>NC_080379.1:105080075-105389291 GCF_014773155.1 Arachis stenosperma | reverse complement strand
GCTTGAAATGAGTGCTGTTTTTCAGTGGCTACTACAAATTGAATTGTAAATCTCTTACAGTATGCGTTGTCAAATATGTTAGAGAGTAAAACTGATACCTGTCGATGTCAGTGTCTCAGTGAATACCGGATACCAATGTATATTCATGTTTTTCTTTTTACATTGATGATAGCAAAAGCCTTTGTCCCACTATAACATTGGAGTGCAATGACTGGCATGTTAATTGTGCTGAACTTGACATTTGTGAATTATTTTTTTTTTTAATTCTAAAATATGTAACTTGTTAACTATTATTATTATTATTATTATTATTATTATTATTATTGGTGCACCATTTTAATTCATCTTTTGCACTAAGTTCTTATAATCATCAGTCAAATTGGTAAGTAATTGTATTTTCAAGAGAAAACCTAAACGTCACCTGCCCTTGTTACATTTGAGGCTTATTGTATGAGAAACTTTATTTATTTATCATTTTAATTCAAATTCAGAAATTGTTATGTTATTTCTCCAATTCAACTTGGTGCGTGTGTGTGTTTGGGTCAGCTATTTTAGAGGATAATGTATTTTTTTCAAGATTTCATTCAATGTAAATTCTTTTTTGAGATTAATTAACAGGAATATAAAAGTTTCCACTTTCCAGTGCGAAAGGAGTGGATTTTAAGTTCAACTTCCTTAAAACTCCATCATCAAACTTAACCGTCAAGATGGTTCTAAAGATTTTGATTTTTGATGTTCAATAAAAGTTATTTAGAAAAACAATATGCATATAAAAAATCAGTTAATAAATTAATTATTATGTATTTATGTAATTTATTTTAAATGTATATTTTATATTTTAATATATATTTTACATCAATAATTGATTTGATGGTTAATTTTTTTGTATATATAGTATGATTATTAAAAAAATGGTTAACTATCAATTCGGCACTCGAAAAATTTAGTCGCTGACAAAAAGGTCCCTGAAAGATGTTATTGACAAAATAATCTTTGAATGATTTGAAAATGTAACAAAAAAATTAATAAATATAATTTTTATAAGTAACAAAAACAAGTTTCATATTTAACAAACGACTTATCTATTAGTTTTAAATTTTTTTGTGACAACATTTGAATAAATATTTAAAAGATGTATAAAAATTTCGGAGCAAAATTTAATCTGTAAAATTTTTTATTTTTTAAAAATATAATCATTCACAATAATTATTTTAAAAGAAATTCACTTGACAAAAAATTTATCAAATTTTAAGGATAAAAATATCTTATTTTTTTAATAGTAATTATAAAAATTTTAATCAAAATTTGATTTCTAAAATTATTTTTTAAAATATATATATTTAATATTTAATTCTTTTTATTATATTTTTAAATTTTTTAAAAATTTATTTATCGTTAATATTTCTTAAAATTTGTTTTATAAACGATATAAATTTTTAGATAGTATTTTAATAATTTACTCTTAAAAAATTTACTATGAAAAGTATATAGAATATTTGTTCAAATAGATCGGCCACCAGTAAATTATTATTTAGTGAGAAGTAGTTGTGAATATTTATGATTGGATTGGCAAACGTTTCAGGGGTTTTCTTGTCTTTTCATCCTTTCAATCCTTTTTTTGTCATGTTATAGTTTTTGAGATCTGTTTCGCTAGTTAATTTATTACCGATGCTGTGTGTATAAGCATTTTTAAAACAAAATCTAAAAAATGCACGCATATGTAACTTTTCTTTTTTCGTAATTTTTATAATGGACACGTTACACATTCATGTAATCATGTAATTAAATTGGTCCAAGTCTAAATAGAGTTACCTATATTAATGATGAGTGAAAATACGCACTCGAAAACTCTTCGTTACTTCGCGCTCATTATGAAAAAACGTTACTTCTTCCTCAACACGAAACCGTTCATTCTCTTCGAATCTCTCTCAAAATTACTCAAACTTCAGTCACGTTTTCTGCGAAAACCACTACTGGAGAAGAATCGCGAGAAGATTTGGCAAGGAACAACCAGAAACGAACGAAAACAGTAACAGAGATTCGCCTTCCTCCTCCTCCTCATTCTTTCCTTCTTTTTCGCGTTCCTTCTTCTTCATGTGTTTTCTCCTTATCTTCATTCTTTTGTTGTTATTGCTGCTGTATTTTTTTTGTCTTTTCCTCTTTCTCTCCATAGTGAAAAAGCAGTAGAAGATGAGAATGAAGAGTTTTAAATTGTGCAGAACAGAAATGAACCGAAATGGCCAACTCCACTGAACTGAACATCATTCATGTGCTAAATAAAATATCATAAACATTTAATCATCAAGAAAATATTTCTACATGCACAAGGACTCAATTGAACACACTAACAATTAAGTAAATCAAAATGAGCAACTCTACTGAACCGAGCAACATTCATGTGCTGAATAAAACAACATAAACATTCAGTAATCAAGAATAGCATTTTTCTATGCAAAAGAAGTCAACTGAACACATAACAATCAGGTGAACCGAAATGACCAACACCACTGAACTGAACACCAATTATGTGCTGAATAAAACGTGATAAACATTCAATCAATAAGAAACATTTATGCATGCACAAGGACTCAACTGAATACATTAACAATCAAGTGAATCAAAATGAGCAACTCCACTTAACCGAGCAAAATGTTGGTGTTGTTGGTGATGATTATAACGAAAGAACTTACGTGCAAAAATTTGAAAGAAGAAGGATGAGGAGGAAGAGGATGAGAAATACTATTCTTGTGGATTGAAAGTTGATCACCATTTATTCACCACATGAACATTGTTCGGTTCGGTGGCCTTTGTGATTTTGATTCACCAAATGAATGTTGTTCGGTTCAATGTCCTCCTTTTACTTTGTTCAGTGTTTAAGATTATTATGATCGCATACAGCAATCATTTCCTAGCTGTCTCAACGTAATAACCTCATTCAACTGATTTGAAGTTGAATCATTTATTGTTTCCATTCAGAAGTGTAGATTGAAGAAGAAAATGAAGAAGAAGAACAATGAAGCTTATTACGTTGAATTCAATGCAGATCAATAATGAAGAATGCGAGTAGAGAAGAAAAACGCGAATAGAGGAGAACGATAAATTTTATTAGGTTGAAGAAGAAGAACGAAAACGCGAGAAGAGAACAAGGTTTACGTTATATGAGGCGCGTATATAACAAATGCGTAAGGGGGTTGGGGAGGCGCGTCTGATTGAAATTACATGGATAGCTTGGATGAAAAAATTACATGGATGTAGAGCTTTTCTGTTTTTATAATGCACAAATTTTTATTAGAGAATACAAAAATGTATTAATATAACACACAAATTTTTAAATATAACGCAAAATTTTATACATAACATAAATTTATTGATATACAAATTATTACATATAGTATATAATTTTTTTTATATAGTACACAAATTTTTGTACATAACATACAAATTTTTTTAGTGTGAATATATCTTGTTAATTGGATGAGTCAATGTTCTAGGTGTGTAGTCTTTTAAAAATTTCTGTACTACACATCAAAATTTTAGGCACCAAGATTTTTGTTCGGTACACTAAAATTTATGTGTTGTGCATATTTCATTGGTATAGTATAAAATTTTTTGTTGAAAAATTATTTAATTTTTTAATTTGTTTGTAGACAATACATATATTAATTATAATCATAAATTATACTATTTCAAATTAAATGACTTATATAACGGTGATCTCATTTATTGTTATAAATGTTAAATTGAATAAGTCATAATTATTTTTAATTTAGAATTAGATGAGAATAAAATCAAATACTATCTTTTGGGTTTTAGATACTATTTTTATTTGAGTTTCAGGGTTAATAAGTGCCATGCTTAAATATAAATAGTGACTTCAGATTTCGGTTCCCAACATACCAAAGCCACCTTAACATCTCTGTTCCCATTAGAAGAGTTGCAATTCAGCCGCCCTATTAGGGATACAAAATGTTTTGGTTGAGAAAGATTGAGACAACTATTTTATTAATTTTTAATTTTTAATTTCTATGAATTAAAATACGCTTCCGCACTATGATATATAATTTTAGTGATTCAATACGAATGATTTGGATTAAGAAAACAATTTATTCTAACTAGTGGTATCATTGTCATTCTTAATTTAATCATAAAAAAAATACTTGGTTTAAGTTTTTTTTGGATAAATATGCATATATGTGTTATTTACATTATATATAAAATTGTTGCATGCAGTATGAAATTATTTGCGTTATGTGTATGCATCATATAACCATATATATTATAGGAAGGTGTTCACGTATAGTATTGTGTTTATGCGGTACGTGATGTTTCGCATTCTTAAATCGGTTAGATATAATATAAAATAGTGGAATGGTGAAGATTGAGGGCACGTGGTACTTGGTGGACGAGAGTCTGCAGTACTTATGGTGGAGTCTCAACGGGCTGGAAAGTTATTCATTCAGTAAATAAGGAGTTGGCGTGTATGCCCAAAGGTGAGTTGATGCTTGGAAATTGTAGTGGCGTGCTATGCCGAAGCAAGCGGAGTGGAATTGGCTTGGGGCTGTAAATTTTTTTTTGGTTCCTTTTCTGCTGCGATTGGACCATGTTCCATGGTTTGGGTCAGTTGAATTTTATAAAAGAGAAATATTGTGTTGTATGGTTTTAAATTGGTGCTTTCCAAAAATATAATGTGAACATGTTTTTGTTGTTGGTGCTATTTAGGAAAAGAGTATAGAAAAATGGTTTAGTTAGTAAGTGTTTTTGTGCTGTTATTGTTTACTATCTTGTAATTAGTGCTTAAATAATTAAAAATATATAGAATAGAGAGTGATTAGTACACAGTGATAAGTTATTTCGTTGAGTTACTATCAAATTTTGAAAGAGAAGGGTGGTAAGTATAAGGTATATTGAATAGCGTGAGTCCATGATAAAATTAGTTAGTAAATTTATGTTAAAGCAAATTTTTTGTAATGTAATTGTATTATGATAAAATTTGTGAGTGACTTATGTATTTAATATGCTTATATGCATATTAAAAATTTGATTAAAAACATGAGAGATTAATTTTTCTGACAAAAATAATTTTTTAAGTATTGTATGGAAAAAAAATTCAAAACCCAAGTTCTGATTGCAAATTGTGTTGATGATTAAGTTGGATGATTTTTCATGAATTTACCTCTTTGTATCCCCGTGAAATAAAACACTAATATTACTACTTACCACGTTTAATTTACACATTGGGACAAGTTAGACGTGTTGGATTTGCAGACATATAAGGAAAACTTTAACGTCTGTGGGTTGTAATTTTTAAGCCAAGCCCAATCTTAGAATATCAATAAACTATAGACTGAGACATTGAAACTACAGCAGACTTTGTAGAAGTTTTACTATACAAAGAGACACGAGGGAACTAGTGAAGGTGATGATAGGAAAAAGACAACCAACAAACAAGAACCACATGTGAGAAATAGTAGGTAGGCAAGGGTGA
Source organism: Arachis stenosperma (assembly GCF_014773155.1). Lineage (NCBI taxonomy): Eukaryota > Viridiplantae > Streptophyta > Magnoliopsida > Fabales > Fabaceae > Arachis > Arachis stenosperma. The sequence goes on along the minus strand of NC_080379.1, from coordinate 105,383,806 downwards.
GTAACAGGAGAGAGGCTTCAAGGTTTGGGATGTTATTTTAAGCGTGGAGCGGAGATGCAGTTGCAGTAGGCAGTGTTAAAAAAGATCAGTCCATTTTGGGTGTGACGGTCGAGGTGGATGCATCCAGGCTGCGATAGGTGATTGCGTCGAGATAAAAAACCTATTCCTGTGCCTCGTCGGTGGAGTTTGAGACCGTTAAATTTGTCTTTCCCTTTCACAGGATGTTACAGTAGTCGTTGGCGAGGTTGGCATACTTGTTTGTCAAAGTTTGGACAATATCGTAGTTGTAGTCATACACAACGACATCTACGTTGCCACAGAGTGCGCGTAGGGTCATTCTTGCTGCGTCTTCATCGCTTGTTTCCTCATCGAATGCAATTTGGCCGGACTCGACCAAAGCATCTTGAGACGTTGGAGGGACAAGGGAGGCGAGATGGCGGTAACATGTCCAACCGTCGCGGGAGGTCTTTGTGATAGCTCGGTACAACGGCTCTAGAATGTCAAGCTTGTCACAAATATCAGTGAGTAATTTTCGCATGCTGAAGCTGAGGAGGTGAGCGTTGGCAGGTTTTTTGAAGGCAAGGTCTTCACCTAGGAAAACAATGTAGCAGTTGTCAAGACCTGGAAGGAAATAAGATGTGTTTAGAGTATACATGTAAAGCGAGTTATGTGCAAGAGGAACTTGCTATGCAGGTAGAATGGAAGGGGGAGCTGGTCCTCGTAGTGGAACCTTTCATGCAGGGCTCGCAAAGCAAGACGCTGTCTGTCACGGGGATGATCCTGGGAAACTGGTTCCGGCGCGTAGCCGTTGTTTATGAGGTTGATACCACGATCGTAGTCCCCTTCACCGAAGAAGAGGATCCAGTCTTTGTCGGCATTTTCGAGAGTTGAAAACTTGGCCCAAGATGGATCATGAAAGTCACGGATCTGCTCTTGAACCTCCTCGAAGGAGTTGTAGATCCCAGGGACCCATTCGGCGAAGACACAATAATAGTCTGGCGTTTCCTATGTAGTCTCCATTGGAATAATATTTTCTTTTTGTTTTGTATTTGGCTGCTATGGCAATGGGGTGCATTTATATACATAGGAGTGCATGAATGTGAAGGGTGATGGTCAGTATTGGGTGGGGCATGATAAAATTTAGATTTTGAAAAGGGTTTTGATGTACTTGGCATTAGCAGAGAATCAGAATCTAATCTTCACTTGTTGGAAAAGCAAGCATAGTTTGACTGATAGGGTAAGGTTTCAGAAAAAAAGAGAAAATGTATATATTTTAAAATTTGTAGACAAGACTGGGATAAGGGTTTGGTTAGGGTTAGTTGTGTTTTTTTTTAAAATATCATAGGATTGAGGTTTTTCATAGATTAAAGGCAATGTATTTACTGTTTTACAATTTATTGTGTATGTTATGAAAGGCGAATAATAATTGGATGGTTTAAAGTTTTTTGTTTACCATTTTACTATATATTTTTTTGTGTTAATGAAAGAATGAAAATAATTAGTCATATATATTTAATGCATTCGAAAATATTATTGTAAAAAGAAATTAGAGTAATCCAATCTAAAAATAGATATAAATAAAGGTTATATATGTCCACATCCTATTTTAAACATAAATTGATAAAATATAAATTGATATGCTTTTTCTTTATCTAATTTGGTCTTTCTAATGGAATTAATAATTATGATTATATAAAAATAATTGAGAATTATACAAAGCCGAATTAAAAAAATAACCAAAAAAATTCTATGAAATACATGCATATATATAAAATGATTAAGAAAACTATAGGGGATTAGTTGCACCGACCCTTGTTAATAACCCATGGAACTAATTTTAGCAGGCTTCCTATGGATGTGGTTTCGAAAAATTAAAATGACTTTTGGAAAGGAACCCACAAACCATTGATGCAGAGGTAGTACGTGGTTCCCGAATAGATACAATAGAAATGATGGTCTAATCCCTATGACATATGATAATCATGTGCCTATGGTAGGCAATGCAGAAGACCATTGGAAGACGTTTCGATGCTCATTCCCTCGAAGGAAGAATGATGCAAAGGTTGTTGGAACCAAACAACAAGATCATCATTGTGAAAATTGAACTTGAACCCACTTGGCGTTCAACTGCTTCCCTTCCCTTCACTGCAAATGGGCCTGAAGTTATGGGCCACTTTGCCCATGGTGGGCCCCTGAGTATGATTTTTATTGTTATGGCTGTTTAATTCTATGAAAGGGAATCCATGTAATTTGTCTTCGCTCTCCTTTTATTCTCTACATACCTGAAGCCCAGTGAGAGATGCAAAAATTGGGTGCGAAACATGTATCGAGAAGGCTGGTAGAACAATAGCCCTGTTTCATCCTTTTATTCTATGATCATGGAATCACATTTCATGATGTGGATAGATAGACCCACTGGAGGCCGTAGGATCAACTTTTGTGATGATGATTGTGTGCACGGATAAAATGAATAGTAGCAGAAAGTATTAATGCCCATGGGTGTTCCGACGGATGAAAACGCACCGCAGGAAGCAAAAAGTGGAGTGGTTACCTTTCTTTTTACCCATTTCATGACATTGATTGGTGTAAAGCACATCATTTTCTTTTTACAATCAAATCCCAGTGAGCTTCATACAAACAACACTCTGTTTATCTTAGCTTACCCAAGGCGGAACCCCCATTCAGCACCGCCAAAACAGCAGCGAGGCAATGGAAAACTTGGATTCTTTCCTTATTAATTCTCAGGATCCCTCTAATGATCACGGGTAAGCAACATAAATGGACGTTAGGGTCTTTCTGTGTTGTTGTTGTTACCCCATTCATAGAATATGAATTTCATGTGGTGTCTTGTCTTCTTTTTGGATGGGTTGTAGGTTCGAAGGGGGACTCAACGCTCTTACCAATCCTCCGCTTGACACCATTTTGGAAAACAGTATGAACCTGGAGCTCAATATTGAAATGGTAGGTGTTAAACCTGTGATATTTTTCATTCTGTTTCTATTTTTGCTGGCTTGAATGTAGTTGATGATTAGAGTGTCGTAGCAGTAGCCATCATATTTTTTTGTGAGTAAAGATCGCTTCGAAGGTTTTACGTCCTAATGAAAATGATATTCTGTGGATAGCCTCCACCAGAGCACTTGTTCCAGATTGCTCATGGCGGTGGGGAAGTTGCAAAAAATGACAAGAAAGGCTTAGTTACCCGACTACTGAATTTGGCTGAGGTATGCATTGAGACTTTTCTTTGTAGGTTGTGTGGATTTATGTATCAAGTGCATCGATGTTGAATGAACACCAAGTACTGGCTGTCATGCTAAGCCCATGAAGTGTTCCGTTGCATTGACTTTACTTTTGTTTGTTGGTGGACTCCTATTGAGAACCATGTTTGGCTGCCTTTTTTCTTCAAAAACCCTAGCCACAAATCTCACACTAGTTTTCTTAGACGCCACTTGGTATTACACCGTATGACGAAATCAGTTGGCTTGACATTAGCGTACCTTGTAATGGTCAAAAGTTAGTATTCCCTTTTCAATTGAATGATACGACATAAGTGGCTACTATATGACATCGTCCACAGTTAATGGTTATGTGACTTATTCTGCAGGGCATTGAGCATAAGGTTGCTGACGTGGATGATCACATTGCAAACTTGGAGACAAAATCGGAGATGTTCGAAGGCATGCTTCTAAGGATCCTTGAAATGACTCAAAGACACTATAAAGACCACCATAAGATTGTAATGGTTTCCTGGTCAAACGGGGAAATTGCTAGGGGAAAAGTTGTGGATGTCCAAAGCTATTGTGGCTATGCAAATGTGCCAGACCAAAAGACACAGCCGTCTGGCCATGCTGGGAAGCTTCTACAACAGGGCATCTCAGCTAGTGTCAAATCCACAGCGGAAAAAGGGAAGGCCGTCTAGAAAGAATCATTGCATGACAACTCCCTATTGGATATTTTTGTTCCCAATTCCCCCCTGAAGATGATGTTGTTGTCATCGAAAAGTTACATTCTAACCAGGAAAAAACCAGTGAAATCTCCATTATTGCATCTGCAGAGAAGTCATCCTCCCCGCATTGGTCTATTGGCACTCCGAAGATATCCTCCGACAACGCTGTAGTCAAAAGACTAGTACCTGGTGGTCTGCGGGAAAAGATAAAAGTTTTCATCATGTTTCTAAAATCGTAAGTCCTTCTACTCTGCCTAATATTGACCAAGAAACTTTTTGCAGGAGGAGTTAAGTCTTCCTTTATGGAGCCAATTTGAAACAACGACACAGGTAGCTGGTTTATATAGGTCCACACCATCGACTCCGAAGGCGTAGAAGCTCCCGAGGCTTGAGCATGTGGAAAACACGCCAATGCATGTGGAAATCACACCAATATGGGATAGTTCTATTGCCCATGTCATCATACGACCCACCAGATCGGGTTTTCGTAAGATTTGTCTGATGGCTTGGTCGATTCTCAAAGTGATCGGGTGCCCTTAGAAATATTGCCTTAATCTCCGAGGGAAGATTAGCAAAGCATATGCTAACTTTTCCAACTTGGTGTACCTTATTAGCTCCGCTCCTTGGAGCACTTTACTAATGAAGTACATTGGTTGTTAGATTTTGTCTTCTTTTCGAATCAGAACGGCCGCCATGGCTTCCTCCGTCACGGCTAGATAGAGGTACAGGATCTCCCCTTCTTTCGGTTCCCTGAGCACTGATGGTTTCGATAAGATTCTCTTGAAGTGGTTGAAGGCTTCCTCACAAGTTGGAGTCCATTCAAAGGCTATTCCTTTCTTCATTAGATTGAATAAGGGAAGGGCCTTTGCTGCCGACGCCTCGATGAAATGAGACAAAGCCGTGAGCCTACCTGCCAGTCTTTCAATGTCCTTGACACTTCCTGGGCTTGACATCCAGAGAATTGCTTCACATTTGTCTGGGTAGGCTTTAACTCCTCTTTGTGTGATCATAAAGCCCAAAAACTTCTCCGCTTCCATAGAAAATGCACACTTCAAAGGGTTCAACCTCATGTTGTGCTTCCAAAGCGACCCAAATACAACTTCCAACTCGGTAACCAAACTATTCGGTTTGGTCGTCTTTACCAATATATTATCGATGTACACTTCAACCGACTTGCCGATATGCTCCTTAGATTTTGCTCATTAATCTTTGGTAGGTGGCCCCTACATTTTTCAGCCCAAATGGCATGATCTTGTAGCAATAGATCCCAGTTGGCGTTATGAACACCGTTTTTTCCTCGTCAGGGCGGTGCATCGGGATCTGGTTGTACCCTGAGTACGCGTCCATAAAGCTCAGAAATCGGTATCTCGCTCCCGCGTCTACTAGGGCATCAACGTTGGGAAGGGGGAATGAATCTTTTAAACATGCTTTATCAAGGTCCGAATAATTGACTCACATCTTCTACTTTTCATTGGCTTTCTTAACGAGGACGATGTTAGAGAGCCACATTAAGTGCTCCAATTCCCTTATAAAACCGACTTCTAACAAACTAGCCGTCTTCTTGGCCACCTCGTTAGCCCTTTTCGGTGACATCTTCTTTCACCACTGTGCAACTGGTCTGGCATCTGGCTTCACAGCCAGACGATACGACATAAAATTGGGATCTACTCTTGGCATGTCAATTGGGGTCCAGGCGAATAAATCTCTGTTTGCTCTGATGGCCTCAATGAGAGGTCCCTTTAACTCATGGGGGAGGTTTCGGTTTACGAAAGAAAACTTGTCCTCCGTGTCTCCTACCTGGAACTTCTCCAGGTCTCCTTGAGGCACTAGCCTCAGCTTGTCATCAACCCTTGCATCCAAGTCTGCCAGGAACACCCCAGTTGCCTTCTTTGACTTCTTCCTTAATGATAGACTGGCCTTATCGCAAGCAACCTCTATTTCCAGGTCTTCTCGGATAGATCATACAACTTTCCTATCCGTCATGAACTTCAACGTGAGGAGCTTTGTGCAAATCACCATCGACAGCTCATCGGTAGTTTTTCTTTCTAAGATCACATTGTATGCCGTGGAGTCCTTCAAGACCACGAACTCAGCCATTGTTGACTTCCTGTTTTCCCTGGATCTAACACCGATCGGAAGCATGACCACCCCGTCGGGTCTTATATAATTATCTCCTAAGCCTACAACTCTATGCTGATGACTTTTGAAGTCATTCTCTTTAAGCCCCAAGACATTGAACACTTTTCGAAAAATGATGTTCGAGTTTGCTCCTGTGTCCACTAGGATTCGCTTGACGAGGCCCGTCTCGATTCTCACCATGATCACTATTGGCGGATCCTCGGGAAGGTCGTGGAACCGGTGATCCTCCAAGCCGAAAGATATTTTCGGGAGCTCATTAGATTGAGCATTATGACTTCCTGATGTCACGACTAGGACCTTTGCATTCTTTTTTTCTGCTGATTTTGACTTGGGTGGTGCGTCTCTCCTGACCATGACATTAATGATTACAGTTGGAGCATTGTCCGCATTCTCGGAAGTCCCCTGCCTTGGCTTCATAGCTTGGTTCCGATCCTCTTCGGATCATTCCCGCTCTCTTCTTCTTGGTTCCCTTATGAACTGTGAGGACTCTGTCAGCTTCCCTTCTCGAATGGCCTGCTCCAAAGTGTCCTTCAGATCAAAACAGTTTTGGGTTTTGTGTCTAAAACCCTTACGGTAGTCAAAATACAAACTTTTGTTTCCACCTTTTCTATCCTTAAGCTACCTAGGTTTGGACAGTATGCCTTTGTCTACAATTTTTTGATAGACTTCCACAATAGGTGCCATTAGAGGGGTATATTTAGTAAACTTGCCTACCCAGAAAAACAATTTGTATGGTTTTCCGGATGTTCCCTCCTTTGGCGCCGCTTTTGGCTTTTCCAAGTACCCGGCCTGACGTACTGGCGGGTTGGGTGGATACCACTTATTGGCGGCCACCACTTGGCTAACTTCTTTATTGTTAATATACTCCCTCGCCATATTTTGGATCTCTTGCATGGTCTAGACAGGCTTGGTAGTGAGATGCTTCCTGAAGTCCTCATTCAATAGGCCGTTTGTCAAGCATAGACTCGCTATCGAGTTCGTCAGGCCATCAATCTTTAGACATTCATCATTGAACCAGTCGAGAAATTTCCTCGTCAGCTCTCCATCATGTTAGGTCACACCTAGAAAGTTGATCGGGTGCTTGGCCTTGGCTATCCGTGTGGTGAATTACGCTAAGAACCTCTGTGTGATATCCGCAAAGGCCATAATGGACTCTTGCGGAAGCGCGTTAAGCCAATGTATCGCCGAACCTGCCAAGGTTACATGGAAAGAATAGCACCTAACAGCATCACCAACACCCTCAAGGTTCATTTTGGCCTTCAAAGGGGTTGCACCCATAATGACGGGATCCCGCCGTTTCTTTCCTTTGTCTCTTTTTCATTCATCCTAGCCTTCCGACCTACCTTTGATGTGGGACCGAGCGTCAGTTCGTTCACACTCGTTATCCCTCCTGGGATCTTCCAGCCCCTTAGTCAGATACCAAGTATGAGATAAACTCAGATGGGAGTTCCTGCTGTGCACGGGATGGTAACGATCTCTCGCTGCCAGCTCCCTCACCAAGTTCTGCACTCGGTGCCTGAGCTCTTGCATAATCTTTGAGTTGTCATTGCCTGTGCTACCAAACGGACATCTCTCGAGAGATCGGGAGTAGGGTCACCTCGTTGGGATGGAGGTCTAGGCGTTCCTGAGAAGAGGCTGTTGAGCTCACCCTGCTTCTCAAGCAGGCTCCCCCTTCTTCTCGTATCTCCTCCACATGAGAAAAAAGCTACATATTTACGTCAGGTCCCCATAGACGGCGCCACTGTTTGGTTGCTCGGGTGAGTTGTAGTTTGGGTGGAGTCGGGTCTAAGCAACTGGTTGTGAAAGGGAATCTGGACCTGAGTGCGAGCTCCCCAAAGAGAAGGGTTGCTGGAGTCGTCGGTGTGTCGGTTAGTGGAACTACCTACAAAGACACTCCGATGCTAAAGTTATTGTCCGTATAATGCGATGGTAAATTAGGGTAAAAGTGACGGACCTCTAGGAGGGGTAGGTCCCTCCTCATTTATATTCTGAACTCAGGTGGACCCCTTCTCTTGGGGCCATCTACCTGGAAGCTTCTGCTAGTTGTCTAGATCTTCTCAATAAGGCATTATGTGGCATGCGGGTCACCTCTGGATTCAGGTCGACTACCCGGTGGTTCGGTGGTCCGTAATTGGACCCATGGCCCTTGTTGGGCCAGGCCGGAACAAGGTATAAAGGTAAAGAGAACATAAAGGAGTGTATTATGAAAATGTCTTATCTTGCTTCTAAATTAAAAGCACTAAAGTTAGAGTTGTCTGAAGATTTTCTCGTGCAGTTCATTTTGATCTCTCTTCATGCACACTTTGGGCAATTTAAAGTGAGTTATAACACTCTGAAGGAAACTTGGTCCCTAAATGAGCTCATATCTCACTGTGTACAAGAAGAAGAGAGGCTACAACAAGATAAACCTGAAAGTGCTCACATAGTTTCATCTTCTCGGTATAAAAGAAAGCATGATACTACTGTAAATGTGCATTCTCAGTAGAAAATGGTAAAGAAACAGGATCAAGTTTTAACCTGTTTCTTCTATAAGAATCGAATATGGGACACATAAAGAAGGATTGTACCAAATATGCCACTTGGCATGTAAAGAAGGATATGATTCTTACTTTCCTTTGTTCTGAGGCCAATTTAAGTTATGCACCTGTTGATACTTGGTGGGTAGATTCTGCTACTACTACTCATATAAGTGTTACTATGTAGGGTTTCCTTGTGGAGCCGACCGCCAAGTGATGCTGAAAGATACATATATGTAGCAGACTACAATATAGTTGCATTCGAAGTTATAGGAACCTTTAGATTATGTTTCACGAGTGGAGTTTACTTGGATTTATTTGAGGCATTTTATGTACTATCGTTTAGGCAAAATTTAGTTTCTGTTTCTCGTTTGGACAAATCGGGTTATTTTTGTTTGTTCAAAAATAATAAAGTAAGTCTCTTTTATAATTCGAATAATATTTGCTCTGGCCGTTTGATGGATAATCTATATAGGCTTGATTTGAATTTCTATAATAATGAAATACTGCAAACAGGTACAAAACAAAAACTAAATGAAAATTTGGTATCGTTATGGCACAAATGCCTAGGTCCATATCTAAATAGAAAATTCAGAGGCTCGTACTAGATGGAATTATTGGACCTCTAATTTGGCAGACTTTGAAGTTTGCATTGAGTGAATAAAGGAGAAAAGGACAAATAAAAGGAAATTAGGTGCTGAGAAAGCTAAAGATGTCTTAAAATTGATACATACCGATATATGTGACTCATTCTCTACTGTCTCTTGGAATGGACAATGGTATTTTATTACGTTCATAAATGATTATTCTCATTATGGGTATCTATGTTTAATTCATGAAAAGTCCCGAGCCTTGGATGTTTTCAAGTTTTTCAAAGCTGAAGTTGAACTTCAACTTGGGAAGAAAATTAAAGCTATCAAATCTGATCGTAATGGTGAATACTACGGAAGATATGATGGTCCAACGTCCCAGGCCTTTTGCTCTTTTTCTAGAGGAGTGCAGTATTGTTCCGCAATACACCATGCCAAGCAAACCTATCATGAATAGTATTGCAGAGCGAAGGAAGCGAACTCTTAAGGACATGGTGAGAAGTATGATTAGTCATTATTTCTTTCCTGAATCACTTTGAGGAGAAGCCTTAAAGCAGTGTATATCCTTAATAGGGTGCCAAGCAAAATAGTTAACAAAATCTCTTATGAAATTTGGACTGGAAAAAGACCCAGTATAAAGCATTTGCACATTTGGGGATGTCCAGCTGAGGCGCGATCTTATAAGCCGCATGAAAGAAAATTAGACTCAAGAATAATTAGTTGCTACTTTGTTGGTTATGCTGAACGTTCAAGGGGGTACAAGTTTTACAATCCTGCATCAAGATCTATTTTTGAAACGGAAAATGCGAGATTTCTCGAGGATGTTGAGTTTGGAGGGAAGGAAATATTAGGAATGTTACTTTTGATAAGGATTCTGTAACTAATAATGATCAGGTCTTTATATCTATTATTATTCAAGATGCAATTATAGTACAAGAGCACAATGAGAATCCTACTGTAGATCTGGTGCACGAAATTGTGATCTCTAACAATGGCATTCAACTTGGTATGCGTATTTATAACTCAGCACTTTTTTCACAACCTCGCATCACTAACCAGCAAGTGGACTGGGTCGTCCAAGTAATAAACCTTACGTGAGTAAGGGTCGATCCCACAGAGATTGTTGGTATGAAGTAAGCTATGGTCATCTTGTAAATCTCAGTCAGGCGGATAATAAATGGTAATGGAGTTTTTGAATAATAATAATAAATAAACAGAAAATAAAGATAGAAACACTTATGTAGATCATTGGTGAGAATTTCAGATAAGTGTATGGAGATGCTTTGTCCCTGTTGGATCTCTGCTTTCCTACTGCCTTCCTTTAATCCTTCTTATTCCTTTCCATGGCAAGCTGTATGTAGGGCATCACCGTTGTCAATGGCTACATCCCATCCTCTCAGTGAAAAAGGTCCAAATGCTCTGTCACGGCACGGCTAATCATCTGTCGATTCTCGATCATGTCGGAATAGAATCCATTGATTCTTTTGCGTTTGTCATCACGCCCAACAATCGCGAGTTTGAAGCTCGTCACAGTCATTCAATCCCAGAATCCTACTCGAAATACCACAGACAAGGTTTAGACTTTCCGGATTCTCATGAATGCCGCCATCAATTCTAGCTTATACCACGAAGATTCTGATTAAGGAATCTAAGAGATATGCGCCCGGCCTAAGGTAGAACGTAAGTGGTTGTCAGTCACGTGTTCATAGGTGAGAATGATGATGAGTGTCACGGATCATCACTTTCATCATGTTGAAGTGCAACGAATATCTTAGAACAGGAATAAACTGAATTGAATAGAAAATAGTAGTAATTGCATTAAAACTCGAGGTACAGCAGAGCTCCACACCCTTAATCTATGGTGTGTAGAAACTCCACCGTTGAAAATATATAAGTGATGGTCCAGACATGGCCGAATGGCCAGCCCCCAAAATGTGATCAAAAGACCGAATGATCAAAAGACTAGATAGTCAAAGACACTGAATACAATAGTAAAAAGTCCTATTTATACTAGACTAGCTACTAGGGTTTACAAAAATAAGTAATTGATGCAGAAATTCACTTCCGGGACCCACTTGGTGTGTGCTTGGGCGGATCTTGAACTTTACACATGCAAAGGCTTCTCTTGGAGTTGAACACCAAGTTGTAACGTGTTTTTGGCGTTCAACTCTGGTTTGTGACGTGTTTCTGGCGTTTGACTCCAGAATGCAGCATGGAACTGGCGTTGAGCGCCAGTTTGCATCATCTAATCTCAAATAAAGTATGAACTATTATATATTGCTGGAAAGCTCTGGATGTCTACTTTCCAACGCCGTTAAGATCGCGCCATTTGGAGTTCTGTAGCTCCAGAAAATCTATTTCGAGTGCAGGGAGGTCAGAATCCAACAGCATCAGCAGTCCTTTTGTCAGCCTGAATCAAATTTTTGCTCAGGTCCCTCAATTTCAGCCAGAAAATACCTGAAATCATAGAAAAATACACAAACTCATAGTAAAGTCCAGAAATGTGAATTTAGCCTAAAATCTAATGAAAACATCCCTAAAAGTAGCTAGATCCTACTAAAAACTACCTAAAAATAATGCCAAAAAGCGTATAAATTATCCGCTCATCAAGATCCAGGTACAGTACAAGAGAATAATGAGAATCCTCCTCAATTCCAACCCATACATCAAGCTCAACAACCTCAAGAAGTGCATTAAGGAGATTCAGCAGAGAAAGGAGAAGTGCAATTTTGGATGAATATGTAGTCTATCTCCAAGAACATGAGGATGACATCGGTTTGACAGAGAATGACCCAATCAATTTTCTTCAAGCCATGCAAAGTTCTAACTCTGAAAAGTGGAATGATGCCATGAAAGAAGAGATGAATTCTATGAAAGACAATGATATTTGGGACCTCGTAGAATTACCAGAAGGTGTGAAACCAATTGGTAGTAAATGGATATTTAAAACCAAAGGGGATTCTAAGGGTAATGTCGAGAGATATAAATCTCTTCTAGTCGCTAATGGCTTTACTCAAAAGGAAGGCATATACTATAAAGAGACTTTCTCTCCGGTATCATTGAAAGACTCTTTTAGAACCATAATGGCACTAGTAGCTCATTTTGACTTGGAGATACATCAGATGGATGTAAAGATAGCGTTTCTCAATGGTGACATTGATAAAAAGATGTATATGGTACAACTAGAAAATTTTGTATCAGGTGATTCAAAATCTATGGTTTGTAAGTTAAAGAAATTCATCTATGGTTTCAAACAAGCTTCTCATCAATGGTATCACAAGTTTCATCAAGTCATTACCTCATATGATTTTAAGGTAAATATCATAGATGAATGTGTATACCGCAAGTTCAGTAGGAGTAAATACATATTTTTGGTCTTATATATTGATGACATTTTACTTGCCAGTAACGATATAGTCTTGTTACATGAAACTAAGAAATTTTTATCGAACAAATTCGAAATGAAAGATTTTAGTGATGTCTCTTTTGTATTAGGAATCGAGATACTAAGAGATCACTTTTAAGGTATTTTTGGATTATCACAAAAGAACTATATCAAAAAGATTTTAAGTAGATATGACATGGAAAGTTAAAGACCAATGGACATTCCCGTAGCTAAAGGAGACAAGTTTAGTCTCAAGCAATGTCCCAAAAATAATCTTGAGAGGATAGCAATGCATGATAAACCTTATGCATCAGCACTAGGGAGTTTAATATATGCTCAAGTCTGCACACGTCTCGATATATCATTCATAGTGGGAGTGTTGGGTAGATACTTGAGCAAACTGGGCATGGATCATTGGATAGCTGTTAAACGCGTAATGTGTTATTTGAAAAGAACAAAGAATTACATGCTTATTTGTTGGAGATTAGAAAATTTGGAGATCATTGGGTACTTTGATTCCGATTTTGTGGGATGCCAAGATAATAGATGCTCTACTTCAGGTTGTGTCTTCATGTTGGCTGGAGGACCTATTGCATGGAAGTCTAACAAACAGACTCTTGTAACTTCTTCAACAATGGAGGCTGAGTATGTTGCTTGCTTTGAGGCATCCAAACATGGCATATGGTTGTAGAATTTTGTCACTGAGTTTCGTATAGTAGATGACATTAAAAGACCATTTAAGATATTTTGTAACAATAAGTCAGCAGTACTATATATACTCCAACAACAATAAGAGCTTGACAAAATCGAAGCATATAGACATCAAGTTCTTAGTTGTCAAGGAAAAAGTTCAAGAAAAATAGATTTTCATAGAACATATAGGAACAGAGTATATGCTAACAGACCTATTAACCAAGGGATTGATCCCTAAAACCTTTCATGAGCACACTGTTCAGATGAGTGTCAATCTTTGTGATGTTTTGGTTTAGTGGGATTTTATTTTATGCTATATGTCCTATGACAGATATTGAATTATCTTTCTACAGAATTAATTTGATGGTTGATTTCACATTATGTAAAACGTTTATTTTGCAATTTTTGTTTTGTGTTTGATCTCAATAAAGTTTTAAAGTTGGACCAGCTGGAAATAGACATGCACGAGATCACATGGCATGTAATTTTCATATTACTCATCCAAATTTGATCTATGTTATTAAATATATTAATATGGTGATCACCGTGGTTTAGTCTTAACACTAATGTGATAAAAGTTGTGGTAATTTCATAACTAATATATGAGACGGACTAGATTGTTAAAGTAATAAGGAAATAGCATTCAAATGCGCGTATAAAGCTTATAAGATGTGATTGTCTCAAGAAAGAATATATGTATAGCCCAAATGGGAGATTGTTGAAAAATTATTTAATTTCTAATTTGTTTGTGGGCAATACATATATTAATTATAATTACAAATTATGTTATTTCAAATTAAATGACTTATATAATGGTGATCTCGTTTATTATTATAAATGCTAAATTGAATAAGTCATAATTACTTTTGATTTGAAATTAAATGAGAATAAAATCAGATACTATCTTTTGGACTTCAGATACTATATTTATTTAGGTTTTAGGGTTTAATGGGTGGCATACTCAAATATAAATAGTGACCTTAGGGTTTCGGTCCCCAACATACCAAAGCCGCCTCAACAACTCTTTTTCCATCAGAAGAATTGCAATTCAGCCTCCTTATTAGGAGGGATACAGAAAGTTTTGGTTAATGAAGACTGGGACAATTTTTCCATTAATTTCTAATTTCTAATTTCTATGAGTAAAGGTACACTTTTGCACTATGATATACAATTTTGGTGATTCAATATGGATGATCTGGATTAATAAAATAATTTATTCTAACAATTTTTACATATAGCACACAAATTTTTGTACATAGCACATATTTTTACATATAGCACACAAACTTTTGATGCAAATGTATTTTGTTAGTTGGGTGAGTTAATATTCTGGGTATATAGTTTTTCGAAAATTTCTATATTGCACATCAAAATTTATGTGTTAAACACCAAAATTTTTGTGATGTACACCAAAATTGATGTGCTTTGCGTATTTTATTAGTTGAGTGTCAATATTTTGGGCATGTGATTCGTGAAAATTTTGTGCTGTATACTAAAATTTATGTTCTGTATACTAAAATTTATGTGTTGTGCATCAAAATTTCTATGTTATAGTTTTCTGAACATTTATAGGAAAAAAATGAAGACGACGAAAACGATGAGAATGATAATAAAAGAGGATAAGAGGAAAGAAAAGAAAAAAAATTAAACAACAATAATATTAATAAGAGGAGGATATTGAAAAAAAAAAGCGCGCAAAAATAGAAAAAGATAGTGACGACGACGATAACAAAGAAAGAAGAAAAAAAGAAAAAAGAAGAAAAAGAAAAAGAAGTGTATGCCTGTGTGCGAAAAAAAGAAACGCACAAAGACATAGTTAACAAAAATAATTTAAAAATATTTAAATACCTAATATTTTTTAATTTGATAATAATATTTTAAACTTTTTTAAAACATGATTTAAAAGTTAAAATTTTTTTAAGACATGCAGAGATTAAAATTATTTTCTTTATCAACAACAAAGTCATCGGTCAAAATACTAAAAAATCACATTCTCAGTTGTTATTATCTTGGAATGTTTAATACCAGCAATATCTGCAATAAAATAAATTACAACATAAAATAATAAACAGTCAAAAATATGATATCCAAATTATACAGTACGATCTTGATTTTTATTAGCACAATGAAAATTTCTTTAATTATTATTATACTATACTTTTATTTTGGTATGTTTTACAATGCTTACAAAATGTATATATATTTAAACTTTATAAAAGAGTAAGTCCTGTTTTTTAACATTTATATTTAAACAATTTAGATACAAAATTTATAGATACTATAGAATTGTTCTTTTATTTTTAGCTGGCTTATGTTTTACATCAGCACATTGGCATATGTTCAACCAAAGTTTTTCATTTAAATATCTATACTTTGAAATACACAATTTTGCCTCCTTTATCTTTATCTTTTTTAATCATTCTAGTTTAATCACAAAGAATAAGAAAATCCAAGGCATTACCTCATGCAAATACTAGCAAAGTGCCACTTGTCAGACTCCTATACTTCTCTATAAAAAACATTACTTGACAAAGTAGATGCTGCAAAAAATATTTATATTTTCTTTTCAATACCACCATTTGAACTTGACTTATACCAATTAAATACCATAACAATCCCAGGCAAATAAGGAACGGTTGTAATTGGCACTGCTACAGGACAATGACAAGGAACAGTCATTAGAATATTCTGTTTGAAGTTGAGAGAATATGATAGTTATAGATTTTCTTTTAACATTAGAAAATTTTCACTTTGTTTTGCTTTTTAGTTTTCCCTTACAATATCTAAGTGCTATTTTGGTTGTGTTTTTTTTTTTATAAATAGTCTTTATTTAAAATTACTTTTTTTTAATTAAAAATAGAAAAACTCAAACCCACCATTTCTAAGTGAATATAAAAAAATTATGCCATTTAAACTATAGTTCATTGACCTCATTTAAAATCACTTGAACAATATAAAAGTGTTATTTGTATATTTATTTGGCAAATAATTTTTTTTCAACTATTAAATATTAGCTTTTTTAATTATTAAATGTCAGATAACTATTAGATTTGTCAAAATATTTTTTCATTATTAAATTTATCTTCCGTTGTAAAAAATAGAGAAATTCTCCATATACAAGCATTTTTTTATACAAGTCTTTACAAGTTATTATATTAACGCGCTTGAACGTTACTGCACGTTCTTCTTCCTCTTCCTCTTCTTCTTTTTTTCTTTCGTTTCTTACTTTCTCTTTCTCCTTCTTCAACCGTTACTGCACAATTTCACTGCATCGTCTTCTTCTTCTTGCTGCACATTCTTCTTCCTCTTCCTCCTCTTCTTCTTCTTCTTTTCTTTCGTTTTTTGCCTTCTCTTTCTCCTTCTTCATTTACGTGCTTTTCTCTTTGTTTTCTTTTTTCGTTATTCTTGATTTCCATTATTTTTTGATATCAAGCTCTGAAATCATTTTTGAAGAAGAAGAAGCAGCAGAATATGAGGAGGAGAAAGAGAAAGAGTTCTGAATTATGCATAAAGTGTCCTTTGGGTGTATTTTCTATAATCGTTTGGGTGTATTTTCTGTAATCGTTTGGGTGTATTTCTGAAGTTTCATTATTTTCAAAACGATTTCAAAGCTTGATTTCAGAAACCATGAAAATCGAAAAAAAAGAAGTAAGAATACCAGTAATAAACGAGTAAAACAACTAATGAAAAGGCAAAGAGAATAACGAAGAAATATCGTTTGGGTGTATTTTCTATAATCGTTTGGGTGTATTTTCTATAATCGTTTGGGTGTATTTCTGAAGTTCTATTATTTTCAAAACAATTTCAAAATTTGATTTCAGAAACCATGAAAATCGAAAAAAAGAAGCAAGAATACCAGTAATAAATGCAAGTAAAACAACTAATGAAAAGGCAAAGAGAATAACGAAGAAATATCGTTTGAGTGTATTTTCTATAATCGTTTGGGTGTATTTCTGAAGTTTCATTATCTTCAAAACGATTTCAAAGCTTGATTTCAGAAACCATGAAAATCGAAAAAAAACGAAGCAAGAATACCAGTAATAAACGCAAATAAAACAACTAATGAAAAGGCAAAGAGAATAACGAAGAAATACATGGAGGAGGAGGAAGAAGAAGAAGAGAAGAAGAGGAAGAGGAAGAGGAAGATGAGTTGTTCATAATCCACGGTGAGTGAAGAAGAAGAAGAAGAAGAAGAAGAGGAAGAGGAAGAGGAAAAGGAAGATGAAGATGAGTTGTTCATAATTCACGGTGAGTGAAGAAGAGGAAGAGGAAGAGGAAGAGGAAGAGGAAGAGGAGTCGTTCATAATTCACGGTGAGTGTAGCGCTTTGGAAATTAAATAACGCATTAAAAGACTCTAATGTGTAGCAACTTGTAAAACTTGTAAGTCAAAAAGACTTGTATGTGTAGCAAGCCTCTAAAAAATATATGTGTGCACGCATAAATTAATTTTTAAATAGATTTTGGTAATTTTTATCTTCCGTTGTAAAAAATATATCTTTGTAATACATCTTGCATGTCAATTTTGGTAAATTCACCAATTTTAACTTCATATTCAAATTTTTACTTGGATTAATCTCTACATACAAGTGTTTTGCGCTTATAAGCTTTACAAGTTTGAAAAAAACGAAACCCACTAAACGCGCTGCTTATGTTACGTGCCTCTTTAACAGACTTTTAAATCAATTCAAATCAATTAACGCGCGAATATATAGCTTCTATTTTTCAAAAGATTTCATTTCTTTTTCGAATTTCTTGCCAAATTTGTTGGATCTCCTTCTTACTTCATTTTTTTTTCGATTTTCATAGTTTCTGAAATCAAGCTTTGAAATTGTTTTGAAGATAATGGAACTTTAGAAATACACCCAAACAATTATAGAAATACACCCAAACGATTACAGAAATATCTCCAAACGATTACAGAAATATAACAAAATAGTTACAGAATGGGTTACAGAAATATATCCAAACGGTTACAGAAATACACCCAAAAGATTATAGAAATACACTCAAAGAATTTAAGAAATACACCCAAAACATGGGGGAGACAGTATATTTCTTCTCGAAATCTTTTAATGTTTTGCTGGTTAAGGATGAGGCACATGGCAGAGACAATCTAAAAAAAACCTAGAAGAACAGTAAAACAGTACCTTGAATAATGTTTCTTCATTTTTTCTGGTGATTTTTAATAGAGATTTGTATCTTTTCTTCTTGATTTCTTCTACTCTTCGCGAGGAGTTGGAACATGTCTTTTGTTTCGAATGTCGCTTGAATATTGACGATTTGCGTTTTGATTGTGGAAGAAGAGGAAGAGTGCGGCATAATAAACGCGTGCGTTGGACACTCGATTTTAAAAGAGTAGTGCGCGTATTTTTTCTTGAATTTGGACCAACTTATATAACTGATAAATCAAAAAGGCTTGTATGTATAACATGCCTCTTTTTATTTATATGCTATGCATGTGTGCACTTTAACTTGTCGAGTATTAACATTCAATCTGATTATTTTCACACAGAAAATGCTTAGGACACTTATTCCATGAGTTTGAAGGTTTCCATATTTTCTTTTCAAAATAATAAAAACAAAATATTCTATATTCAATTATTAGGTGAAGATTTTAATTTTTACATTTGAACCAGTCCTTAATTGGAATATTTCAAGATAGTGAAATAATAATAACCAGTGAACTGATTAAACAGCCATAGACTCAGATACCTTCATGTACCGTGTCGTTTTGGCAGTGTTTAGTTACTGTTTCAAAAAAATAGAAATAAACATACATAAATACAAAGATACACAAATTTTATAATATATTTAATGATAATACACAAAACACGTCTATTTAATTTAAAAACTAATTTTATCCCCAAACCAAAACAACTTTAATAGTGTTAACCCTACTACCACCATCTCTAAATCTCCATGCCACCACTCATCATTTTTAATTTTTAATCTTATCTCAAATAATTAAAAGTAACTACTTTAATTCAAATATCAGTTACAAAATTCAAATTTTAAAAAGTTGAAATAATTTTAAAAAATAAATAGAAACAGATCTAACAAAAATATATCTTAGAAGGAAGATGAAGATTTGTTGAAATTGTGGATGAAAAAGAAAGAAAGTAGTGGCGACACGACGATGGGGATGACGACGGTGATGGCGAAGGGCGACCCAGTGAAAAGGGCAACGGCGAAATGAGGGAGGCGTCGGCGCCCACGAGCAAAGGCGGAAGAGAGGCCACCGAAGACACGGCAATAATGGCAATGACAACAACGTTGAAAGAGAGAGAGCAATGTTCTGAAAACCAGTTTGAATCGGCCGGTCGAATCGTGAACCGGACCAAAAAACGGATCGATCAATCATCAAAACCACGAAATTAAAAAATCGGAACTGAATTGGAGAACCGGCCAGTTTTTTAAGTTAGCAACAAAAAACTGCCGTTTTTGAGTTTTTTCCCTCTGAATCCCTAAATCACGAAAACTCTGAGACTGAGATCCCTAATTGGTAATTGGCTAATTGCCTTCGCTGCTCTCTCTGCTTCAGTGGTTCCCATTGTTGATTCTTCGAGGCTTCACTGAAGTCACTGGCGTCACCGCGTCACACGGGTCGAGGGCTCGCCGTCAAGCCACCGCCGTCGCGCCACCGCAGAGCCGTCGAGAACTGAGAAGTGAGAACGCCTCACTCTCACACGGGTCAAGTCACCGCTGTCGAGCCACCGCCGTCGAGCCACCGAAGCAGCCGTGGAGAACTGTGAAGGTGCCTTGGCTGTCTCCCACTGCCTCACTCTCACTCTCCCTGTTGCATGTTCTGCCTTGAAGGTGCCTTCGCTGTCTCAGTGTCTCCCACTCTCCCTGTGTTATTTTTTTTTGAACTGTGTAGTGTGATTACTCAAACTGATTGGAGATATTTTACTTTGAATTGAAACTGAGCTGTGATTCAAGATGATGAACACCATAACTGTAAACTTTGAAATTATGTCTCCCTGTTTAATTTTTCTTTGAACTGTGTAGTGTGAAACTGTGAACTGATTCAAGATTCAACATGAAACTGAACTGTGATTCTCCCTGTACTGTGATTATTGACTAGTGAGTGATTAGTGATTACTGAAACTGAACTGTGATTCAACATGATGAACTGTGAACGTTGGTTAATAATTGTTGTTTACTGATTAGTGATTAACTGATTACTTAAACATGAACTGATTTTGGTTTGTTTACTAAACTGGATTTTGTTGTTTGTTGGATAATTGTGAATAATTTTGAATAATTTTGGATGTTGTTTGTTGTGAACTTGAGAGTTGAGATTATTGGGTTGGATTGTTGGTAATGTTTAGGTATGGATGAAAGTATCAATCAAGAACCACCAAGGAATAATAATGCTGAAACTAATTCTGCTTCGAATGAACATTCTCTTCCTCCCGCGACTAACGAAAGTCAGTCACAAACTTCTAACATACATTACCAATGCTTATTTTGGTTCTTTGATTTTCAAGTTGCTTGCTGCTTCAATTTGAGGGGATTCTGAATTTTGGTTTAAACTGTGATTGAAGGTTCTTTGGTTTGGGTATTCTTCACTTTCCTGGAAGCTTAGCTTTTAATTCGTTGAGATCAAATTATTGTTTTCAACCTTGGTGATTTTTAGATATTCTTTTTGGTTGCTTTCTTTTTAAATGCTTCAATTGGTGTTGTTGTGTTGTTGTGTTGTTGCTGTGATTTAAATGTTCTTTTTGATTCTTTCTTTTTCTCGAATGCCCAGTCAATGCTTGATTGATTGACTTTGCTCACTGATTATATTTGATGATAAATTTTAGATTTATAACTCTATTACTGCTTTATTGTCCATTTGTATAGTTAAATTTTATTAAAGTTTCTTGAATTTGCACTATGTTATTGATTCAAAGTTTTTTTAGTTTTGTTCATTTTTTGGTTGCACCGTCCTTGCTCTCGATCTCTGCCGACTTGCTACCCCTCCTCTGTGTTGGATTTTTTTTGTTTCAGCTGTTGTGTTTTTGTTTCAGGTCCTGTTGTGTTTGTTGTTCAATACTATCAATTTGTTTTACTTTTTAACTCAGCTACATTAAAACAATATTTTCTATCTTTAACTTGTGCATTGTATATTTATATTTGACTATAATTATGTTTTAATGTGTTTATTTATATTTTATTTTTTATTTTATTATAAAACGATTTTTTCGGTTCAACCACGATCAAACCGGTTAAACCTATGAACCGATAAACCAGTAGCTAGAACAGTTTGATGACCGGTTCGGTTTTCAGAACCTTGAGAGAGAGTGTGTGTGAAGGTAGAAGAGAGGAGGATAGGAAGGAGGGAAGTAGTGGTAACGTCGGTAGTGACGGCAGCGATAATGGTAAAACTAACAAAAGGAGAAGGAGAAGCGAGTTACGAAGGTTAGGGTAAAGGATAATGATTGGAATTTTAAAAAATAATCAGGAATAAAATTGAAAAAATCCGTGTCTCATAGATTGTGTCTTAGGCTCCGTTTGGTTGATGTATATAATGAGATATAAACACAAAGACACGGACATTAAAGACATGGATATAAAATATTTGTGTCTATGTATTGTGTTTGACAAAAAATAAAGAACAAGACACACATATTTAAAAAAGACTAAATTACCTTCATTCAACCACAAATTTTACCACCATCATTGTATACCCATTACTCCAAACACGCATATCATCACCATTAAATTTTTATTTCTACTAATATTTTTTATTTCTTCTAATATCATCTTAAATTATCATTCAAATATTAAATATATAAATTTTCTTATAAAAAGTAAAAAACTAAAGTACAGAATTTATCAAAGATTAATCAAAATTTAAATAAATAAAAAAATTAAATGTACAATTTTTTTCTAGAAAATAAAAGGATAAATTTAGTTGTAGAATCTAAAAGAGAAAGAGAAAAAGAAGAAAGATTTGAAGAGATAAGAGGACAAATTTTAAAAATTCAATAAGGATAAAAGAGTAAAAAATCAGTATCTCACAAGTTTAGTCTCAGTGTCTCATCAAATTGGAGGTACACAAATTTAGTGTCTCTGTGTCCTTCCGTATCCTTTAAAAATTTGTCTCACTAAACCAACAGTAAACATGTGTCACCATATTCATGTCTCAACAAAACATAGACATCAACCAAATTTAAAAAAAAAATATATACTAAATATATATTTTTTATGTATATCTATATGTAATCGTGTCTTTTAAAATTTGTATTTCAATAAACAAATAGTATACACGTATTATCATGTCTATATTTTTAATAAATTTGAACATAAATCAAACAGAACCTATATTCATAGTGATTTTTTTAAAACATTTTTCAAGTAATTTTTGTGATATCGTACTTGTGATAATTCTCTATCTATTGTCCTTAAATTATGATATAATTTTTATTTTAACACAAATTTTTTTATTTAATGTGAATTTTGTTGGTGCCAAATTAATATCTACATTATGATTTTCAAATTATCTCACTTATTCACAATTGTACAGAGTACAATACAAGTCGGCAAGATACAAATCAATCATCATTTAATTACATGATGTTAATTATTAATTCATTAAGAAACACTGAACAATATATGTATATAAACTGTCATTGTTGCTTGGTTAAATAACTTAGACGGTCGTTCATTGTCCCTATAGTTTGGAATAAACTAACATATAGCTAGGCATCACTTTCACCTAAAAGGTTTGTTCAATAAATTATTTAATGATTGATTATTGAAATAATATATTTTTAATCTTTGTGGTATATGACATCAGTTTTTAATCGACTAAAATCCCATAGTGGTCCTCGAGATTGACGCCGTGCACTAAAATTACCCCTGAGATTCAAATTTCACCAATTACGTCCCTGAAATTGTGAAAATTGCACCATAGTAGTCTCTGACCCGTTTTCCGTTAACGGCGCGATGACGTGGCTTGATGATGTGGACCTTTGGTGACACGTGTCACCCCATGGTTTGTCCACGTGTAACGGTATGCTGACGTGTCGGTCAACGACACGTGGCATGTTGACGTGGATGAGTATGCCACGTGTCACAGTGCTATTTTGCCACGTGTCAGATTATGCCACGTGTCGCAATGCTATTTGTCCACGTGTCATCTACTATGTCATCGTTACATGTGCATCAAATTGGTCCCTTACTTTGAATCAAATGACTCATTTTAGTCCCTGAAATTGAATGTCGTGCACCAAATTAATCTCTTCATCATTTTTTTTCTAATTTTTTTTATAAATTTAAACTTCTCATTATATATTTGAATACACTAATTTTAATTATATTTTTTATTATACATATTTTATAATAAATTTTTTAATTAATAGTGTTAACTTATATCATTAGAGTACATGTTAACTAAAACCAAAACTTTATTATTACCTCTTGTGTTTATTTGTATCTGTTTTAATGCTGTTCAAATCATGATTATAATAAATACTTATATTGATTAATAGTGTAATATATGAAAAAGCCGCCTAACTAAATTATAGATAAAATGAATTATTATAATCGACAGTATAAATCTATCTTATTAATTTAGTGAGAAGTTAATTATATGAAAAATCGGACATTCTTAATAAATATTTTATGAATACTTGATAAGGCACTAATTAACTAATATAAATTCGTTATTAATTAATATAAATTCGTTATTCCCATCCATTTTAAGAATGTCCGATTTTTCATATAATTAATTTCTCACTAAATTAATAAGATAGATTTATACTGTTGATTATAATAATTCATTTTATCTATAATTTAGTTAGACAATTTTTTCATATATTACACTATTAATCAATATAAGTACTTATTATAATCATGACTTAAACAGCATTAAAACAGATACAAATAAACACAAGAGGTAATAATAAAGTTTTGGTTTTAGTTAACATGTACTCTAATGATATAAGTTAACATTATTAATTTAAAAATTTATTATAAAATATGTATAATAAAAAATATAATTAAAATTAGTGTATTCAAATATATAATGAGAAGTTTAAATTTATAAAAAAATAAGAAAAAAATTGATGAAGGGATTAATTTGGTGCACGACATTCAATTTCAAGGACTAAAATGAGTCATTTGATGCAAAGTAAGGGACCAATTTGATGCACATGTAACGATGACATAGTAGATGACACGTGGACAAATAGTATTGCGACACGTGGCATAATCTGACACGTGGCAAAATAGCACTGTGACACGTGGCATACTCATCCACGTCAACATGCCACGTGTCGTTGACCGACACGTCAGCATACCGTTACACGTGGACAAACCATAGGGTGACACGTGTCACCAAAGGTCCACGTCATCAAGCCACGTCATCGCGCCGTTAACGGAAAACGGGTCAGGGACTACTATGGTGCAATTTTCACAATTTCAGGGACATAATTGGTGAAATTTGAATCTCAGGGGCAATTTTAGTGCACGGCGTCAATCTCGAGGACCACTATGGGGTTTTAGTCGTTTTTAATTTCAGAGATGCACAGATGTTAGGCGTTCAAACACTTTTTAAACCAAATTTTTAATCAAATATTCGCACTCTTTTTTTTAGACACATATCTTTTTCTTCTTTTTTTAGTATTGTTGTCATTATTATATTATTATATTCTTCTTTTTTATGTAATTTTTTTTTATTGTTGTCGTCATTGCTATCTGCTCTTCCTCTTCTTTAATATTGTTGTTATTATTTAATTTTTTTTTCTCTTTTTTTCCTCATTTTCTTTTATTATCATCATCATTGTTCTCGTCATCTTCATTTTCTTCTTTCCACAACCAGTAAAATATGCACAGCACATAAATTTTGGTGTATAATACAAAATTTTTTAGAGAATTATATATCAAAAACATTGATTTATCCAACTAATAAAATATATTTACAACAGAAAATTTTGTATTATATAAAAAAATTTGTATACTGTACTAATAAAATAACACACAACACATAAATTTAATTTACAACACAAATTTTAGAAGATTACATACTCAAAATATTGAACATATACTCCTCAAGACTTCTAATTTATCTAGGAGTATCCATAATTCACACACACTTCAAGAATTATTCAATTATCGTTAGTTTAACATTTTCACATTCAAACAATCAATTCATCAATAATTTAAAAGTAGAGTTTATGACAACAATAAGGGAAATTAACTCTACCTAAACCTCACCTCAATTCTAAGGTTCTTGATCAACTTTAGAGCATCTAATATCGTCAACTACACCTTGATAAAATTGATATGGCTGTGAAGAGGGTGAGATGACGAGTTGTTTAATCGGAGAAGAATTTTGATTCAAGCTTTGATTGCTTCACAAATCAAGCATGAACTTGAGGTGCTTAGTGCTTTGGCTCCATAAAACGTGAGAGAACATTTTTGAGTGTAAAATTGAATGGAAGAGAGAATGAAAGGGCTGAAGGTGATTAAGGAGGTGGAAGCATGCAGCTGAGTCAAAAATTTCTTCAAAAGACTAAGCATGACACATCCCAAATTCTTCAGATACATGGCTTCGCCATACCGAATCAATTCATATTTTTACCAATGTTAATGAAATTGATAACATAAATTATTCTTGAATCAAAATATCTAAAATATTTTGGTACAGTTTAGATTAATCGATTTAATCTAGATATGTCGGTATATACTGTTTATCGATAGAATTTTAATTTAATGAGAACATCGTCTTTCAGAATTTTTTTTACTGTCTTTTAATAAAATAATATTATTTATTGAGAATACTAACTTAAAATATTCTTATTTTTTAAATTGGATCTAACTAGTTAAGTCGATTAAAATCGTGATACACAATTTTCTTAATTTTAAATTAGAGAAATTTTAAAAAATTCTTATTCAAAATAGTGTGTTTTTACAATTTCTATCGTCAAAAACAAAATCGTAATTTAAGATAAGTGTGAGAGACCCAAGAGTCAGCATTCCTACTTGACAAAACAGACAATATCTATTTACAAGCTGGTTGGTTTTTTTTTTTTTGGACAGGGACCTGGACCAACAGCTCAGCTCAGGTCTAGAACAAGGATCCATGCCACAACCCGACCTGCAATCCCTCTGTGTTTCTCCACCCTTATCGTGGGAGAGAAGTTGAAACTGCCAGGCTACACAGCAGCTTCCTCTCTTCAACAACCAGAGCGTTGATGGTGGCGACACTGCCGGAGTGAATTCCCAAAAGTGTGTTCGCATCTGGGCCGCCTTCACATCGCCGCATTCGTAGCAGCAGCCATGACATCATCAACGAAGCCTTCCATCGCTCTCCACCCCCGACTGCTCGCGTCCGACCTATCAGATCAGATCAAAAACGACGCAAAAGGAGCATCCTACTCTCACCTTTCTTATGCATTCCAATATCCAATTTCTAATTGAACTGACTGTGTTAACTGTTGGGGTCCATTGACATTCCGTTCCGAACCATGTTGCCCTAGCCCAATCGCATAGCAGTAATGCATGTTCTACTGTCTCTAAACTTTTTAAGCATATTTGACAAACTGGATCCGGTGCCATCTTTCTTTTATGTAAGTTAGAACCTACTAGTAATATATCATGACATGCTTTCCACAAGAACATTCTGATCTTTTGTGGGACTTTCATTCTCCAAATTTTCTTTCATATCTCTCTTTTATCTTCACTCGTCGATGGATTTTTATGTTTCATGTTCTGCCCAACTCTTTTTGCAACATAATATCCTGTTTTTATTGAATAATTTCCATTATCCTTCCATGGCCAATACAAGTGGTCTTCTTTGTTCATTACACTAACAGGGGTACTGAGAATCTCTTTGCAAATTTTTTGGAAAAACATGCTCTCAATCATTCTTTTATTCCATCCTTCCCCATTCACAATGAGATCCTTTACTTTCGAATCATCTGTGCTATTTGCATTAAGAGGCTTTCTCCTTCTAGTGATCCAATTGTCTTTCCATATATTTACTTTGGAACCATCTCCGATGCTCCACTTTGCTCCTTCCCTCAATAACTCTCTTCCATGCAAGATGCCTTTTCAAACCCATGACGCGCCCTTTTTACGTGTTGCTGCCTAGAAGTTGCCATTTGGAAAATATATCGATTTCAAAATTTGTACCCAGATTACATCTGGATTCTTCAATGCTCTCCATGTTTGTTTGGCAAGGTAGGCCGTATTTTGTTTCTCGGGGTCTTTGAACCCCAGCCCCCCTTCTCTCTTGCTATCGGTAATGCTGTCCCACTTTTTTCAATGGATGTCCTGTTCTTTTTTCGATGCTGCCCACCAAAATCTTGCAACCTTTGTACAAATTCTCCTGCAAAAGCTCTTGGGAAATTTTATCACATTCATGGCATATGATGGCATTGCTTGAATTACAGACTTTATTAGTGTTTCTTTGCCTGCTTGATTCAGCAACCTTTCTTTCCATCCCTCTAATTTAGTCATGATTTTTTCTTCAATCCATACTAGAGCTTTGTTCTGGGATCTTCCCCATATGGCTGGTAATCCCAGATATTTACCCGGCGTGTCCCATGTTGTCATTTCTAAAATCTCTTCAATGTCTACTCTCGTTTGTATCGAGACCTGACTTCCAAAAGTGATGCCTGACTTATTCAAGTTGATCCTTTGTCCGGATGCCTCTGTGTATTCATTTAGCACGGTGATAATCTGAAAAATCTCCTCCTCATTTGCTTTCGCGAATATGATGCAATCGTCTGCGAACAACAAATGAGTAAGAACCGGGGCTGTTGGGGCTAACTTTAGGCTGATATATAGCCTTTCGCTTGAGCCTCTTGCATTAGAATCGTGAATACCTCAGCCGCTAAAATAAAAAGGTAGGGGGATAATGGATCCCCTTGTCGAAGACCCCTCTGAGGCTTGATCTTCTTAGATAATTCTCCATTGACCTTCACCCTATAGTTTGCACTTCTGACACATTTCATCACCAATTCAACCCATTTTTCGGTGAACCCGAGTCTAATGAGCACCTTTTCCAAAAAATCACATTCTAACCTATCATATGCCTTGTTCATATCCAACTTGATTGTTATATTCTGTGATCCCTCTCTTCCTTTCTTGTTTAGGCTATGATAAACTTCTTGGACAATTACTACATTATCTTGTATGAGCTTTCCTCCCACAAAAGCACTCTGGGTTGGGGACACTATATCCTCGAGGAGCTCTTTCAGCCTTAATACTATGACCCTGGTTATAATTTTATAAATGAAGTTACAACAGCTGATTGGTCTTAAGTGATTAAGTTCTTCCGGATTCTTGACCTTTGGAATTAAAACTATTATGGTTTCGCTAATCTCTTCCGGCAAGTACCCATTCCAAAAGAATTCTCTAACTACTGCATATACCTCCTTCTTAATAATCTCCCAGTGTTTTTGGTAAAACAATCCATTCAGATCATCTGGCCCCGGAGCCTTGAGACTGCCCATGCTGAAGACCGCTTTTCTAATTTTCTCTTTTGTGACATCTGAGATCAGCTCCTTATTCATGTCTTCCGTGACTCTCACTGGGATTTTGCTTAAGACTGATTCACTGTTACTTTTGTTATTGGAAGTAAATAACGCGTCAAATCGTTCCTCGATGTGATTCATAATTTCCTCTCTATCCTCTATCCATAGGCATGCCTCGTTTTTAAGCTTATCGATTCGATTCCTTCTCCTTCTTTGAATGGTTGTGGCATGGAAAAAAGATGTGTTCTTGTCTCCCCATTTCAACTACTTCAACCTTGATCTTTGTCCCCAAAATTTTCTTCCTGTTTTCATAAAGCAGCTATAATCTCCTTTATTTGCTATATTTTCTCCTGCTTATCTGGTGTTAATTTCGACTCTTGCAGCTTCTTTAATTCCTCTTTCATGTTGTTGATTTTTTTGTCTGCTCGTTTGAATGTCCTCTTGCTCTAATTTTTAAGCTCCTCTTTACAATTTTTCATTCTCCTTGTAATTCCTTTCCAAACGCATCCATGGACGTCTTCCTTATCCCATCCCTTCCTTACTGTGTTCTCGCGCTCGTCATGATCCGTCCAAAATGCCTCGAATTTAAAACTCCTTTCTGTTCTTTGAATCTGATTTATATCCAAAACTAATGGGTAATGGTCAGAGCTAATGGCCGACAGAGCTTTAAGTGATGCCTGTTGATACAGGAGTCTCTATTCCCAGTTGAGTAGCGCCCTGTCTATCCTCTCCCAAGTAATAAAATCATTCCTTGGGTTGCTGAACCACGTGAATCTTCCTCCTTTTATGTCTAAGTCCATAAGATAATTCATATCTACAAACTTCCTGAATTCTCTCACCTGGCTTTGCGGTTTTGGATGTAGGCCA
Organism: Arachis stenosperma; assembly: GCF_014773155.1. NCBI lineage: Eukaryota > Viridiplantae > Streptophyta > Magnoliopsida > Fabales > Fabaceae > Arachis > Arachis stenosperma. The sequence continues at coordinate 105,354,199 of NC_080379.1, read as the reverse complement.
ATTTTCTCCTCTTGGCTCAAAATGTCGTTGAAATCTCCTATGAATAATTTTGGTTCCCCCTTGTTGTCATTATTCGTTGTAATTGCTCTCCATTGCTCTTTTCTTCTTCTGGAACATGGGTTTCCATATATGAAATTGCACTCCCATATCTTCTCTTTTTTGTCATCAATACGGGCTTTTATATGATTATCACACCAGAAATAAACATCAATACTATATATTTTATTTCACAAAAGGCATAGCCCTCCGGACAGTCTCCGAGGTTCTATGTAAAATACATTCTCAAAATGTAACCTTCTTTTCAGCTTCTTAATAGTACTCTCTCTAGCTCTAGTCTCTATAAGAAATACTATTGCAAGCTTTAGTTGTTTGCACATGCTGGGCAGTTCAGAAACTGTCACAGGGGCCGCTACCCCACGGCAGTTCCAACTTATAATACTCATGGTTGAGTTGGGGGCTTGTATAGGCCTGCCTCCTCAGCCATTGAGTCTTCCCAGTCTTCTTTGATCCTTAACTCTTCCTCATGCGCTCTACCTTCTATTAGGCCTCTGCTCCATTTGTTCTTCTTGTTGGTTACCCACATCTGCATAGCTTTCTCTTCTTTTTCCAGAAAGTTTTCAATCTGCTCCTGTTGGTCCTCTTCCCTTCTTCTTTTAAGCTTCAACTTTTCCTCCATTCTTTGAACAAGTTCTGTTTCGTATTCTCTAGCCACTACAATTGCGTTGCCATTTTTCTGCTCCATTTCCTCTTCTTCTTCTGCTAGTTCAACATAATAGAAGACTTCATCACTCTCTGTGACTATTTGCTTGTTCCTCTGTTCTGATCCTTGTTCTTTTGGCTTGAACTGTTTGATTTGCCCATCAATGTCCATGTTATTCCTGTTCTGGACCCCTTTTTCATCTTCTCTTTCTTTATTTCTCTTTCTTTTTTCTTCTGCCATGTTTTTGTTGAACTCTTTCAATAGTTGTCCAATAGTGAAGTTCCTTTCTTCTTCAGTTGGCCCACTTTTAATTTGTTGTCTGTTTCTATTGGGCCTTTGATTTGTGAAAGTCCATGCCCCTCTATTTGTGCTGCCTATTCTTCTCATGCTTGGCCCACCTTTCTCTATGTACTTCTTAGGGTTTTTGTTACTGTCCTCCTCTTTTTCCTGTATTTTATCTAATCCCCTGACCTCATTTACGCTTCTCACTGCTACTGACTCACTGGCTTGCTGCTTTTGTGGTATGACCTTCTCCTTTTTCCTTTCTTTGTGTTTTGCTGTCCCATCATCTGCCTTGAAGATAAAGTTGTACTTCTCACCATTCTTTCCTTCATCATCAGCCCCTTCCTCTTGATCTTGCACTTCTTGTATTGCCACTTGTCTCTCTCCCATTTGTTCATGTGGATTTACTAATCTGTCCCAAGATTTGGCAGAGGCACTGGCTTGAGAACTTCTCACACCTCCTAGACTTGACTTCCCTCTGTCCTTTTGTAATTGTCTTTTCAGCTACTCTCTCCCTTGCCAGCTTCTTTCACGCGCCTCCCACAACTCCTCCACCCAATTGTTTTGTTCCTCCTTTCTCCTCCTGATTCCTGCCTTTCTTGCCTCATTCTCTATCGACCTCAGCCCCTGAGTTGTGAGTTCAGGTCCATATCTAGGCATTTCTGGGTTTACCAATGACCTCACTAGCTCCTCTGCACATGCTCTCTTGTCATGTCCAATTCTCCCACACTTATAACAATAATCATACAGTTTTTCATATTTAAATTTCGCCCATGAGTGAGTTCCATCATTTCTTCTGAACCAAAAACCCGTTTTCAGAGCCATTTGAACGTTTATCTCCACTCTGACCCTCAAAAATGATCTAAGCATGTTTCCTTCAACAAAAGGATCCTCAGCACCTATCACTCTCCCTACTATTGCTTCTATTTTCTCAGCATTTTTAATATTAATTTTATCATAAGGTAATCCATGTATCTGGACCCAAATAGGAAGCTGATTGTATTTTACCTCATCAATGGACAGGTTTGAGCTCTACCATTGCAGACTCAACATATGCCCTTCGATTCTCCATGGCCCACCATCATACGCTCTTCTAGCTTCCTCCGGACTTTTGAAGTTCAAAATAAAGGAGTTTAGTCCTGCATTGGTGATCACCAGCCTCTGCGGATCTCCCCACATGTTGAGGATCATTTTGCGCACCGTGACCGTATTTAGCACCTTTTCCGTCAACACCCGGCTTACTAGTTTCTGATCTGTATTGTCTCCATGTTGAGCTGTAGATTCCTCCAGTTCCAGAATATCCCCTTCCATGCCTGGATTTTTTGTAACTTCCATGACTTGCCTGTTTGAGTTGATTTCCTTCTTTTGCTTTGTCTCTCTTTGTTATTTGTGATTATCTTCAAGTTTGTATCTGAACTAGGCTTGAGAAGAAATTATGATTAGAGCTCCGCTTGTCGAAGCAGTGTATCTCTACTTATGGAGAGCGTGAGGCTCCACTTCTTAGAGAAGTTCTCAGTGTTCTTCCACTCTTAAATCAAGCTGGTTGGTTCAGTTGCTGCAAAAAGCATTATTGTTAATGGCTTAGAAAACTGTATCAATTAGATATTCTCATCTTGATGCCGACGTTGAAGAAATTCTGAGAATTTGATAAAAAAAAATAGTTGATGCACGCTTGATATTTGAGAATATTATTTGAGAATTTTTTTTAGATATTTTTCTTTGCGTTTAAGATTTCTTATCTGTGTACTTGCTCTTTGAGATTAAACTTCCTCTTATTTAATTTGTAGTTGAGAGTTTTACCGACTATCGAAAAAAAGAACTCTTTCGTTTTATTATGTCTTCCTAATGTGTTAATATTTCAACCATGTTCTTATCAAGCCAAGGTTCGATATCATTATATTTTTGGCAAAAAGAATTAAGTATTATATCCAAGCTTGTACCCACCAACTTTATTGGGGCTCAACATATGCAATCTAAATGATTTTTTCTTGGTGTTTAATCTTTAGATATCGACAAACCATACTTCTATTCTTGAAAAATATGAGGTTGTCTTCGTATAAAGATTTAAACTTAAATATTGACATATATTATGTAATGATTCAACCAAAAAGTATTTAATTTGAGATGTGCCAATATAAATTTACATTTTCACGTGAAAATAATTTTAAACGTCTTTATGCTGCTATCTTCGCTTCATTGTAAATACAAATAAGAACGAATTCGTATGGTAAGTTGTGGGACAAATAATACCCCATTAAAATTTAAATTTTTAATAATAATAATAATAATAATAATAATAATATTTCTTTGTTCTATTATATTATTAAATTTGTCCATTATATTAAATAGTTATAAAAATTATTTTATTGTTATATTATATGTATTTTGTACTACCGTCAAAATTTTTAGATCCATTCCCTTAATACAGGCAAATATACAATCAATATAACAATAGAAAGAAAGATAAGATAGCCTCTTATAAGTAAAGAGAAGCAGCAAAAGTTTTTATGCGGAGAAAAATATAAATAAATGATAAGATATCTAAAATTTTATTGTTGGTATTTTTGGAAAGAGAAATTTTTTACATACAAACGTTTTTCCATACAAATCATACAAGTTATTTATTTTTTTTTCATGTTCCTCTTTTTCTTCTCTTTCTTCTTTTTTTTCCGTGCCTCCTCTTCTGCTTCTTCTTCTTCGTTTTTGAAGTGTTTCATCTTCATCGTTGTTTCTCCTCGTTCTTCTTTTGATTTTGCAACATTATATTTTTTTTTGTTTGATTTTTTTCTCCCAAAAAGAATTATGAGAATATGAAATAAGAAAATGAAGAAGAAGAAGCAGCAGAAGATGAGGAGGAGAAAGAGGAAGAGTTTTGAATTATGCATAAAGTGTATTTTAACGAATTTTGGGTATATTTTTTAAATTCTTTGGGTGTATTTTTGTAATCCTCCGTTTGGGTGTATTTCTGTAATCTTCCGTTTGGGTATATTTCTGTAATCGTTTGGGTGTATTTCTAAAGTTTCATTATCTTCAAAATGATTTCAAAGCTTGATTTCAGAAACCATGAAAATCGAAAAAAAACGAAGCAATAATACTAATGATAAACGCAGATAAAACAACGAATGAAAAGGCAAAGAGAGAACGCACGAAGGAGATCGAACAAATTTGACAAAAAATTCATTTTCATGGAGGAAGAAAAAGAAGAGTAGGATGGAGAAGAAGAAGGAGAAGAAGAAGGAAGAGGAGGAGGAAAAGGAACAACGCGAAGCATGCCATAAAAATTATATATGGGTCAGCGCGCTTTTTATTAAATTTCTCCCAACTTATATAACTTGTAAACCAAATAATTTGTACGTGTAACATTCCTCTTTCAAAAAATATGGTGATGTTGTCATACATACTAAAACTAAAGAGTAAAGACTTCGCCAAAAGATCTTCAAAATAACTGTATATATTCCAAACATTGCTTTCAATAGATTTTACCAATTTATAAGTACTCTATCTTAGAAATAGATTTTTTTTATTTTTTTTCATTTAAAAAAATTAAATATGATGTCTCATCATTAATTTTATAAATAAAATAAAAATAAACATAAAAAAGTTAAAATATTAAAAATTACATTTTACTTCATCAATTAAAAAAATAATACAACTACACATTCAAGTATTTTTGGCAATCAAATCCAATCAAATTGATTCAAACTCAACAAAAATCACTTTAATCACCGCGTTTCAATAACATAACTTCTTCGTCTTCATCTCCTCTTCCTCCTCCTGTTCTTCCTCCTCATTTTTCTCCACCTCCTTCTGCTTCTATTTCTCTTTTATTATCATATAATCACCAACAACACCAATATTTTACTAACAAAAACTAATATTTTGAATTTATATAATGGACAATGTTCGATTCATTTAGTATTATATAGTTGTTTTGCGTTGATAATATTTTCGGTTCATTTTAGACACAGGTGTTTTTGAATTTAAATTTATATAATGGACAAATATTTGGTTTATTTGGTATTATACAATGGTTTCGATTTGATAATATTTTTAGTTCATTCTAGACGCAAGTGTTTCTGAATTCGAATTTATATAATGTACAAATGTTCGGTTCATTGATATTATACAATGGTTTCGCTTTAATAATGTTTTCGGTTCATTTGCAGTCCAAGTGTATTGTTGATAAATAATTTATTCCAATGGTTGGAATGGCTCTCAAAACAAAATTAATGGAATGGAATAAAATATAATACAATTGAATAAAGTGATAATAAATAATTTTATTTTTTTTTTGCTAAAAAAAGACTTAATCATTAACAAAAACACATCGAATTCATTTTTGGATCCAAATGAATCTCAATTAAACTAAGAAATAAACCGAAGTTAATTAAGGAATAAAAAATTTAGCCAATACTTATCAGCAACATCAAGTAAATCTCAATTAACACACAAATAATGAACTGAAATAAATTAAGAAATAAACCAAAATTATTTAATAATGACAACAGAAAAAATCAGAACTAATAAAGATATTCGCAAAATGTTAGTATTATTGATGATGATGATAACGAAGAAAAAAGAAGAAGAAGAACTTGCGCAAATTTAAAAGAACGCGTAATTTAAAAAATTGTTATAATTAATAACTTGATTAAATTTAATTAAAATATTTTGCTTAAATAAAAAATTTTATTCTTAAAAAAAATTAAAAAATCCATTTTTCTGTCTTTTAACATAGTTCATAAGAAGCTTATATATCATGGCTTTTCATTTTTTTTTTTTTTTATGAGCAAGAAGATAAAATGGGTGAGCCACGTTCTTTATAGATCTGATTTTGATATAAAACACTACTAAATAATAGAAACTTTGAAAACACACCAATCATTAAAAAATAGAAAATAAAAAATAATAATGAAAAAGAAACCATAACTGCCCACAGCAAAATATGAGTTCACAATCTGAATTGTTTCCATTCAACGTAATCTATGACCTGGAATTTTAATTATTGATATTCTCCATTTCCTGATTGCTAGGTTAGATACCGAATATTATTATATGGGAAATGATGGTAAGGGTAAGGGGTAATAATTTTAATAAAATAAATAAATAAATAAAAATAAAAGTTGTCTAACTGCTGTTGGTTTGAATATAGGGCTAGTCATCAAAAAGTTTTTATTATATAGTAACAAAATTTAACGTATTATTATTTTTGACATACTAAAAATAAAATTAATATTTAAATTTATTTAAAATATATATATATATATATTCATTTCTTTATAAATTTTGACTAAAAGTAGAAATATATTGAGTTAAACCTAACTTAAACTTTATTAAAAAATAATTGAGATCAGCTAACAGTTTAACTCATTAAAATTGAGTTTAATTATAAACTTAGTTACTTATTATCATTATCTTAACATATATAAAGATGGCTATAAAATTTATATCAAAAGATAAGAACGTATAAACATGCTATATTTAGTGGGGAGTTTGAATCAAAATTTTAAGGACAAAAAATTTAACATAAAAATTTAATAATAATATTTATATTAAAATAAAATTTATAAATAAATAATTCTACAAATAAAAAATATAAAATAGTTTATAATAGTACTTTTTGAGTCTTTAGTGACTTGAAATTTTCAATAATTGAATCAAAACTAAACTTTTCAGCAATTTGTTTCTCAATATAAATAACTAAACTATCCGCGAAAAAGTCGTCCTCCATCTTGTTTCTTAACCCTGTCTTCATTATTTTCATTGCTGAAAATGATCGCTCTGTAGTAGTTGTAGAAACTGAAAGAGTTAATATCAAACAAATCAATCTATCAATCAAATAATACACTTTTGATTTTTTGTTTTTGCTAAACATCTACATAGTTCATGAATAGTTGACAAATTCTTCATTTTTGGATGCTGACGAGCATCAAGAATAAAATGCTGAAATTGAAAAGGCAAACTAATCTTCTTTTGTTCAGTAAAGTCTTCGGGATAGTAGTTGTCAACAAGAGTAGAAATCTTAGCAATGTCAAAATTTTTGTAAGCATCCTTAGGCATGAGAGTAGAGCTCAGACTTAGTAGATTCATTACTTGATCATTAAATATGCTATTTAACTCTTGTAATTGTGTTGAGTTAAGAAATTAATTAATATAATTGATGATGACAAATATTTGATTAGTAGGCTAATCACCCAATTAGTTTTGATTATTTTGGATAAGTGATACAGGCCAAAAAGTAAGAGTTGTAGCAACCCAACATCAAACAAAAGATATCTGCTGGTGGGCTGAATGGTAAGTGAAAATAAAACAAGCCTAAGTCATTCATCTCAAGCTCAATTCTTCAAAGAAGCAAAGGCAAGGCACCAACGAACTGAACTTGAGTAGAACCCGATCCAAGCCCAAATTGATTTCAATTCCCTTTGAATTGCTTTCACCAACTCAACGTTCCTTTCTTCTCTGACCATGTCAAATCACAAACTCAGAAAAGTGAGAAAGAGAAAGAGAAAGCTTCTTTCCTAAGGTGATCATCAAAGAAGCAAGAAAGAGAAAGTCCAAGCTTGAAACTCAGAAGTCTAATCAACCATTTCAAACCAAATCAAGCTTAGGTTAAAGGTAACCCATTTTCTTTTACATGCAACGCACTTTCTTCTCTTCATCTTCAACTCTCTGCCACTCTGTTTTGAGCTGTATGGAAAAGAGGATTTCTGTTCCTCTCTGCTGTGTATCTACGGTCACAAGTGATTCTTGGAGACCAAGTAGTTTCTCAATGGCTCAGATTTGATTTACCATTGGAAGACTTTTGTAGTTGCTGTTTTATGACTTTCAGTCAAGATGAAGAAGTCAGAAGCAAAGTTTCTACTCTGAGATTTAAAGAGAAAAAGTGAAACAGTGGGTTGGTGAAGCTCAAGACTCAAGGAGTTGACCTAGGGTGAGCTACCAAGGAACATGCAAGGAGATAAAAAGAAGCATTCTGCTCATTCAGAACCAAGGAGAGAAAACCAGAGTTTGAGAATAGTGTTCAGCAAAGAAGTTCCTCTACTTGGATAATGCTTTCTTTCAAAGAAGCATTCGGCCAATACTGAAGAACTGTATCTGAGGTTTGCAAATCTGGTTTTGCACATAGCAAAGAGGCTGCTGATGAAGTCAATCTCCTTCATGTTTTACAGATTGTGATATACTTTTCTATGTTTATCTTTCTGTAATTTCTTGTGAGAAAAGGCATAAGTGAGAAAGCTCAAGTAAAAGCCATGAGTGGAAAAAGGCTGAGTGATACACTTGAGAGAAAAGTCTAGAGTTATTTTCTGATTTCTTTAGGTTGGTTAAGTGTCTTGTATCTTGTACTTGTAAGGTATCCCTTTCTTAGTTGGGTTAGCACTAAGAGTGAATAGTCAGGTGTTAGCATAGCCAATGTCAAGTTAGGTTAGAACTTGAGTGTGAAATTGGTGTATGTAATACTTTTAACTATAGTAGAAATTCCTCCATTGTTGTGGAGGAGACTGGACGTAGGTTGCATAGCACAAGGCAACCGAACCAGGATATATACTGGTGTTAGCTTTTTCTCTTCTCTGCTGTGTTCTGTTTTCTGATATTCATGAGATAAAAATAAATTGTCTCATAAATTTCCGCTACTGAGTACAAACAGAATCAGAATCGAAAGTTTGATTTAAAAGGTCATAACAGCAACTTAAAAGGAAGGCATAGATTCAACCCCCCTTCTCTAAGCCTACCACAACCTTCAATTGGTATCAGGAGTTAAGGTCTCAAGAATCAAGCTTAACCACTTGAAGCAAAGATTCAATGGCGAACAACTTGGACACAAACACAGTTGCGTACACCCTCACTGAAGGCCAGTCAAACAACCGGATACCTTTCTTCAACGGGAAGAACTATGCCTACTGGAAAGAAAGGATAAGGATCGTCATCCAATCCATTGACTACAATATATGGAAGATAATTGTGAACGGTCCCAAGATCCCAACAAAAACAAGTGCTGATGAAGTGGTTACTTTAAAAGAAGAAGCTGAATGGAATGAAGATGATAAGAAGAAGATGGAGCTGAATGCTAAAGCAATCAACCTTCTTCACTATGCTATCAGCTTTGAAGAGTACCGGAAGGTGTCTAGATGCAAGACAGCCAAAGAAATCTGAGAAAAACTCCATGTTACACACGAAGGCACTAAACAAGTCAAAGAAACGAGGATTGATATGCTGCAAAAAGAGTACGAGATGTTCAACATGAAGGATGGAGAAAGTATTGATGAAGCATTTGAGAGATTCTCAATCATAATCAACAACCTTTATGCTATGGGTACAAACTATGCAGAATAAACCTTAGTGAGAAAACTCCTTAGAAGCCTCACAAAAGAATGGGAAACCACTACCACTGTCCTAACCAAGAGCAATAACATCAGTCCCACAACCTATGATGAGCTGAGAGGAAAACTCCTGCCTATGAAACCACTCACACAAACACCGACTTAAAGAAAAAGGGAATAGCCATCAAGTCAAAAGTAGAACCAAAAGAGAGTGAGTCTAGTGATGGTATTTCAGATGATGAACTCTTATTTTTTGATAGGAGATTTAGAAGGATGATGAAGAACAAGGGCAAGTACAAAGGTTCAAGCTCAAAGGAACACAAGATGGACTTAAGCAAGGTAACTTGTCATCATTGTAAGGAGGCTGGACACTTCAAGCTAAACTGTCTGAAGCTCAAGAAGGAGGCAAAGGCAAGAAAGAAAGGAAAAGAGTGCTCACGGCAGCTTGGGAGGATCTTGAGAACGACTCAAATGAAGAAGAAGAATCTGAAGGTGAAGATAAAGACCGCTTCATGGCTGGAAACAACAATCTTAATGAGGTAAATTATTATGATTTGACCATTGATGATTTACATGCTATTATTGATGATCTCATTTTAAATACCTCAAAACTGTTTGACAAGTACAATGAATGCAGATCTGAAAGAGATGTGTTGAGAGCTGAAAATGATTTTTTAAAAGAAAAAGTGAAGGAAACTGAATGTGCTTTGGACATTATTGAAGAAAATAGATTTTTAAAATCTGAACTTGAAAAATTGAAAGGAAAGCACATTGTGGATCCTTCTCATGAGTTAATTGCTGAAAATAAAAGATTAAATAATATGATTAAAAGACTGAATGGTGACTTAGCAAAATTTGCTCAAAGTTCCAGTAACTTGGACAAATTACTTGCAAGTCAAAGACCATTATTTGAAAAATCTGGTTTAGGTTATATAGCCAAGGAAGATGCAGTTTTTAATGATTCTTTTATAAAATGTGTGGCTTCTTCATCAAATATAAAAACCATATCTAACAAATCTAGTATTGGGTATATTCTCACAGTTGAAGAGAAATTTGATGAAGTTCATACAAGTGAAACTGAACCTTAACCAAGAACCAAACATACTTCAAACAGGCTAGGTTTGGGATTCAACTCGAAAAATGAGGTAGATTTCAAGAAACCACCGTTTTACAACAAAATCTCATTTCGAAAAATCCAAAGGTTTTCAAAAATTCTAGTGAAAATGCTTTTGCAAAGAGGAATAATTATAACAAAAATCAGTTTGTTAAAAGAAATGCACCTCTTCCAAAAATCAGAAAATTTCAATCATTTAATCATTTCTAGTATGGTAGCTCATCAAAGTTTCAGCAACATGCATAAAAAAATCACTGTTTTAATTGCAAAAAATTTGTTCACTCATATGCACAATGTTTCATTGAAAAGAGAGTTGTGGAAAACCAAATTTATAATGTTGTTTGTGATTTCAATGCACTTGAGCAACCAAGATGGATTAACTTCAAAGGATCCAAATTAATTTGGATACCTAAGGCTACTTGAAACTCTTCATACAGATTTGCCTAACATCCAAGAACAAAAAGGACATGTGGTACATGGATAGTGGATGCTCACGGCACATGACTGGAAGGTCAACTTATTTCATCAAACTAAACAAGTATGATGGAGGCTTTGTGACCTTTGGAGATGATGGTAAAGGTAAAATCATTGCTGTTGGAAAAGTAGGTAATGAACAATCTACTTTTATTGATGATGTATTTTTGGTATGTGGTTTGAAATACAATCTTTTGAGTATAAGTCAGCTGTGTGATTTAGGATATCTAGCGACTTTCAAAAGAGTTGAATGCTGTGTTGTGAATGAAAAGACCAATGAAGTGCTTTTTGTTGCCAAGCGTGTTAATAATGTGTATGGACTTACTCTTGATGAACTAAAGGATCAAAATGTAGCTTGTTTTCATTCTAAAGAATCTGAAAAGTGGTTATGGCACAAGAGATTGGGTCATGCAAGTATGTTCTAAATAAACAAACTTGTAAAGAAAGAATTAGTAAGATGTCTTCCTTTGATAAAGTTTGACAAAGACATCACTTGTGATGCTTGCCAACTGGAAAAACAAACAAAAAGTTCTTTTAAACCAAAGGAAGACATCTCTACTAAAAGACCACTTGAGTTGTGGTACACGAAATTGTGATCACACTTTTCACAACTCCGCACAACTAACCAGCAAGTGCACTAGGTCGTCCAAGTAATACCTTACGTGAGTAAGAGTCGATCCCACAGAGATTGTCGGCTTGAAGCAAGCTATGATCATCCTATAAATCTCAGTCAGGCAAATTCAAATGGTTATGAGGTTTTGATAATTAAAAGATAAATAAAATAGAAAATAACATAGAGATACTTATGTAATTTATTGGTGAGAATTTCAGATAAGCGTTTGGAGATGCTTTGTTGCTTCTGAACCAATGCTTTCCTATTGTCTTCATCCAATCATGCATCCTTCCTTCAATGACAAGCTGTATGTTGGTAGATCACCGTTGTCAATGGCTACCATCCGTCCTCTCAGTGAAAATGGTCCAGGCTACGGTTTCTGTACGGCTAATCAATTGTTGGATTGCTCGTCTCGGATGAAAAATACCAGGCACAGCTACCGCACGGCTAATTATCTTTCGGTTCTCACTGGTGTTGGAATAGGATACATTTATCCTTTTGCACACTGTCACTGTGCCCAACAGTCACGAGTTTGAAGCTCATCATAGTCATCCCTTTCCAGATCCTACTCGGAATACCACAGACAACGTTTAGACTTTCCGGATCTTAGGAATGCTGCCAATTATTTCTAGCCTATACCACGAAGGTTCTCTTATGGACTCGGTCCGCATATCAGAGACCCAAGAGAATATACTCCGGATGTCATCCAATGACTACGTTGAACATCATGTAGGCCGCTTGTGATTGTCAGGCACGCGGATCTTGGCTAAGCGAGTAACGAAAAGAGTGGGTGATTGTCACAGGTCACCCCCTTCATTCTGACTTAACTGAATTAAGTACGAGAGTATATCTCGAAGAAGAAGTAGCCGTGAGTTGAAAGAAAAACAATAGTACTTGCATTAATTCATGAGGAACAGCAGAGCTCCTCACCTTAATCTATGAGGTGTAAAAACTCCACCGTTGAAAATACATAAGAGAAGAAGGTCTAGGCATGGCCGAATGGCCAGCCTCCCAAATGTGATCAAAAGATCAAAAAATGATCCAAAGATATTCCAAAAAAATCTCAAATACAATAGTCAAAAGTGCTATTTATACTAAACTAGTAACCTAGGTTTACAGAAAATGAGTAGATAGTGCAGAAATCCACTTCTGGGACCCACTTGGTGTGTGTTTGGGCTGAGCTTTGAAGCTTTCACGTGCATAGGCCATCCTTGGAGTCAAACGCCAGCTTGGATGCCAGTTTGGGCGTTTAACTCCAGTTCTGGTGCCAGTTCTGGCGTTTTATGCCAGAAAAGGGTATCTGATGGGCGTTTGGACGCCAGTTTGGGCCATCAAATCTCGGGCAAAGTATAGACTATTATACATTTCTGGAAAGTCCAAGATGTCTACTTTCCAACGTAATTGAGAGCGTACCAATTGGGTTTATGTAGCTCCATAAAATCTACTTCGAGTGCAGGAAGGTCAGAATCCAACAGCATCTGCAGTCCTTTCTCAGCCTCTGAATCAGATTTTTGTTCAGGTCCCTCAATTTCAGTCAGAAAATACCTGAAATCACAGAAAAACACACAAACTCGTAGTAAAGTCTAGAAATGTGATTTTTATATAAAAACTAATAAAAATATACTAAAAAGTAACTAAAACATACTAAAAACTACCTAAAAACAATGCCAAAAAGCGTATAAATTATCCGCTCATCAAGTTACTACACATTGATTTATTTGGTCCAACAAGAACTCAAAGCCTAGGTGGTAAACATTATGGTTTAGTGATTGTGGATGACTATACTAGGTTTGGTTGGGTTTTATTTCTTGCACACAAAAATGAAGCCTTTTCGGCCTTTGAACCTTTTTGCAAGAAAATTCAAAATAAAAAGGATTTAAAAATCTCTTCTATAAGAAGTGATCATAGAACGGAATTTGAAAATAATTTATTTGAATCCTTTTGTGAGGAATTTGAAATATCTCACAACTTCTCTTGTCCAAGGACACCTCAACAAAATGGTGTTGTGGAAAGAAGAAATAAAAGCATACAAGAAATGACAAGAGCTATTCTTTGTGAGAGTAATGTTCCAAAATTCCTTTGGGCTGAAGCGGTTAACACTGCTTGCCACATTTTGAATAGAACAATCATAAGGAAATTTTTGAAGAAAACCCCTTATGAACTTTGGAAAGGTTACCCACCTAACCTAGACTACTTGCACATCTTTGGATGCAAATGTTTTATTTTAAATAACAAGGATAATTTGGGTAAATTTGATCCAAAGGCATATGAGTATTTGTTTGTAGGATATTCCACAACTAGTAAAGCATATAGGGTTTAACATCAAGATGCTAGGGTTATTGAGGAGTCCATACATGTTACATTCTATGATACTAACTTGGTGCAAAGTATTTTGGAAGATTGTGATGCAGGGAATCAATCTCAAAAGGAAAATGAAACTGCTCAAAATCATGAAAATGAAAATTCTGTTCAAGCTGAACCAGAAACTACAGTTGCTGAAAATTTAAAAGACAATTCCATTTTGTCTCATGAATTTGAGGGAAATTCTTAAGCTAGCAGCACCCAAAATCTATTGGTACCTGAATCTGCCTCCAAGTCCACCAGACCTCATAAATGGAGATTCTTGAAGAATTATCCTGAGAAATTTGTTATTGGGGACGTCTCTCAAGGGGTTAGAACTCGGTATTCCACTAGAAAGGCAAATGAAGGATCAAACGTTGCCCTTCTCTCACAAATGGAGCCTCAAAATGTAAAGGAAGCCCTTAGTGACCCTTCTTGGGTTAAAACAATGGATGATGAGCTTCTTGAGTTTGAGAAGAACCAAGTGTGGACTTTGGTTCCAAGGCCAAGTGGAAAGAAACTGACTGACACCAAGTGGATATTTCGGAACAAGTTAGGAGAAGATGGCAGCATTGCAAAAAATAAAGCAAGGCTGGTGGCACAAGGATATGACCAAGAAGAAAGAATATACTTTGATGAATCCTTTGCCCCCGTTGCCCGAATGGAAGCCATAAGACTTCTCTTAGCTTATGCTACATTTTGTGGTTTTAAATTATATCAAATGAATGTGAAATGTGTATTTTTAAATGGTGTGATAGATAGAGAAGTGTATATGGAGCAGCCACCTGATTTTGAAAATAAAGAGCATTCTAATCATGTTTTCAAATTATCTAAAGCTCTCTATGGTTTAAGACAAGCTCCTAGAGCTTGGTATGAAAGACTTAGTTCTTTTCTTTTGAAAAATGGTTTTCAAAGAGGCACCACAGACACAACTCTATTTATCAAGAATTCTAATGATTCTTTTATTCTAGTCCAAATATATGTTGATGACATTATTTTTGGATCAGCCAACGAATCCCTTTGTTCTGAATTTGGAAAACTGATGACAAGTGAATTTGACATGATTATGATGGGTGAACTTAATTTTTTCCTTGGGTTGCAAATTAAACAAACTAAAAATGGTATTTTCATTCATCAAGAGAAGTATGCCAAGGAATTAGTTAAGAAATTTGGTATGGAAAATGCCAAACCCATGGAAACTCCCATGCACCCTAATTCTAAATTAGATAAGGGAGAAACTGAGAAAGATGTAGATGAGACTAGGTATAGAGGAATGATTTGTTCTCTTATGTACTTAACTTCCTCTAGACCCGATATTATGCAAAGTGTTGGATTGTGTTCAAGATTCCAATCCAAACCTAAAAAGTCACATCTTTCTGCAGTTAAGAGGATCATTAGATATGTTCATGGCACATCCAACTTTGGTCTTTGGTATCCTAAGATTGATAATTTTTCTGCAGTTGGTTATTGTGATGTAGATTTTGCTGGTGATAGAGTTGATAGAAGGAGTACTTCAGGCTTATGTTGCTTCCTTGGAAAGTCCTTGAATGTTTGGTCAAGTAAGAAACAGCCAACAGTGGCGTTATCCACTGCTGAGGCTGAGTATATAACAGCTTCTTCATGTTGTTCTAAGCTTTTATGGTTAAAAACACAACTTGCTAATTACAAGTTAAATGCTAAAAATATTCCCTTATTGTGTGATAATATGAGTGCCATTAATATTTCTAAAAATCCAGTTTTGCACTCTAGGAATAAACATATTGAAGTGAAATTTCATTCAATAAGAAAATATGTTCAAAAAAGGGATATTAGCATTCAATTTGTTAAATCAGAAGAGCAATTGGCAGACATTTTCACTAAAACACTGCCTGAGGACAGATTCTGCATGCTTAGGACTAGTCTTGGAATCTTGAGTTATGATTCATTGTTTGAAAATTGCTAATATATTTGCTGGAGCATTTTGTCTCATAAACAGGTATGAGATAATTCTGGGCAGGTGATGAACGTTCTCTTCAAGTCAGCATGTTCTGGACTTGTTTCAAGTGAAAGTTAATCTAGGCCTGCCTCAAAATCAGATCTAGAGTGGTCCAATGTGTTTCCTTAAATCCAACCATCTCTGGGCCCAAATATGAATGTTATAATTTTTTGTGTGATTGATAATTTTTTGTGGCTTAAGTGTTTAATTCTTTAAATGGGCTTTCATTTAAATTTTTTTGGTCTAAAAAGATTTTCATTTTGATTTGATTTTCAAGGGTTTTCGTTTTTTTTTTAAATAATTTTTTAAATCAAATCAAATCTTTCTTTTATGAGGTCATGTCTTTTCATGTCATATCACAAGGTGATGCAGTTGCATGGTTTAAGAAATTTTCTTTTAGGTACGGTTACCAATAACCCTTCTCTTCCCTCCATAACTCCTTCTCAAACCCTTCGGTTTCCTCCACTACCTCCATTACTCCTTTTTTTCTTCTTAAGCCAGAAACCATCAAATGAGGAAGAAAACCATTGTACAAAAACCTCCTAGAGAGAAGATACACAAGCTTCCTGCAAAGTCTAAACCCTCAACACGCTCTCAGGACAGAACCTTCACTCCATCTCCTTCTCCTCCCACCTCACCTCCTAGAACCGACCCAATGGCTCGCACCAAGAACCCTTTTAGGTTCCCTTCTTCAGCCAAGTCGACGCCAAACCCTCAACCTCCGAAGGAACCTTTATCAAAACCAGGGTCATCAAAGCCTAGTACCTCAAAAGGGAAATGGACAGCCGCATCTGAACCTGCCTCCGAACCACCACAACCTAGGTCAAGGTCTGTTTCTGTGCGTTCTCAGAGAGATAAAACTCGAGTTTCTCTTAAATCAGTTAGTGAACCTGACATTGGGCCTTTTGATCATAAAGCTCACTTTTTTACCTCTCATTCGAACTATAATCCTTATAGATTCAAATCTGCCATGAACAATGACTTTTATGAGGGGGTTATTCGGTATCGTACACTGTGTCCATCATTTCTAGCTGATTTTCCATCTTTGAAAAGAAAAAGTTTTTCATTTGTTGATAACTTGATTTTTCTGGACTGAAATCACCTTTTTGACATCAAAAAGCCTCTTTATCCCTTATTGGTCAAAGAATTTTATGCCAACATGACATATCATGAAGGCACTGCTCACTCATATGTAAAGCGCCGAGACATAGTTTTAAACAATGAAACTATCAGTGATGCTTTGAAGTATACTGATGTTGGGCCTTGTGCTTACACTTCAGTTAAGTGGGATGATGGTGTTGGTATTTCCTACAATGATGCATTAGCACACATATGTGAATATGTTTTTTTAATTGATGGCATCACACCCACTCACAAAGCCCTGGGATATGAGCGTGCTCAGTTGCACCGAATGGTCAACCACATTATACTTCCTCAAAGTAGTTCATAAGGGTTTTCTACACTGATACTCTTGTTTTATATGCCCTTCTCACCAAAACTGAAATTTCATTTGCATATTTGATTGTTAGATACATGTTTGACTCTATTAGGAGTGAAAAAGACAAAGCACTTCCTTATGGCATGTTTCTAACTTGCATATTTGAGTATTTTGGTGTTGACTTGACTAATGAAGAGTATCAAAATAGACATTCATATCTAAAAAGAGGTGGTGCAGTGAAACAGCAAAAGGGACCTACTCGATCTGAGAGGGTGGTCTTAGATGATAAAGACGATGAATTTGTCCCTGAGAAATCTCCTGCTCCTTTCACCGAGGGTACTTCCATCTCTACTAGAAAGAAATCCGCTCTGATGAATGTGGTCAAGGATGTTGCTCAGGAGTTTGTCTCCCAATCCAATCATATGATTGCAATGAGTAAGGAACAAAGGAAATTAGCTAGCAAGCATGAGAATTTCCTAAGGAAATCAAGGGATAGAGTGGCTGTATTCATGACTTTCATTGATAACTTTCAAAAGGATGAAGACCCTGCCACAGATGATGAAGAGGAAGCTGATTCAGAGGGGAATGGTTCTGATGCCTAGATTTGTCTTATAAAAACTGATGCTGCTGTTCTCTTTTTATCTCATGATTTATGTTTAGTTTGCTACTGTTGAACTTTTTTTTGGATGACTATAATAACTCTAAATATTGCTGTACTTTTGGTTGTTTAGTTAGTACTTTGAACTGTGCTCTAACTCTTTCCTGCAGGTTTTTAGGTGTTTTTGTTGATCTTGCTTATTATCCGCCCTTGATGACAAAAGAGGGAGTAATAGCAATAGGAATAGGTTAGGGTGGATAGGGTGAAGTGAACTTTTACTGCAGCTACTATTGCTTTGTGACTTCTATTTGTCTATTGCATTATAACTTGCTCTCATATGCTGATAAATAGCCCTTAATTAATCTGATACTTTGTCTCTACTGCTGACATAATGTGTTGGGCAGATTCTGTGGTGTTGCTTGTTATGTATCCCTTAGACAAGATAAATGTGTGTAGCTCTTTATGATGTTCTCTTTAAGTACAATGTAAAACAGGAACAAAGAGGAAAGCATAAATACAGGGGAGCTACTATTGAAAAGGAAAGGGGGAGCAACACAAAAGTAAGAAACATTAATCAAAGAGAAGTTTTCCAACTTTATTAAATTTAAATTCCTTTTGGTTTTTGTTTAAATATGTTTGTCATCAAGAGGGAGATTGTTGAGTTAAGAAATTAATTAATATAATTGATTATGACAAACATTTGATTAGTGGGCTAATCACCCAATTAGTTTTGATTATTTTGGATAAGTGATACAGGCCAAAAAGTAAGAGTTGTAGCAACCCAACATCAAACAAAAGATATCTGCTGGTGGGCTGAATGGTAAGTGAAAATAAAGCAAGCCCAAATCACTCATCTCAAGCTCAATTCTTCAAAGAAGCGAAGGCAAGGCACCAACGGGCTGAACTTGAGTAGAACCCGATCCAAGCCCAAATTGATTTCAATTCCCTCTCAATTGCTTTCACCAACTCAACGTTTCTTTCTTCTCTGACCATGTCAAATCACAAACTCAGAAAAGTGAGAAAGAGAAAGAGAAAGCTTCTTTCCTAAGGTGATCATCAAAGAAGCAAGAAAAAGAAAGTCAAAGCTTGAAACACATAAGTCTAATCAACCATTTCAAACCAAATCAAGCTTAGGTTAAAGGTAACCCATTTTCTTTTACATGCAACGCACTTTCTTCTCTTCATCTTCAACTCTCTGCCACTCCGTTTTGAGCTGTATGGAAAAGAAGATTTATGTTCCTCTCTGCTGTGTATCTACGGTCACAAGTGATTCTTAGGGACCAAGTAGTTTCTCAATGGCTCAGATTTGGTTTACCATTGGAAGACTTTTGTGGTTGCTGTTTTATGACTTTCGGTCAAGATAAAGAAGTCAGAAGCAAAGTTTCTACTCTGGGGTTTAAAGAGAAAAAGTGAAACAGTGGATTGGTGAAGCTCAAGGCTCAAGGAGTTGACCTAGGATGAGCTACCAAGGAACATGCAAGGAGATAAAAAGAAGCATTCTACTCATTTAGAACCAAGGAGAGAAAACCAGAGTTTGAGAATAGTGTTCTGCAAAGAAGTTCCTCTACTTGGATAATGCTTTCTTTCAAAGAAGCATTCGGCCAATACTGAAGAATTGTATCTGAGGTTTGCAAATCTGGTTTTACACATAGCAAAGAGGCTGCTGATGAAGTCAATCTCCTTCATGTTTTACAAATTGTGATGTACTTTTCTATGTTTATCTTTCTGTAATTTCTTGTGAGAAAAGGCATAAGTGAGAAAGCTCAAGTAAAAGCCATGAGTGGAAAAAGGCTGAGTGATACACTTGAGAGAAAAGCCTAGAGTTATTTTCTGATTTCTTTAGGTTGGTTAAGTGTCTTGTATCTTGTACCTGTAAGGTATCCCTTTCTTAGTTGGGTTAGCACTAAGAGTGAATAGTTAGGTGTTAGAATAGCCAATGTCAAGTTAGGTTAGAACTTGAGTGTGAAATTGGTGTATGTAATACTTTTAACTATAGTGAAAATTCCTCCATTGTTGTGGAGGAGACTGGACGTAGGTTGCATAGTACAAGGCAACCGAACCAGGATATATGCTGGTGTTAACTTTTCTCTTCTCTGCTGTGTTCTGTTTTCTTATATTCATGAGACAAAAATAAATTGTCTCATAAATTTCCGCTGCTGAGTACAAAAAAAATCAGAATCGAAATTTTGATTTAAAAGGTCATAACAGCAACTTAAAAGGAAGGTATAGATTCAACCCCCTTCTCTAAGCACATAACCTTAAAATTGCTTATTAATTGTGACTAAAAATATCTCCACTCTAAAATAATGCTCAACTATAATATGATCTTTTTGGTGACGCGAGTGTCCTTATCTTGCAAAATAAGAAGCAGTTAAATCAGGAATTAGAATATCATATTACTCACAAAATGATTTCACATTTTTTAACAATTCCTTCCATCTGTCATCTCTCATATTTTGGATAAGTATTTTTTGTAGAATGATTGTTAGATGATATTTTTTTATTCTTATCTTTTTTGTTTTGTGAATTGTGAAAGCCAACAAAGGTCCACTCAGATAAGTCCAAAATCCAACATTTTTAAAAACTATTGTACAATAAAAACAAAAAATGAAGATTGAACCTGAGTACTTTAAGTCATAATAAAATATTTGAACAAACTAAATTATTTTTTTTTTGAAAAAGTACTATTAATTTTTTTTTGTAAAAAGTTAGGGACCATAACCCCCTTGTTTCAACTAAACTCCGCCGCTAACTATATTCTTTAGTCATAAACAATTTAATTAAACTTATCATATTTATATTCATCAACTATTTAATCTATAATAAAATAAAATAGATAAAATATTATGATTTAGATATTATATCACATTAAAAAAAGACATTTTAATAGCTATATATATAAATAAGTAAATATGTATTAATATTTATCATAAATTATATATAATTATAATCAAATTAATTTACGAGTCAATAATAAGTTGAATATATCCAAATTCATACTCAGTTTATTTAATATATAAAAAAAATATTCTAAACAACTGTTAGAAAAATTTAATAATTAAAGATGATTTTTAATATCAAAATTATTAAAAAAGATTAATGTTTATAATATTTAAAAAAATATCAATTTTTTAATTAAAAAATAAATATATTTTTAATTATTTTTTATTTATTTTTCATAATCTTTATAGCAGTAACTTTCATTCATTCTAAAATATTGGCTATTTTTATAATCAATTATTTTTCTCATTTTTTTTATTTATGTGGTCTTTCATCCTTTTCTCCTCTCATGGGATATAACAACAGAAATCTAATCTTGTTATTACTTATGAAGTATCATAGAAAAAACACTTATGAAGATAATTTATGATGTGATTTGGAATTTGCAGAAAGATGTATGATAATATATTTCCCATTTTTCATTCTTAAAACAAAGCAATAGAAAAGTTCAAAGAGATTAACATTTTTACTTTTCCTGTATTTTTCCATATATATCTGAACGCATAAATGAAAAAATAAATGAAAAAAATAAATAATTATGAGGATGGCTAAAATTTTAGAAGGAATAGAAATCATTGATAATTTGCTATAAAGATTATAAAAAATAAATAAATAAATAAATAAAGATATGTTTTTTTATAAAAAAAAGTTTAATCCTTCTACTTAAATATTATAAACCTTAATCATTCCTAATAATTTTAATATTAAAATTTTTTTAATAATTAAATCTTTTTAACAATCTTTAAAAACAAAATTTCTATATATATATATAAATTTAAATTTAAGTTTAAATTCAGCTTATAGCTTTATGAACTTAATTTATTGAGATATTAATAAGTTGAGTTTGAACTAACTCAGATTCACTCCAACCCTAATTTAAACAACTCTTATGTGACTTTATATATATTCTAACAGAATACAATGGTTCAAAGACAATTTTCTTAATATATTTTTTGTAACATTAATTAATCCTATTATTTAATGGGGTAGTTGCTCTTTCGCCATCACTTTAGCAAAAAAAACAAATCAAAACGTCCCTCTCCTAGCTATTTACATCAGGTTTATAAACAGTTACATAAATTAAACAGATATTTAAATGCCTAAATTAGTAAGTAGTAATCACACTTTAAATAAAAATTTATTCATATAAGTCTTAAATTAATATATTGCTTTTACAATGACGTTGATGCAAATAACCATAGGAGTTAGTTGACGTAGTTGAGAAGGAATACACTCGTATTTTATAATAATAATAATAATAATAATAATAATAATAATAATAATAATAATAATAATAATAATAATAATAATAATAATAATAATAATAATAATAATAATAATAATAATAATAATAATAAGCACAAATTTGATTCCTGCAAGTTGAAGTTTTTTTATGGGAAATCTTGTGATTTTTTCTTTCCTTTTCTTTTTCTTAGCAACTGTTCTTTATTAAGACCAATAACAGTGCTCTAACCTTAATGAAATTAGTAACACATCAAGCTCACTTATATATATATATATATATTAAAATTTTATATATTTATTTTTAATTTTTCACCATTATTTGAACTTTACTCCTAAAATTTTAACTAATTTCAACTAATTAATTATTACTGAGTTTAAATAGAGAGTCAATTTTTTCAACTAATATCAATAATTTTTTATTTCTAAATTCCAACTAACCCTAAATTATAAACTCTTTAAAAATAAGAATTAGAAAAAAATTTTACAATAAAAAATTGACTGATTAAAAATCAATTTCCTATACTTATTCTTAATTATCATGATCCATGGGATGTGCGATATGCTGAATTGATGATACTTCACCTTGTTCCTTAATCGTATAGCATAGGAATTATTCACTACTTCTCTTAGTGGTAAATACCTTAATTTTGATAAAAAGAAATCATATGTAATTAAAGTTTAAATTTAAAAAAATTTAGGCTCTTTATGCACTATTTATTACAAGAAAAGTAAAACTCCTTTTTAACATAGCTGAAATTTGTAAGCAACGTATGAATATGACAGCTGATAATAATAAAATCCTGAAGACATACATTTAGCTTCATTAATATATAATAATGTTAAGATCACTGCCAAATCTACGTGTAATGATTAGCATTTAGTCAATTAACATTTTCTAATTGGTTTGATTATGCCGGCCATGGATCATAAGTTCATAACCTTGGGAAATTAATTAAATGGTCCCAAATAAGCCCTTAGATTTGTAAACGTTGTCACAAATTCATTTGTTGTCTTAATCAAACTTCACCTTTAAAAGTGCCACTAATCTCTTCTTGAAAACCCCCTCTCTCATTCCGTCTCGCTCTTCTATACTCCTTGGTTGTTCTTTAATTTTCAGTTTTGCTACACCTTATTAATTAATTTCCTTCTCATATAGTCTTTTTTTTTTTTTTTGTTATACAATACATATATATTTATGAAGGTTGTCAAATTTTTTAGTTAATTTCTAAACTTGTATGAGTGTATCATAAGTTTGGATCATCTAAAATTTTACAGGTAAATTCTATAGTTTGCGGATTGAGTTTTTTACATAATTCAAATTTACTTAAGTTTCACGAATTTAAGTGAACTCTTTTTCCATTTGATTAGTTTAATTTGTGTTTGACTCTATGATGAAAGTTGGGTTTGAGGTTGTTCATGGAAATTCAAACATGATCATCAACCGTTCCTCTATGCATGAAACTTGGGACTATTCAAATCTTGTTTCTTTGCCACCTCCAATCCCATCAATCCAATTTCCAATAAAGCCCTCACCAAATGAAAACCAACAAAATGAAACATGTGATTGGGTTGACAACATTGCCAAGCACCTTAATGTCAATGTTGATGAAGACTTACCACAACAAACAGCTAATGATGATAATAATAATAATAGCTTCTTATTATTGTCCAATAATAATCCTTCATCAATTCACCACCCCAACTTCAATCCAATAAGAAAAAACACTTTTTGGAAAACCCCATTTGATCCTTGCACCAATATTGACCCTCCTAGCACCAATAACTTTGGTCTTCATCAAATTCAATCAAACACCTCAAATTTAGACCATAATATTATTATTAACCACAATAGTAGTAGTAGTAATAATAATAACAATAATATCCATGATCAAGGTTTGAATTTGATTACCCTTCTAATGGAATGTGCTGTGGCAATCTCTGTGGACAACCTTGTTGATGCTCAAAGGATGTTGTTGGAGCTAACACAATTGGCGTCACCTTACAAGGCATCATGTGCTGAAAGAGTTGTTGCATATTTTGCAAAAGCCATGAATAGTAGGGTCATGAATTCTTTTCTTGGTGTGTGTTCACCTTTGATTATTGATCACAAGAGCATTCATTCATCATTCCATGTTTTCAACAATGTTTCCCCTTTCATCAAATTTGCACATTTCACTTCCAACCAAGCAATTCTTGAGGCAGTGAATAGGTGCCAATGCATACACATCATTGATTTGGACATCATGCAAGGCCTTCAATGGCCAGCATTCTTCCACATTCTTGCCACAAGATTTGAGGGTCCACCCGAGGTCACAATGACCGGTATCGGCGCATCCATGGACCTCCTCGTCGAGACGGGGAAACAGCTCTCGAATTTCGCCAGACGGCTTGGAATGCCATTGAAATTCCACCCTGTCGTGGCGAAATTCGGGGAAATTGACGCATCTATGGTGCAAATTAGGTCTTGTGAGACGGTGGCGGTTCATTGGTTGCAACATTCAATGTACGATTCAACCGGGCCGGACTGGATGACCTTGAGACTAATCAAGGAATTGGAGCCAAGAATCATCACATTAGTGGAACAAGATGTAAACAATGGAGGATCATTCTTGGATAGGTTTGTTGGATCATTGCATTACTACTCAACAATATTTGATTCCCTTGGTGCATACTTGGAAATTGATGATCCTAATAGGCACAATGTTGAGCATGGAGTGTTGTCTAGGGAGATCAACAACATATTGGGCATAGGTGGACCATCAAGGAGTGGTGAGGAAAAGTTTATTAGGCAATGGAGGAATGAACTCATTTCAAGGAACAATTGGTTTGTGCAAGTTCCAATGAGTGCTAATTCAATGGCTCAAGCACAATTGATACTTAATATGTTCTCACCACCACATGGTTATAGCCTTGCTCATGTTGATGGCACTTTGAGGCTTGGTTGGAAGGATACTAGCTTGTACACTGCTTCTGCATGGACTTGTAATGCTTTTAGCTAGCTACTCAAAATTATTATGTTATTTTATTTTAATATAGTTATTAATTTATTATCATCAACACATTATTTATTTTCTTTAGATAGAGCGAAAATATTTGTTAACAAAACAAATTAATTAAAAACATCTAAAATTTGTTTTGTTTTGTATTTATTAATGGCACGTAATTTAGTACTTTAAAATTATATAAAATTTTAGTACTCTTTAATTAAAAGAAAGAGAAAACGTTTGTATTTAATATCCTATAATTAAGAAGAGAAAGAAGAATGAAGGAGTGTTAAAATTTTGTTATTGCTAAAATTGTTTCTTTTATTATTTTAATTTTAATTTATTTTATTTTTTAATTGACAGTAAATTATTACAAAATTATGAACAACATAAAACAGAGTTAAAAGAATTGAAAAAAAAACTCTTTTAAGATTAATTTGAAATACTAAAATATCTCTTAACATTAAATTTATTTAATTTGAGTTAAAAATTTAATTTAATTACAGAAAAGTAAAACAAATTTATAATTAATTTTAAGAGGACAAAAATTTCTTTTTAAATAAAACTTATTTTGTGTAAGTATATATTTATGAAATAATAATAAAAAAATTTTATATAAATAAAATAAATATAAATTTTATGTATATAAACACAAAAATTATGTTTTTTATATTATTTTTCTTATTTTAATATAATATAATTTGTATTAAATAGATTTATATTATATTCAAAATTTAAAATTTAATTTTTTTAATTTAAATTCTATTAGAGAGAAGGACAAATCATTAACAGAAATAGAACCACGCGTGATGGAAAAGGAGGCTAAGGTGAATGCGTAGTTGGCGAGAATAAAGGCAGAAGCCTGGTGGAGCGTGGTAGCTATCGGGTGTTGGTGAGAAAGAAGCAGTGAAAAAAATGAGATATAATGATGAGAAAGAAGCAAAGACAAATTAGCAACGACGCGATGGTGTGGAGTCTGCAAATTGGTGTTGCAGCGAGACTTGCATGGCAGCAAGCGGCAATGTGTTAGTGTCGTGGCGGGATGTCGGTGGGTTGGTATGGTGATGGGGCCTTGACGGCCTTACGTGGTGGAAGCACGACGACAATATAACAAGAGTGATATACAGTGAGATAGCTAATCGACTTATAGTGAAGAAGAAGAGACGAAGATAAATAGAGCAACTAGGTTATTTTAAATAAATAAATAAATAAAATTTATTTTGATTTGTTTTTACATTTAAATCTCATGGAGTTTTAAAACTCCAAATATTAGAGAAGTATAGTAACAACCACGCCCTCATTAATCGTTGCTAGAATAAATAAAGAATGAATACTCAACCGGTTCTTTAGTAATTTTTTTGAAGGACTACGAGGCTCCCAAACAAAAGAAATACCTTTTTCGACCTTTGATATTTAATTTTCTGAGACTGATTATCCTCTGTGTCAATGATCTCTTTTCAAAGTATACTTACGTGATATGTTAATCACTAATATATCCTCTATTTAATTTTTACAAGTAAAAACAATTTAAAAATCACTAATATTTCTTAATTTTACACAATAAATTTAGCTAATGTATTTAAAAAAGATAATAAAAAATATAAATAAAAACTAAACGGCCTTGATAATTGTCCTAAAAGATAACGAAACTCCCAACAAAAAAGAATTTGTTAATCCTAGTTGGTTCTTAATGGATAAATCAACTGTTTAACATGTTATGTAAGTTTATTTCGTTAATACCAATAGAAAATATTGACAGAGAGGTTAATCAGTCTCATAAAAATAAAGATCAAAGGCCGAAAAATTTTTTTGTTTTTTTTGAAGACCTCATTGTTTTTGAGATAATTGTCAAGGCCGTTTAAGTTTTTTTTTTTATCATAAATAAATGTCGAATAAAACAAGTTTGAAACTTTTTGTTTTTATATCTTTTTAGCATTAGTATAGATAAAGGGTGAGTTTTTCTTACATTTAAAATTTACACTCTTATCTTATAATGAATAAGTGTCGGGAGTTCGAATACTATCTCAGATTCGTAACGAATTAGTACTTGACCTGTTGAATTAGGGAATATTGTGGACAACCAAAATTAAATTCAATTAAAACTTGTTTTTTTCTGAAGTGAAAATATTTATAAAGTAAAAAGAAATTAAAAATTAATCATCATTAAATTAATTAGTGAAATTTACTTAGAACAAAAGTTATTAATTCAAACATGATTTTTTTTTTTCATTTTATAGAATTTTTCACTTTGGAAAAGGCAAACATAACTAAAAGTATTTGTAAGATAGATGTAGCTTAAAGTAAAGGTCCAAGCTTCTTGGGTTTTGATCTTAGACTATGAAATGGGGTTAATTGGTTATAAAGGGAAATAAATGTATTCAGTTATATATATACATTAGATGGAGAATTGAGTTGTATACTTGAGAAAATTGATGACTAAACTTGATTAAAGAATTCTATTGTTGTTGTGTACATGTGTACAATTTTATATGATTTCTTTAAAATCTAGTGTGCTTTAGTTTTTGTTAAATTCCTCAGTTTTTTCTCGAAAATAAAGTTGTTGAACCAAAATATGATGAATCCATTAAATATAAGTATAGCAAAAATTAAAATAAATTAAACAGAATTTTTGTCAACAGATAAGAATAATATTAATTAGATGCCGTTTAAGTTACAACATGTTGGCAGTTGCTTGTCTGTCTAAAGATTAATTAATAAATGGATAAATTAGTAAAATAGCATTCGTTTATATCACTAATAAAAATAATTTCAAAAAATTTAAAAATAAATAAATTTTTAAAAAGTTTAAAAAAATGTGATAAAACTAATTAAATGTTAAATGTATATTCTCAAAAATAATTTTAGAGATGAGATTTTGATATAATTTTTTACAAAAATAATTTAAAAAAATATTTTTATCTTTAAAATTTGATAATTTTATATTAAGTGAATTGTTTTTGTAATTTTTTTGTAAATAGCCAATTTTTTTTTTAAATGTTGAAAAAAGAGTTCTCAGAATTTATTAATACCCTGTGGATTTTTATATGTAACTTTTAAATGGTTATCTAAATATTTTTATAAAAATTTGAATTAAATTTACAAATTATATATCAAATACAAAAAATTATATGCCACTTATAATTAAAAAAATGTTATTTTTATTATTTTTATCAATGATATAAACTTTCAGTTAATATTTTAGCACTTCATCCTCAATAAATATAACATATCATTCTAGCAAATAAATTTGATAAATAATATTGAACCTTTAATTAGACGATGTATTGTATTTCTTTAAGTGGTCCCAAAAATGTTATTTAAATTATTAGAAACACAACCACGAAAGCCATTTGTCAACATCTATGTTTCAATCAGCACAAGAATGAATTGTTCAGGGCTATATATCTATCATTCATCCTTTTTTGCTTCACAGATTAGCTTTGTTTACGTACATATACCTGAATAATCAATTAATTGTGTATGCACCATTCTGCCCTTCAAATTATTGACGATGAAATTATTATATTTGTAACATCCTATCATTCATTGTTTTATATTTAAGTTATAATTTAATTATGATTTGGTACTATAATATAACACTGAAATATAAATATTTATGTATAAAAAGAGATATTATATTAAAAGTTTATAAAAGAATTTAAGGTTGTGTTTGTTTATAAGGACGGGATATTAAAATAAAGATACAGAAATACAAAATCGTATTTGATAGATGAGACATAAATAGAGATATTGTATTTAGAGATATTGAATTATTGTATTTTGTGTTCATCTTGATGAAAAAAATATACAAATACTAACAAATGACATAACTTTTATTTTTTCTTTTATTATTGTTGTTACTTTTTTATAATTATATTTTTCTTCTCAATTTTTTGAAGAAAAAAATGAGAATAAATTAGATTTTTATTTTTTGTTTTAATTTATCACCAAACAGAATACAAAAACACAAAATTTTGTGTTTCTGTCTTTTGTGTCTTGTTCTCAGTGTCTTATCTTCTCCTGTTCTCTGAAACAAACACAACCTAAAACTCGAGGAAGAGATAATTTGCCAATCGTTCACACTCGATAAGATACATAAGCGCATCGAAAAAAGGTAGATAATCAAAGTTCAAAGAAAGAGTAAGAGTATATATATATACACTGGTCTCGACTCGCAAAAATTAAGCCGGCTAGAGGTATAATAGTAAAACAATTTGGATAACATAACTTATCTCTCCAAAATAGATTATAAGTCTCTAAAGGTAAGACTTTAAAGTAATTACATCATATAAGTTTTCAAAAGAAGGAGAAATTCTAAAATTAAAACAAAATAATAAGTCTTCTTCACTTCCTTTCAGATAGACCTCCCGCTCACTGTGAAGCGTCAAGACCTGCCTCTGAAAAAAAAATTTCCAAAACGAGTGAGAACCCCAACCTATGAATTTCTAGCAGGACAATAATTCCAAATAGAGGCTATGCAAAATCACATGAACCCACTAGGCAATTCTAATCTCCAATTATTCAAGGTTCAATCCTAGGGTTCCTTCTAATCCGAACAAAGTAATAAACTAAATCTCAAATATATTAGTGATCTCTAAATTTCAGTTCTCCCCAATACGAGTCACCATTTCTCTAAATATCATAGTTTTCCAACCTCAATAATTCAATATCAATACTTAGTCTCAATGTTATCCATTTATTCTCAGTTTATCCACAAACCTCAATCACCACATCTCATCAATGACAACCTTCAGTGTCACCACCGCTAACATAAGAGATCTCTCAGTTGTATAGACACATACAAGACAATACAAAGAATATACAAATAGAGAGAACATATAAAGCAAATAGATCAATCAATATATAGATACAATTAATCAAGAAGGCAAGCCAAAAACCATATGCACACCCAAAGAATACACACAAATACAAATGATGCATGTCTGCGCTATGGCCAATGAGCTCATCTGTCGGTTATAAGTCAAAACCCGATGTGTCCGGTAGTGAACCCTGGACAGTCCCTCGAGTAAGCGGGACAAAACCACCATCCTTGCATCTATCCAGAAAGCTCAAATACCAACCTAGAGCAAGCAGGACAAAACCACAATGCTTTCATTTATACAGGAAGCTCAAATACCAACTGGAAGCAAGCGGGACAAAATCACAATCATTGCATCTACCCCAAAAGCTTAAATACCAACCAGGAACAAGCGGGATAAAATCACAATCATTGCATCTACCCTGGAAGCTCAAATACCATTCAGGAGCAAGAGGGACAAAGCCACAATCCTTGCATCTTACTCCGAAAGCTCAAATATCAATCAAATTCGATCTCTTCATCCAATCATATCAACTTATTCTCATTGTCCTCTCGAATTAACTGAATCTCATCATTCAATCATATCAACTCAATCTCATTATTTAATCATCTCATCTCGTTCTCGTCATTCAATCATCTCAACTCAATCTCGTCATTTCATCATCTCAACTCATTCTCATCATTCAATCATCTCAACTCATTCTCATCATAGAAACTAATCATCAGATCTCAAATAGGAGTTACAGAAGTGAAACAGCGATTGAATAGGCAAACATAATTAAAAAACATCATTTTTGAAAAATAAGACAGTTGTGTGTATGCATACCTCGTGCATACGTGCAATTCTATTTTTGTGTGTGCGCATGAAGCTCGCACGAAATCATTTTAATTCTATTTCGAGTTACTTACCAAACTAATTAGATAGAATTGAAGAGGAGGAGATAAGCTTCACATGGCTGCAAACGGTGAGGCAATCGAAATTCTATAGCAAAAGTTATGGATAATTGAAGTTGAAGGAAGCTAGGGTTTCATCTATCTTTTGTCTCTTCTTTCATTTTCGGCTCTCTCTCACTAAATGGGGAAAATGGTGGCTAAAATTTCATTAAGTGTGGCTATATATATGGGGAGTTGGGTCCGATAAAGCCTAATATTTTCTTAGTCCGTTGGTCCAATTTTGAGACAAAACTTTTAAAATGAACATTTTAATTTGTGTCATAAATATTTTTATTTCTCTAAATTATAAATATTAAATTTTTAATCATTTTTATTCTCATTTAATTTATTTATTAGTTATTACTTAGTTATTTAATATTTTGCAGGATTTTACAATATTGACCAAAAAGAAAACGCTTTTTATGTTGTTATGTTGTAGTACTCTAACATTGTGATGAATGGAAGAATATGGGATGAAGAATGTATTTAAAATACAAAAAAAAAAAACATGATTCCTATAAATTGAAACGACATTGCCAATTTACCATAAAATAATACATACTATGTATTTTTTTTTTAAGTTATTAAAGGTCCAACAAAATAGTATAGAAATTATGGATATCGAGGAACTTTTAATAAAACTCGAGGAGTCGAGGACCTTATTGAATAACATGTTTTTAGTACTTAGAACTTTTCCAAATTTTCAAAGTATTACTTAAAAATAACATATTAGAAGGTATTATCTCCTTGAATACTTTGTGTCTAAAATAAAATTCCAATATGAACTTTTATTTTGGGATATGCGATGACCATATAAAGAAAAAGAATCATTCAACTGTATTAGTTATATATACGTGCCTAATTAACATTTATTCTGACCTATCGAAAAAAGAGATTATATTGTTATCTTATATATTATGTTACCCTAAAAATATTGTATAAGTTAATCATCATGCATGATCTATTAAAAGATAAAACCTTATTGCATAGTCTGCTAAATATGGTTAGCTTTTCTATGATTGCACCAAAATTATATTTTCTAAATAAGTCATACATTTAATCTATAGTCACTGAAAAAGTTACAACTGTATCCAATCCAATGGTACAAATTGTCTAATTTTTGGGTAGTTATATCTCTGTAGGGTTTAAACAACCAATTGTGGCCTGTTTTGGAAATTGTGGTCCTTTGAACATTAGAGTGACGTGCGGTTAATCAATTTAGATTAGTCGAGTGATCAATTTATTTGTCCACCTTAAATAACTGTCTAGAATTTAAATTCTACCTTATAATATATAACAATTTATTAACTAGTAATAGACCCTTAAATAAAATTTAAATCTGTGACAAATTAGTCTTTATCCTATCAAATTAAAGGATATCGGAGACAAAAAAAAAAAAAAAAAAAAAAAAAACCGATACATGCGGATATCCAACAACAAACATTTTGTGAAGATAAAACTCAGCATGTAAGCTGGGATGGGACTCATTACAGTGAAATTGCAAATGAGTGTGTCGTTTCTCAAATCATGACGAAAAAGCACTTTATGAATTAGACAAGTAAAAGCGTTTAAACACAGCCCATTACGAAAAAGAAATGAATTTTCTATTCCATAATCAGATTTGTTTAAAATTTTGAATTAAATAAATTCAGCTATTTAATCAAAAAGAAAAGTGAATTAAATAGGCCATCTTGCCGATTAAACAAAGCACATTATTTTTAAAAAATAGTATTTTTTTCAATATTTCTACTGATCCAATACAAAGATTCAAATCGCTAAAAAATCCTGTGTTTACCCCAAAAATGTCTCTTGTTTGTTCAAAAAAGTTTTGGAGTCCAAAATTTTTTTAAGAGATAAAAAATAAACAAGTACACCTATTTAACCAGTAACCAACTTGAATTAGTCAAGTAAGCAATTCACTCAACAAGTATTGGGAATTCAAATCCGCATGCAGTAATTTACTAAACAACAGACCTTTAAATAAAACTCAAATTTATATCAGAGTATTTTTGGCTTAAATAACAAAAAAGCCTATTTAACCAGTCAAATTAGACATCAATGGTCCCAACTTCAAAACTAAAATCCGTAAACAAAAGATAAATAAATAGATCAGCCCATATAGTGGCCCATTTGACAGCCTTAGAATAGTCACTCTTATGAATAACGTGCATTGAACATTTAAGATTGGTGGTTGACACTTGACAGGGTAAAATAGCCTAAAAATGACTTGAATCATCCCTAAAATAGTCAGAAAATATATATCACATAGTCCAACCAATAGAACACATGATCTATCACACGTTGTACTCTTCAATTAGTCAAAACTTCTAATAGAAAATAAAATAAGTAGCCATAATTTTTCATCTTGAACCTTTTTTCCTCTTTTCATCAATGAAATGAACTTGATTTCTTTTTTTTTTAAATGGCCCGCAAAAATAAATGAAATGTCGTCTAAGTCCTCATAAATTTACGCTGTCCAACAAAATGGTGCATTCTGTCAGACCTAAATCTTTCATGAGTATAAATTACATCTTTCTTTTGCAAGAGTTGTAAGACTTAAAAATTTGTTGTAGAAGAACAAAAAGGGGGATCAAGTACGAGTACAATATGCTATGACATGAAAGCAAATACTCAACATGTATGTAACCCTAAACCATATGAAGCATGATGTTTAACTTTTTCATTCACCGATGTCCAAAAACCATAAAAACTAAACAAAAAAGATAAATAACTAAGCAAGCACAACAAAATTAATGTCTTTAATCTTCAAAACTGAGATCAAGCATCTGCAATTGTGACCTCAACCTCAACACCAGGCTCGATTGTGATTGAAGTAATCTGCTTAACAACATCAGGGGAACTGTAGAGGTCAATGACCCTCTTATGAACACGTAGTTCGAATCTGTCCCAGGTGTTGGTACCTGAAATCAAAGGTAGGGACAACAATGGATACCGCTCTTTCAACAATAATATAGTAACAAAGTTACTTCAAACACAAGTCAGCATACCTAGTTTCACTACACCACACTACTACAATACAGTAAATACTTCCATAGCTGGTGTCCTCCGAGACAGAACACAAAACAGAACATTTCGCATTGATCAAACTCCTCCAAGGCAAGGGAGTCGATCAAATGAGAACACACTTCTATAGCCGGTGTTCTCCGAGACGGAGACCACAAAACACATCACTTTGCGTTGATCAGACTGCTCTAAATATGGGAGTCGACAAAATGAGAACGGACTCTAATCACCTTGGATAGTAGTAGGCTTGCACATGATGCAAGTTGTAAATTCAGTGTTAATTAGATTCTCACTTTTTTTATTATATCAATCTTCGTCCACTATGCCTACACTCCTATGGTATAAGACGATTTGACATCCGTATAAAAATACATAGAATCTGTATTTGACTATTTGCTAATTCTCCTTCAAAGAGTGGAAATTATTCCAATTTTTCCGTTAACACAAAAATCTCTATCAAAATCAACTCAAAATAAAAATTCAAAAACCAATTTCCATCCTATAACTAATAATCCGAGAAGACTAAATCAGAGATCTTCAATGTACAATCACCACAGTATATTATAACCAAACTTTATATAAAGAAACTGAAACTCAGAATTCCAATCAAATAGAACGGTCAAAAACACCATTGAAGTACCTTCACCACAGGGGGATTTCCTGGTAGTGATGTGAAGAACCTTAGTTGGCATCCTCACAGGTCCCTTCACCCTGAGGCGCTTGTCCTTCGCACCACGAACCAAATCAGAACAAACTGCAAAAACAAACGCGAACAGATCCAAAAGCTATTAGCCAGTGCAACAACGAATTCACCGATTTTATTTTCATGGAAGAAATTGAATTGTTATGCACCTTTCTCGAGATTTTTGACGTGCTTGGAGGAAAGAGTGATCCTGATCTTGTGGATCTGTTCTTGTGACTCCTCCAAACCGGTTTTCGTAGGTTTCATAGCTGCGTACGCCGCCATTGCCACGGAAGAACAAGAGCTCGCGTAGGAGAGAGTTGTGTTGCGGCGTAGTGCTAATGTAGAAACCTTATTGGGGGTTAGGGTTAGGGTTTACTCTCGTTCACGTATTTATAGACAACCCAAGCAAAATTAAATAAATCAATCAGATAGACCCAAGGTTTTGAAAAATTGAAAGCAAACCGGTTATTGGCCTGAGAAAATTAAAAATTTAAATATTTAAAAATTCAATTGAAATTAAATTGGATATAAAAAATAATTTTTTTATAAAATCTATTTTATTATGTTAATATTAGTAGTTTTTATGTTTTTCCAATTTTCTATAATATATTTTTCTGTTAAATATAATTTATTATAAAAAATTAATTTTGTTAGTAGGTTTTATGTTTAACCAATTTTCTTGAAAAATGTCGGATAAAATTCACCTTTTTTTAACCGATTTTATAATAATAATAATAATAATAATAATAATAATAATAATAATAATAATAATAATAATAATAATATATTATTATTATTATTATTATTATTATTATTATTATTATTATAGAAAAATAAGTGAAGTGAACTTGTAAAATATAATAGGATAGTGCTAGGGAGCTAATGACCTAAGCGTATAATGTGTATAATTTATATTATTCAGAATAACCATTCGGATACATGGATAATAAATACTTCATGTCATAAAATCACTCATCCCAAAAACTTAAGTTGATTTTGGAGTTCACCAAGAATCGAACTCTTGACATTTCGGATCTAAAACTCTAATACCATGTCATGAATCTACTCATCCCAAAAACATAATCTGACAGGATAAAAACACTAATGGTCGTATCTCTAATATTTCCTAAATCTCTATTGTACACATTATACGTTTAGGCCATTAGCTCCCTATACTTTTTCAATATAATAATTATCAAAGAGCAAATAAAACCTCTGATTGCTTCCGATGCAGAATGCATGAAGAGTAAGTTCTTCCTTTTAAATTAATGGAGAGAAAAATGGACCAT
Organism: Arachis stenosperma; assembly: GCF_014773155.1. NCBI lineage: Eukaryota > Viridiplantae > Streptophyta > Magnoliopsida > Fabales > Fabaceae > Arachis > Arachis stenosperma. Next base: position 105,318,371 of record NC_080379.1, on the reverse strand, counting down.
TATATTCGATTGTTTTTTATTACAAAAGATAAAAATAAATTAGAGTATCCGATTTGTTTGATCCAAAGAATTTTTAAAATTTTAGAAGATTAAATCGGACATTTTAATTTGAATTGTTTAAATATTTTATTTTAAAGGAATATAAATTTAACTGTTTAATTTGTGTAATTAAAAAAATTTGAAATGTTAATAACTCGGACAATCCCGATTGTTTGGTTATATATATCCTATGTGTCTTTCTCACTTTAATTGAGAGAACTCTCTTTTTTTTTTTTTGTCGAAAAAATAACTGTGAGGTTGAATGTATTAAATGGAAATAAAAAAAAATAATAGAATTATGTTAAAAGTATATTATTATGATCAGATTTTATTATAAATATCTAAAGGAATAAAATTTATATGTAAAATCTATTAGGTATTGTTATTTTATTTACACTCTCATTTAAAGAACTAAAAGGTATTATTTGTGAGAATATAGATTTTGAAATATCAAGGAGAATGTCATGTATTTTATACAAGTATTATATATCAATATTTTGTAGGTTCGTTTAATTTCAAACTAAATATGTAACTGATGAAGCAAATATGTAAGAGATGTTTTCAATGTACATTAAAACTCGTTCTCATATATCGTTCATCGAGCTGTATATCGAGTTTAAACAATCTGAAGCCGACTGAAATATTGAATGAGAAAATTACAATAGTGATAGTGAGGAGAAGTTTAAAAGCAACTACAAGGTCGGTGATCTGGGTGAAGATGAAGATCAAGTTGACAGTACTATGGAGGCAGATGTGACGGAGGTGACAAATGCCCTAATAAACTAGCATTTTGAGGAGCCATTTTTTATGTGCGCATTGGATTTGGAGGACATGGATGCGCTAAAATTTTTAAATATATGAGTGCAGGTATGTAAAAAAGATATTTGTATGATAGATTAATACTGTAGATTCAGTTAATTTAAAGTAGTATAAGAAAAAAATAAAAATTTGTTATTCTAAATGTTGTAGATCGATTAAAAAATATGTGATCCGTAGAATATAATTTATTAAATAGCATTTGATTAGTTATTCATTTAATTAAGTATAGGCTAATCACCTCACTAGATTTAGATAACCTTGTACTTAAATTTTAGATAATTACTTTATTAGGAATAAATATATATTTATATTAATTTATTATATATATATATATTAATTTATTAAATATATATTATATTTATATTAGTTTATTAAATATTTATTTATAATATATAGTTGTTAATTGATATTAGAAATATAAATTCAAATTTATAATTTATAGATAGATTTTAATTTTAAAAAATATATTTGATAGTTATTTATTAAATATATATTTCGTGGTGTTATTGTGGTAGAGCCTCTTTTTTTAGTTCGTCATGGGAATGGAATTCAGTTTCAGGAAGACTATCATTATGACGATTAAAGATTATACCATCCGTAAATAAGGATGGCAAGAGTACCCGAACCCGCGGGTATCCGCCCCGTCCCTACTCGGGTCGGGACGGGTTATTACTCGCTCTGGATGCGGGGCGGGTTTTTATCGAGACGGATTCGCTGGCAGGGCTGGGTCGGGGTTAGGGTGAACCTGCCCCTACCGACCCTGCAGTATATATTATATATTATAATATAAAATAAAATATATAATATAAATATATAAAAATTAATAAATATTATTATATATTAAAAATATATAAACAACTTTTTAGATGCAACATTGAAAGTTTGAAACTCTAAAATTATTCTTCTCTTCTCTAGATTCCAGAAACCACAGTGAGAGACTAAGGTTGAGAGCAATAGCCAATAGAGCATCGAGCTTCTTGCCTTCTTCTTCTCCAACACCTATTTGACGGCTGTCGTCGTTCTTGCCTCCGTCCTCCGTCCGAGAGCAGCTGAGCAGCACTTCGCCGCCAACGTCCTCTGTCTGAGCGCAGAACCTAGCCTCTGTCTTCCGTCCTCCGTCCTTCATCGACGTGAGTCTATTGGTGCACGAAATTGCGATCTCTAATAATGGCATTCAACTTGGTGTGCGCGTTTATAACTCAGCACTTTCTTCACAACCTCGCACAACTAACCAGCAAGTGCACTGGGTCGTCCAAATAATAAACCTTACGTGAGTAAGGGTCGATCCCACGGAGATTGTTGGTATGAAGCAAGCTATGGTCATCTTGAAATTCTCAGTTAGGCGGATAATATATAGTTATGGAGTTTTCGAATAATAATAATAAATAAATAGAAAAGATAGAAATACTTATGTAGATCATTGGTGAGAATTTCAGACAAGTGTATGGAGGTGCTTTGTCCCTGTTGGATCTCTGCTTTCCTACTGCTTTCATCCAATCCTTCTTACGCCTTTCCATGGCAAGTTGTATGTAGGGCATTACCGTTGTCAATGGCTACATCCCATCCTCTCAGTGAAAATGGTCCAAATGCTCTGTCACAGCACGACTAATCATCTGTCGGTTCTCGATCATGTCGGAATAGAATCCCTTGATTCTTTTGCGTTTGTCATCACGCCCAACAATCGCGAGTTTGAAACTCGTCACAGTCATTCAATCCATGAATCCTACTCGGAATACCACAGACAAGGTTTAGACTTTCTGGATTCTCATGAATGCCGCCATCAATTCTAGCTTATACCACGAAGATTCTGATTAAGGAATCCAAGAGATATGCGCTCGGTCTAAGGTAGAACGGAGGTGGTTGTCAGTCACGCGTTCATAGGTGAGAATGATAATGAGTGTCACAGATCATCACATTCATCATGTTGAAGTGCAACGGATATCTTAGAATAAGAATAAGTCGAATTGAATAGAAAATAGTAGTAATTGCATTGAAACTCGAGGTACAGCAGAGCTCCACACCCTTAATCTATGGTGTGTAGAAACTCAACCGTTGAAAATACATAAGTGATGAAGGTCCAGGCATGGCTGAATGGCCAGCCCCCAAAACGTGATCACAGGATCAAAAATACAATCCCGGATGTCTAATACAATAGTAAAATGTTCTATTTATACTAGACTAGCTACTAGGGTTTACAGAAGTAAGTAATTGATGCAGAAATCCACTTTCGGGGCCCACTTGGTGTGTGCTTGGGCTAAGCTTGAGCTTTACACGTGCAGAGGCTTCTTTTGGAGTTGAACGCCAAGTTGTAACGTGTTTTTGGCGTTCAACTCTGGTTCGTGACGTGTTTCTAGCGTTTGACTCCATAATGCAGCATGGAACTGGCGTTGAGCGCCAGTTTTCGTCATCTAATTTCGAATAAAGTATGAACTATTATATATTGTTGGAAAGCTCTAGATGTCTAATTTCCAACGCCGTTAAGAGCACGCCATTTGGAATTCTGAAGCTCCAGAAAATTCATTTCGAGTGCAGGGAGGTCAGAATCCAATAGCATCAGCAGTCCTTTGTCAGCCTTCTTATCAGAGTTTTGCTCAGGTCCCTCAATTTCAGCCAGAAATTACCTAAAATCACAGAAAAACACACAAACTCATAGTAAAGCCCAGAAATGAGAATTTAGCATAAAAGCTAATAAAAATATCCCTAAAAGTAGCTAGATCCTACTAAAAACTACCTAAAAACAATACCAAAAAGCGTATAAATTATCCGCTCATCACAACACCAAACTTAAATTGTTGCTTGTCCCCAAGCAACTGAAAATCAAATAGGATAAAAAGAAGAGAATATACTATAAAGCTCAGAATATCAATGAATATTAATTCTAATTAGATGAGCGGGACTTGTAGCTTTTTGCTTCTGAACAGTTTTGGTATCTCACTTTATCCTTTGAAGTTTAGAATGATTAGCATCTCTAGGAACTTAGAATTTCAGATAGTGTTATTGCTTCTCCTAGTTAAGTTTGTTGATTCTTGAACACAGCTACTTTCATGAGTCTTGGTCGTGGCCCTAAGCACTTTGTTTTCCAGTATTACCACCGGATACATAAATGCCACAGACACATGACTGGTGAACCTTTTCAGATTGTGACTCAGCTTTGCTAAAGTCCCCAGTTAGGGGTGTTCAGGGTTCTTAAGCACACTCTTTTTGCTTTGGATCACGACTTTAACCACTTAGTCTCTAGCTTTTCACTTGGACCTGCATGCCACAAGCACATGGTTAGTGACAGCTTGATTTAGCCGCTTAAGCCTGGATTTTAGTTCCTTGGGCCCTCCTATCCATTGATGCTCAAAGCCTTGGATCCTTTTTTACCCTTGCCTTTTGGTTTTAAGGGCTATTGGCTTTTTCTGCTTGCTTTTTCTTTTTCTTTCTATTTATTTTTTTTTTCGCCAAATTTTTTTTCCGCAAGCTTTTGCTTTTTCACTGCTTTTTCTTGCTTCAAGAATCAATTTCATGATTTTTCAGATTATCAATAGCATTTCTCTTTGTTCATCATTCTTTCAAGAGCCAACAATTTTAACATTCATAAACAACAAGATCAAAAATATGCACTGTTCAAGCATTCATTCAGAAAACAAAAAGTATTGTCACCACATCAATATATAATTAAACTAAATTCAAGGATAAATTCGAAACTCATGTACTTCTTGTTCGTTTTGTATTAAAACATTTTTCATTTAAGAGAGATGAAGGAATTATGGATTTATTCATAGCCTTAAGACATAGTTACTAAATACTAATGATCATGTAGGAAAGACACAAACATAAATAAACATTAGGCATAAAAACCGAAAAAAATAGAGAAATAAGAGCAAGGAATGAGTCTACCTCAGTGATGGTGGCACTTTTTTTGAAGGACCAATGGTGCTTTTTGAGCTCCTTTATGTCTCTTCCTTGCCTTTGTTGCTTGATCCCTAGTGATTTTGGTGCTCCTATCCTTAGTTGCTCCCAATAATTGTGTGGAGGAAAATGTATCCCCTGAGGTATCTCAGAGATTTCTTGATGAGGGAATTTCTCATGCTCTCTTGATGTGCAGTCAAATGCTCTTCTACTGAGCTATGGACCCTTGAAATGAATCTCTCCATCTCCCATGACTCGGAGGTGGAAAAATTTTTTTTGTCTTCCCTTTTCTCTCTCTCTTTTTTTTTGAGGTTTCTCTGGCCTTAGGTGCCATTCATGGTTATGGAAAAATAAAAAAGCTATGCTTTTACCACACCAAACTTAGAATGTTGCTCGCCCTCGAGCAAAGAAGAAAGAATGGAAGGAGAAGAAGATATGGAGGAGAGGGAGAGATGTGTATGTTTCGGCCATATGGGTGGGATTGGGTGGGGAAGAGATGGATGGATGTGAGTGGTGAAGAGGTGATGGGGAAGAGAGATTGAGGTGATTGGTGAAGAAGAGAAGGTGAGTTGAGGTAGGTGGGGATCCTGTGGGGTCCACAGATTCTAAGGTGTCAAGGATTTACATCCCTGCACCAATGAGGCGTGTAAAACACCCTCTGCATGCAATCCTGGCGTTTAACACTAGATTGATGCTTGTTTCTGGCGTTAAACGCCAGCTCTAAGCTTATTCTAGGCGTTCAACGCCCATCTGCAGCATGTTTCTGGCGTTGAACGCCAACTTTCCTCAGTGTGCAATCCTGGCGTTTAAATGCCAGATTGCTGCATGTTTCTGGCGTTCAACGCCAGATCCATGCTCTGTTCTGGCATTGAACGCCAGCCAGATGCTCCTTACTGGCGTTTAAATGCCAGTAAGCTCTTCCTCCAGGGTGTGCTTTTTCTTCTGCTGTTTTTGATTCTATTTTTAATTTTAGTATTTATTTTGTGACTCCACATGATCATGAACCTAATAAAACATAAAAGAACAATAAAAGAAAAATAAAATTAGATAAATAAAATTTGGGTTGCCTCCCAATAAGCGCTCCTTTAATGTCACTAGCTTGACAATGGGCTCTCATGGGGCCACACAGGTGATCAGGTCAATGTTGTAGACTCCTAACACCAAACTTAGAGTTTGGATGTGGGGATTCAACACCAAACTTAGTGTTTGGCTGTGGCCTCCCAACACCAAACTTAGAGTTTGATGGTGGGGGCTTTGTTTGACTCTGTATTGAGAGAAGCTTTTCATGCTTCCTCTCCATGTATACTGAAGAACACCCTTGGGTCTTAAACACAAGGTAGTCCCTATTCAATTGAAGGACTAATTCTCCTCTGTTAACATCTATCACAGCTCCTGCTGTGGCTAGGAAAGGTCTTCCAAGGATGATGCATTCATCCTCCTCCTTCCTAGTGTCTAAGATTATGAAATCAGCAGGGATGTAAAGGCCTTCAACCTTTACCAACACGTCCTCTACCAATCTATAAGCTTGTCTTACTGACTTGTCTACCATTTGCAATGAGAATATGGCAGGTTGTACCTCAATGATCCCCAGCTTCTCCATTACAGAGAGTGGCATAAGATTTATGCCTGACCCTAGGTCACACAGAGCCTTTTCAAAGGTCATGGTGCCTATGGTACAGGGTATTAAGAATTTACCAAGATCTTGTTTCTTTTGAGGTAAAGTTTGCTGAACCCATGTATCTAGTTCACCAATGAGCAAGAGAGGTTCACCTTCCCAAGTCTCATTACCAAATAACTTGGCATTCAACTTCATGATGGCTCCTAGATATTGAGCAACTTGCTCTCCAGTTACATATTCATCCTCTTCAGAGGAAGAATAGTCTTCAGAGCTCATGAATGGCAGAAGGAGGTTTAATGGAATATCTATGGTCTCTATATGAGCCTCAGATTCCTTTGGGTCCTCAATAGGGAACTCCTTCTTGGTTGGGAGACGTCCCATGAGGTCTTCCTCATTGGGATTCACGTCCTCCCCTTCCTCCTTGCATTCGGCCATATTGACTATATCAATGGCCTTGCACTCTCTCTTTGGATTCTCCTCTGTATTGCTTGGGAGAGTACTAGGAGGAGTTTCAGTGACTTTCTTACTCAGCTGACCCACTTGTGCCTCCAGATTTCTAATGGAGGACCTTGTTTCACTCATGAAGCTTAAAGTGGCCTTAGACAGATCAGAGACTATATTTGCCAAGTTAGAGGTGCTCTGCTTAGAATTCTCTGTCTGTTGCTGAGAAGATGATGGAAAAAGCTTGCCATTGCTAAACTTGTTTCTTCCACCATTATTAAAGCCTTGTTGAGGCTTTTGTTGATCCTTCCATGAGAAATTTGGATGATTTCTCCATGAAGAATTATAGGTGTTTCCATAAGGTTAACCCATGTAATTTACCTCTGCCATTGTAGGGTTTTCAGGATCATAAGCTTCTTCTTCAGAAGATGCTCTTTAGTACTGTTGGGTGCATTTTGCCATCCATTCAGACTTTGAGAAATCATGTTGACTTGCTGAGTCAACATTTTATTTTGAGCCAATATGGCATTCAGAGCATCAATTTCAAGAACCCCCTTCCTCTGAGGCGTCCCATTATTCACAGAATTCCTCTCAAAAGTGTACATGAATTGGTTATTTGCAACCATTTCAATAAGTTTCTGAGCTTCTGCAGGCATTTTCTTTAGGTGAATGGATCCACCTGCAGAATGATCCAGTGACATCTTAGAGAACTCAGATAGACCATAATAAAATATATCTATCATGGTCCACTCTGAAAACATGTCAGAATGACACTTTTTGGTCATCATCTGCTTGTATCTTTCCCAAGTTTCATAGATGGATTCACCATTTTTTTGCTTGAAGGTTTGAACATCCACTCTAAGCTTGCTCAGCTTTTGAGGAGAAAAGAATTTAGCCAAGAAGGTCGTGACCAGCTTATCCCAAGAGTCCAGGCTATCCTTAGGTTGTGAGTCCAACCATGTTCTAGCTCTGTCTCTTACAGTAAAAGGGAAAAGCATGAACCTGTAGACTTCAGGATCTACTCCATTAGTCTTAACAGTCTTACAGATCTGCAAGAACTCAGTTAAAAACTGGTAGGGATCTTCTGATGAAAGTCCATGAAACTTGCAGTTTTGTTGCATTAGAGCAACTAATTGAGGTTTCAGTTCAAAATTGTTTGCTCCAATGGCAGGAATTGAGATGCTTCTTCCATCAACCTTGGAAGTAGGTGTAGTATAATCACCAAGCATCCTCCTTGCATTATTGTTGTTGGGTTCGGCTGCCATATCCTTTTCTTGTTCGAAAATTTCAGTAAGGTTGTCTCTGGATTGTTGTAATTTAGCTTCTCTTAGTTTCCTCTTCAGAGTCCTTTCAGGTTCAGGATCAGCTTCAACAAGAATGCCTTTTTCCTTGTTCCTACTCATATGAGAAAAAAGAGAACAGAAAAGGAAGAGGAATCCTCTATGTCACAGTATAGAGATTCCTTTATGTTAGTAGAAGAAGAAAGGGAATAAGAGTGAAGAATAATGAATAATCCAAACACAAGGGTGAGGATAGGAGCAGAGATTTGAGATGAAGAGAAGTGTTAGTAAATGAATAAATAAATAGAATAAGATGAGAGAGAGAAGTTTTCGAAAATAATTTTTGAAAAGGAGTTAATGATTTTCGAAAATTAAAGGGGGAATAAAATTAAAATTAAAATTTAAAACAATTAGTTAATTAAAAGAATTTTGAAAAGGAAAGAGAAATTTTCAAAAATTAGAGAGGAAAAAGTAGTTAGGTGGTTTTGAAAAAGATAAGAAACAAACAAAAAGTCAGTTAGTTAGTTAAAAAAGATTGAAAATCAAATTTGAAAAGATAAGAAGATAAGAAGAAATTTTGAAATCAAATTGTTGAAAAAGATAAAATTTTGAAAAAGATATGATTAAAAAGATATGGTTGGGAAAGATTTAATTTTTAAAATTAAAATTAATTACTTGACTAACAAGAAACTAAAAGATATGATTCTAGAATTTAAAGATTGAACCTTTCTTAACAAGAAAGTAACAAACTTCAAATTTTTGAATCAATCACATTAATTGTTAGTAAAGTTTTAAAAAATTTGAAATGTAATTAAGAAAAAGATTTTGAAAAATATTTTAAAAATTTTCGAAAATTAATAAGAAAAATGAAAAATATTTGATTTTTGAAAAAGTTTTGAGAAGATAAGATTTTTAGAATTGAAAATTTGACTTGACTTACAAGAAACAACTAATTTTAAAATTTTTTTACTAAGTCAACTCAAATTTTCGAAATTTTGAGAGAAATAAGGAAAAGATATTTTTTTCGATTTTTTTAAATTTTTAATGATGAGAGAGAAAAAAGAAGAAAAGATGTCATATTTGTGTTTTTCTCTTTTTTTTTTTTTTTGAATAAACAGCAAGATTGACATAAGACATGAAAAATTAAGATAAAAACACATAATGTATGCAAGAACACTATGAATATCAAGATGAACACCAAGAACACTTTGAAGATCAAGATGAATATCAAGACTATTTTTGAAAAATTTTCAAGAAAAGAAAAACATGCAAGACACCAAACTTAGACATTTTTCATGCTTAGACATTATGAATGCAAAAATGCATATGAAAAATAACAAAAAACACAAAACAAGAAAATATCAAGATCAAACAAGAAGACTTACCAAGAACAACTTGAAGATCATGAAGAACACCATGCATGAGTTTTCGAAAAATGCACAAATTTTAAAAAACATGCAATTGACACCAAACTTAAAAAATTGACTCTAGACTTAAACAAGAAACACAAAATATTTTTGGTTTTTATGATTTTATGATTTTTTTTGTATTTTCTTTTATTTTTTTCGAAAAACATATAAGAAAAAGAACATAAGAAATTCAAAATTTTTAATAAGAATTCCAGGAATCTTTCAATGTTAGCCTAAAGCTCCAATCCATAGGTTGGACATGGCTTAATAGCCAGCCAGCTTTAGGATGGCATTACATGCATTGAGGTGATTAGTTGAAGTCTCATTCCAAAAGGATTTGGATATGGCTTTACAGCCAGCCAGGCTTCAACATGCTTCATTAAACTCTAGAATCCATTCTCAAAAATTCTGAAGCCATAGAATAATTAATTTTAATTAAAAATTTTTTTGTTTTTTTCGAAAATAGGAATAATTTTTTTGAAAAATTTTTGAAAATAAAACAAAAAGAAAATTACCTAATCTGAGCAACAAGATGAATCGTCAGTTGTCCAAACTCAAACAATCCCCGGCAACGGCGCCAAAAACTTGGTGCACGAAATTGTGATCTCTAATAATGGCATTCAACTTGGTGTGCGCGTTTATAACTCAGCACTTTCTTCACAACCTCTCACAACTAACCAGCAAGTGCACTGGGTCGTCCAAGTAATAAACCTTACGTGAGTAAGGGTCGATCCCACGGAGATTGTTGGTATGAAACAAGCTATGGTCATCTTGAAATTCTCAGTTAGGCGGATAATATATAGTTATGGAGTTTTCGAATAATAATAATAAATAAATAGAAAAGATAGAAATACTTATGTAGATCATTGGTGAGAATTTTAGACAAGTGTATGGAGGTGCTTTGTCCCTGTTGGATCTCTGCTTTCCTACTGCTTTCATCCAATCCTTCTTACTCCTTTCCATGGCAAGCTGTATGTAGGGCATCACCGTTGTCAATGGCTACATCCCATCCTCTCAGTGAAAATGGTCCAAATGCTCTGTCACTGCACGGCTAATCATCTGTCGGTTCTCGATCATATCGGAATAGAATTCTTTGATTCTTTTGCGTTTGTCATCATGCCCAACAATCGCGAGTTTGAAGCTCGTCACAGTCATTCAATCCATGAATCCTACTCGGAATACCACAGACAAGGTTTAGACTTTCCGGATTCTCATGAATGCCGCCATCAATTCTAGCTTATACCATGAAGATTCTGATTAAGGAATCCAAGAGATATGCGCTCGGTCTAAGGTAGAACGGAGGTGATTGTCAGTCACGTGTTCATAGGTGAGAATGATAATGAGTGTCACGGATCATCACATTCATCATATTGAAGTGCAACAGATATCTTAGAATAAGAATAAGTCGAATTGAATAGAAAATAGTAGTAATTGCATTGAAACTCGAGGTACAGCAGAGCTCCACACCCTTAATCTATGGTGTGTAGAAACTCAACCGTTGAAAATACATAAGTGATGAAGGTCCAGGCATGGCTGAATGGCCAGCCCCCAAAACGTGATCACAGGATCAAAAATACAATCCCGGATGTCTAATACAATAGTAAAATGTCCTATTTATACTAGACTAGCTACTAGGGTTTACAGAAGTAAGTAATTGATGCAGAAATCCACTTTCGGGGCCCACTTGGTGTGTGCTTGGGCTAAGCTTGAGCTTTACACGTGCAGAGGCTTCTTTTGGAGTTGAACGCCAAGTTGTAACGTGTTTTGGCATTCAATTCTGGTTCATGACGTGTTTCTGGCGTTTGACTCCAGAATGCAGCATGGAACTGGCATTAAACGCCAGTTTACGTCATCTAATTTCGAATAAATTATGGACTATTATATATTGTTGGAAATCTCTAGATGTCTACTTTCTAACGCCATTGAGAGCGCGCCATTTGGAGTTCTGAAGCTCCAAAAAATTTATTTCGAGTGTAGGAAGGTCAGAATCCAATAGCATCAGCAGTCCTTTGTCAGCCTTCTTATCAGAGTTTTGCTCAGGTCCTTCAATTTCAGCCAGAAATTACCTGAAATCACAAAAAAACACACAAACTCATAGTAAAGCCTAGAAATGTGAATTTAGCATAAAAACGAATGAAAACATCCATAAAAGTAGCTAGATCCTACTAAAAACTACCTAAAAACAATGCCAAAAAGCGTATAAATTATTCGCTCATCATCTATCGCTGTCACCGTGCCCTCCGTCCGAGAGTAGTTGAGCAGAGCTTCACTGCCGTCATCCTTCGTCTGAGCACAGAACTTACCCGATATCCTCCGTCCTCCGTCCTTCGTCGCCGTGAGTCTGTCGCCGTTGCTGTGAGTCCACGCTGTGAGTCCACTGCGAATCACTATGTTTTTTTGGTGATTTTAATTAGGGTTTGCAATGTTCCCTAATTTTAATTTGAGTTACAATTTTGTCCTAATTTTTATTTGAGCATGGATTTGTGGCTGCATGCAATTCTATTTGTATGAAACCTGTTCAAATTAATATGACAAAAATGGTTAAATCATGCTTATTTTGCCATTGTATTTTTCTCTTGAATATTATTTATTTATTTATTTATATAAGATTCAAATTATAAGAATAAAGATTATAGTAGAGTAAACAAAGTGATGTTCCTGTATTCATTTCATCATTAGGTTTCAGAAAATATTGGCAACATAATCAGATTTGTGATGCGCTAATTATGCTTTTGCTTCTCCTTTCTCTTAGTTTATATGAGACTTCGAAAAGGTCGAGCTTTTATTTGTTTCATCATGCCACAGTCATCTTCAAGGTCTCATTTATGAGTTTTTGTGGATGATTTTTATTTTTTGGGGTACAGTATTGTTGAATGTACTAGAGCGTGGTTTTTTTGAGATAGTCCCATTGTTTACTCTTTATTTCTAGTTGTTTTGGAGAATGGGTTGTATTCCTTTTCAGAGAAACAAAGTGATTTTTGAAGAGTCAATGAAGTTTATTTCTAATGGAAGTTACTATTTGCTAACCACATGGTTATGTTTTGGTAAATAGGTCTCAACTAGGCAACCGTGATGTTGCTATTTTTATCTGTTATTCAATTATAGTAGAATAAATTTGATTTAGATATACATTTTGTGACACCAATCATGTATTAAACTGGGAAATTAAAGCAAGAGAGAAAAATGATTGAAAAATGTGTTTTGTGATTTGTCAAGTTTGTGATTTAAAAAGATATTATCATTAGCTCAATGCACTGAACAAATATCTTTGGAAATGCCAATAAAATCCAATAACTAAAAATATATATGCTTTTAGTTGAACATCTTTATTCTTTTAAGTTGAAGTGAAATGTGCAAGAAAACAACTACTAAACCCTCAGTAATTTTAATTTTTTATATAGGTATTTTTAAATTACTTCATGGCTAGTAATGCTAGAGAAGACATACAAAGCAACAGAGTTGCTCTTAATGATAATGAAATTGAAGTTCAAAGTAATACTAATCTAACTTCAGAAATTCTACAAGCAACGGATAATGTCTCAACTCCAGAAGGATCAACTCCTAATGAAGGTGACAATAAGACTCATGTTAAGAGTGCTTATTGGGAGTATTTTGATCTTTTGAAAGTTGAAGGTGAAAGGAAGGCTGACGTTAGGATTTTTGCTAGTAAAGAATTTTGTAAAAATATAGTCGCATTGTGAGTATAGATTCTAAACCAACAGAAAATCCCTTCGTACAAATGTTTTGGTTGTCACAAGTAACAAAACCCAATAAATTTATAAACCGAAGTATTCAAACCTCGGGTCGTCTTCTCAAGGAATTGCAGGGAGGTATGTTCTTATTATTGGTTATGCAAAGGTATATTTTGGGGTTTTAAAAAGGGTTGAACAAGTAATTTAATTGATAAGAAAAATAAATAAATGACTATAAAATAAACTCTAGGCAAGATATGAGAAATTGGAAGTCCTATCCTAGTTATCCTTATCAGGTGTGATGAGAATTGGGTTTTAATCCCACTTAGTTAACCTTTACTAAAGCAAAGGAAAGTCAAGTGGACTAATTAGTTTGATCCTCAAGTCCTAGTCAATCCCTGTGGGAAGACTAGCTTTAGAGCGATCTAGATCAATTAGAATCTGCCAATTTCAACCACTGCTGAGTTTGACAACTCAAGAGTTACCAATTAATCAACCAAAGCCAAAAGGGAATAAAATCTACTTGAATGAAAATAATTTGGATAGAGCCCAAGCATCAATAACATAAATTAGAAAAAACAATCATAAGTCTGAAATACCTCAAATTATATTAATTAAGAAAATCCTAACATGAAAAGTTCATAAGCCAAATAGGCAACATAAGTAATACAAGCATTAAAGCATCTGGAAGTAAAAGAGAAATATAAAGTAAAAGGAATATTGAACCTGATGAAGAGTCGAAATCCTAAATCCTTTAAGAGGAATCCTAATCCTAAATCCTAAGAGAGAGGAGAGAACCTCTCTCTAAAAACAACATCTAAAACCTAAAATTGAATTATGATCTGATATGAATTCCTCCTTTGAGTCTCTGCATATTCCCTGACTTTAATCTATGTTTCTGGGCCAAAAACTGGGTTAAAATGCGGCCCGGAATCTGTGCCAGCGACTTCTGTAATTCTGCAGATCACGCACGTCACACGTCCGCGTCGTCCACGCGTTCGCGTCACTCAGCATTTCTCGTACCACGCGTGCACGTTGTCCACGCTTTCGCATCGTTCGTGCAGCTTCCAATCCGCGCGGTCGCGTCAGGCACGCGAGCACGTCACGGTAATTTCTTCTATTTCGCGAGGTCGCGTGAGCCATGCGACCGCGTGACTTCTCGCTGGTCATCTCCTCAATTCCTTTTGTTCCTTCTATTTTTGCATGATTCCTCTTCATTCCTTACGCCATTCCTGCCCTATGAAGCCTGAAACACTTAACATATAGATCACGGCATCAAATGGTATGAAGGAAGATAAAAATATACAACTAAAAGGTCCTTAGGAAGCAAGTTATTAATCATAGGATATTTTTAGGAAGGAATTGTAAATACATGCAAATCATATGAATGAGTGGGTGAAAAACTTGAAAAAACCACTCAATAAAACACAATATAAACCATCAAATAGTGGTTTATCAAAGGCGAAATGCAAGTTTTGCAAGAGTGTGCTTAATGCAAATCCGAGGAATGGTACCAAGTCATTGAGGAACCATGTGGATCGTTATTTGAACTAATGACATTGTATGAATTTTATGTTTGTATTTTAATTTATCTATGAATTTTAATTTTTTGTCTTAATTTATATATTAATATGTAAAAATTAAAATGTTATTTAATTTTTATAGGGGTGAGTAGGGGTGGGACGGGTTCGGGTACTACAGTTTATTACCCGCGGATAGTGACAGGGTGGGTAGTACATGAGTAACAGGACGGCGGGGCGAGGTCGGGTAGGGTAAAAACCCGTTCCTACCCGCCCCACTGCCACCCCTATATGCAAAGGTGTTGATTATCAGGTATATGAGTCGAAACCAATGACATTTTAGGCCGAATGCACATAATACGGCGCAAATTTTGATTGGCTGATCAAGGTTAACCAGATGCACAGGAAGTACTATTGGAATATTAAGAGATAAAATGGTAGTCACACTTATACCAGAGCCACTATTTTTCAGGACTATTCAAAACTAAATTCCAACATAATTGTAGAAACAATAAAATCATTGGTAGAGGCTAACCCCTCTATAAAAGTGAAATCAGTCATTGCAAAAGTTTAATCAAAGTTTAATTATACCATAAGTTATCACAAAGCATGGTTAGCAAAGCGAAAGACAGTGAAAAAAATTTTTGGAGGTTGAAAAGCTTTGTTTGAAATTTTGCCCATATGGTTTGAGGCTGTGTCACAAGAAGCCATCACCAACCTTCCATTTTGAAACATGTGTGCGTACCAGGGTATGACTTGGTTCCTGATATCTGGGTATTACATCGAGTGTTCTGGAGTTGTTATCCTTGCATTAGAGTATTTAAAAATTGCAAACTATTAGTACAGGTAGATGGGACTCATTTATATGGAAAATACAAGAGTTGTGTGTTGGTTGTAATTTTACAAGACGGTAACAATAATATTGTGCATATTGCATTTGCGATAGTAGAGGGGGAGACTTCTGATGCGTGACACTTTTTTCTGAGTAACTTGCGATAATATATGGTGACATGGGATGGTGTGGGCATTATCTCTGATCGACATGACTCCATTAGTTCAACTATTGCTCGTAGTAATAGAGCTTGGTTGCCTCTTAGAGTTTTTCACATATTTGCATCATGCATATAAAATCCAACTTCTTGAGGAAGTTCAAGATACCGTACCTGCAGAAGCTTATCATCAACATAGGTATTTTTGAATATATTAAAGTTTGTTATTGTTTCAGTTACCATTATTATGAATGTCATTTATGCTTGGTAATTGTACTTTTTTTTATCACAGGATATCCGAAGACAGTTCGTGAATACGAGATGCGTTATCAGCATTTACACGAATGAGGTGAGACTTACACTAACTGGCTAGACTAGATCCACATGAACAATATGCTTTGGCATTCGATGGTTAATACCGATAGAGTTATATGACTACAAATCTAGTCGAGTGCATCAATTCGGTCTTGAAGGGACGTACAATCTCTCAATCACTGTACTTATCAAGGCAACATATTACTGGCTTAACAAGTTGTTCACTAAGAAAAGAGTCAAGGTTGAGGCTTACATTAGTGCTGGACATGTTTTTTCAGAACTTGTGACATTCAAATTACATGCAAATCAGCATGCATAGGAAAACATCCAAATTAATTATTTCGATAAGTAGAATGAGATATTTGTAGTGCCTGAGATGCCTAGTGGATTGGAGTATGCAAATGACCTACGTCGACAACACTGTGATTGTAGTGAATTCCAGCTAGATTGCATTCCGTGTCGACATATATTTGCTTGTTGTGCAAATCAGCGGCTAGATTGGCAAGTTTACGTTCATGATGTTTACAAAATGGATCATATTCGAAGGGTATACAAAGCTAAGTTTAGACCACTCAGAAATTTCACATCTTGGCTTGCTTACCACGGACCTCATTTCGTACCGAATCCGTTTATCATATGAGTTACCAAAGATGATTCGCTTCTTGAATGTAGGAATGGCAACGGGACAGGATCGGGGCGGGTAATGCATCCCTACTCCCTGACGAGCACTAAACACCGGTTTAGAAATTTACAAGTTTTAAAGTTCAAGTTTCGTTGTAGCTCTAAACCAGAATTCAATGCACTTCAATGTTTAGTAAAAGTGTCACAAAGTTTCAATCAAATACCGGGAGTTTAATCCCGGGCCGTTCTCCCTAAGAACCACAATCGAGTACTCAATTATTGCTTATGGGAGAAAAAGGGTTTGATCGTAATAATCGAGAATTTAAATGACAAAAAATTAAATAACTAAACAATAACTAAATATCAAAGGCAATTAAACTAGAAACAATTAAGGCAATCAACAAGTAACAGGAATCAAATTCAAGTGCTAAAAGTCCTTGGCTAGGGTTGATAAGTTAAGGATCACTATCGAAGCGGGATCCGCGTCGAGGAATAGTAGTCCAGTATTACGCTGCTCCTTACACTCGAATTTGTCAGGGTAATTCACTGTATAAACTGCCCCCATATCATTGACTACAAACATGACAATTATAAAGAGTTAATCCTAATGCTAATCATTAAGAAAAGTTAAGTAAACATAATTAATTCTAATCCATAATCCTAATCAACTTACTAATTGAATTAGTAAAAGATTAGCGTCAAAAGAAAAGAGATTAATTAACAATCCTAAATTACCAATCAATATTAGACATCAATGACTGAAGGTCACTTAATTAAAGTAGACATTTTTTATAATTTCTCAACCCCAAGCCAAGAATACAAAAATATACTCCATGACTAAAGTAGGCATGTTTTTAAACACCTAGAGTGCGTTATAAATTGCAAGAATAATAAAAACTACAACTATCCAATTCAAGAAAGCAATAATAACAACTCAAATAAACATGAATAAATCATAAAACATCAAATTGCAGTAATAGAAAATTGAGAATTCAACAATAGTTCATAAACTAAAATGACATAAACAAAAGAAAACTAATGAGAAAATTCTATCAAAATAAGATAGTAGAACAAGAAAAAGTAAATAAAACTAAACTAAAATAAGATTAAAAGCTAAAATAAAAGAGAATTAAAGCAGAAAACCTAAGAATTCTAGAGAAAAGTTGGAGCTTCTTTATCTAGAATTCACTAAAACATGATAATAAAACTAAAACTAAGACTACTTAAAAACTACTTCATTTTTTCCTTGCATTTTTCCTTAAATAGATATTTGGGGGCCTTTCTGGCTGTTTGGGGCCCAAAAATGAGGATACATGTGTTTTATTAAATAACGCCTGTGGAGTCGTCTCACGCACACGGAGAAAGATCCACTCCCAAATCGATTCTCAAATTCGCTTCTTCGCTCCACTCTTTTCGATCCTTTGAAGCTATTGATATACCTAAACTCTAAAACACTTGAATAAAATTGATAACGGAATCGAATGGTATCGAAGAGATTAAGAAATTAATTATTAGAAGCACAAAAAGCGTCTTTTTCACACATACTTTATCGGAAGCAAGATTCGAAAAAAACTTAATTAATTAAGCCAAAATGATATAAGTTTGTTGATAAAGTCCATACTTTTTAACACAATTTAGAATGATAAAATGGAGTTTATCAATTACCCCACACTTAAACACTAGCATACCCTCATGCTATAATATCCAAAACATATGAGAATTTAAAAAAGAATAATTTAAAGGCAAAGGCTATGGTATGGACACAAGGAAACACCCAGACGTATGGATGCCAGGTATATCTCTCTGTCACACTACGCGTGTGGGAATACATGGATCTGGGAAGTCAGCACGTACGTAGCTATCCTGACACAAGAAGCAAAGAAAAGTGTTTTTTAGATGTGGGCCATTAATGTTGCAGATGATTAATTATTAAGGTGTCATTATTAATTGAAGGATATGGTTAAATAATTTTTGGAGGAAAACACTTGGTAGGCCGATCGGATTTTTCGAAATAGTTGGGTTGTGCATCTTGGGCATTATTTTTTAGTGAAGAATTGTTGTGTTGACATTTTTTGAATTGGGATAGTAGTTAGAGCAAGCTTTATTAACGCTGACCCAGTAACCGAGAACAAGTAAACATAAGTGAAAATGGCAAATTGGGTCAGAGAAATAGGATCTTAAATTTATATAAAGAAAATATCGTTATAAATTAAGAAAAAGAGTAAAGGGAAACACATCCATCGAGCACAGTTGAAGGGAAGGAAACGTCAGAACCTTAGCTGTTATACTCAGATGGTACAACAGCTGGAGTGTGGATGTCTTCATCCCTGAAGGATATAGGATATAGTGGTTTTCATTAGCTAGCTAATACTGGAGGGCATCTCATACACGATTGGAGTCTAGCGTAATTGGTATATTTTGGTACCTCTATCTGTAGAAAGTTGTAGGGTGGAATTTAGCGGCTAGTGATTTTGATTCCATTCCAAGTGGTTTCCTGCTGATGTTTATAAATCTCTTATTTGTGGTTTGTATATTCCAAGTTATGAATTTTGACGAATATAAAATATGTAATGTTAGCCCGGTTCTCAATGGCAGTGGTTATGGTAGTATGTGTTTGTGCAGATATAGATTAGGCCATTGTTAAAATTGTGTGGTTTTGAATTTAGAAATTTTGTTTCACTAAATGTAGTGCTATGCCCGATGGATGGAAACTGAAATCTGTTGGGTTACATATTCAACTATGCACGAGTTTAACAATAGTTATGAATGTACATAAAAGAATGTCTGTACGACTTGCTTTTGGTGTGTTATGATTGGTTATGTCACAAGTTATGCGTGTGAATTTGTAGATGGCAACAATCAACTCAAAAGATGTGTTGTATACACGGAGTGACGGCGGTGTTGATTACGGAGATGTTGCATCTCTGACCGATGATGACATATTAAGAAAGGTATTTCCGATGGAAGAAGATGCACATGATTTCTATCAAAAGTTGGGTAGGTTTTATGTTTTAAAATTTAGAAGGGTGATATGTTTAAGGATAAAGGAGGGAACCTAATTAGGTAAAGATTTTTTTTGCAATAGAGAAGGGCTCAGGCATAGAAAACATTACAATCGAGTGGATAAACATTACAAGCCAGAGACAAGGACAAACTGTGAGGTGAGAATGTGTATATACCTTAACAGGAGCAATAACATCTAGAGGGTGAAGAAGATTATCACAAAGCACAACAATGCACTCACACATCATGGCATGGTCCACTTAATTCCAAATATTTGGTCCATGACAGAAGCGGTAAAAGCTCAAATAAATAGGATACAATGGTGTGGAATTTCGATGTCAAAGACGATGCAGTACTCGGTTGGCATGGCTGGAGGGTATGCTCTAGTTGGATTCCTGAAAAAGGATGCTTATAACTACGTTGGTAGAAGTAGGCGTGCTAGAATAGTCAACAGGGATGCGAACTCCGCTATAGTGTACTTGGAGGGAAAAGTTGATGCCGACCCGATGTCAATAGCTCGGTATAATGTTACTGTGCATCACATGCTTGCAAATTTATTCTGAGCGGGGGTAATAGGCTTGACTATCAGTACTTTGGGGATGCCCTTGCATTCGACTCAACATATAAGAAGAATAAATACAACAGGTTGCTAGTGATTTTCTCTGGCTGTAACAATCACAAGCAAACTTGTATATTTGGCTTTGGGTTGGTGTTAGACGAGAGCATCGCATCATATACATGGCTGCTAGAGAATTTTTTGGAGGTCATATGCAACAAGGTGCCATCGGTTGTTGTTACTTATGGAGATTATTCAATCCAAGAGGCTGTTCGAAAAGTTATAACAAAGGCAACCCATCGATTATGTGCATGGCACATTGAGAAGAATGTTATGTCTAAGTTAAGGATGTGGCTTTACGTCAACTATTCAACAGGTGGCTGTATACAGACATGGAGGTCGAGGACTTTGAGACTGAGTGGGCCAAGGCATCGACTAAGTTTGGATTGAATGGTACGTTGTAAGAAAACCAAGTCTATGGAAAGAGGAAGATGTGGGCCAACACATACTTGCGTGATAAGTTTTGTGCCAGGTTCAGGACAACATCACGATGCAAGGGCATTAACAGCGTGGTGAAAAAATTTCTTTAATCTAAACACACAATGCTTGAGCTTGTCCAAAACCTTAAGATTTTTCTTCGGGAGTTTAGAAATAACGAGCTATTGTCTCAGTTCAGATCAACCTATGGTGACCTGGTCTTGACAACATCGTTGGACTCCATTTAATGGTTTGCCGCTAGAGTGTATACCCAAACTGTTTTCAATCATGTGAAGAAGGAAATCGAAGTTGTTGCCTCTGTTAACTTTGTGGGGGTTCGGCGGTCGCTTACCACCAAAGTGTACACAGTAGAAGATTATGGGCATCCGGGCCTGCATATTGTGTTCTTATGTGACAAGAATATGGGAAGTGTAGAGTGTGACTGCTTCTTCTGGGAGACACGTGGATACCCATGTAAGCATATGTTTTTTGTCATGAAGCACGAGCATGTAACAGAGGTTCCAAAGCGGTTGGTATTGAAGCGATGGACCAAAGATGCCAAACATGTTGACGAGTATGTGAAAAAAAAAATATGATGATGATGACCGAGAATTTTTGTTTTGCCATGAGGTATTGCATTCCGCATCTCATTGGTTGTTCTTTCTTGGGGCACAACAATTTGGTCTATTTAGAAGGCGATGAAGGGGATATGGGAGCTACGTGCCAAACTGGAAGATATGTTTTCCAAAAAGACAAACGGCAAGACTGATATAACAACTGCAGAACTTCGTGATCCTGATGTTGTGCGAACTAAGGGTATACCTAGGGTGCCAAAATAAAAAGTATTGTAGAAAAAGTGTGCAACATGTAAGATGCTAGGTCATGCCAAACGAATCTGTTCTGACCGCAACACGAGAAATATGGCAAAAAGGGCCCGAATTGCGAGGATGGATGTACGCGATGTTCATGTTTGTGCTGCATGTAATGGCGGGCTAACCGAAAACGTTAACCTAATATTAATGGATATATGTTTGTTATGGTTACTATTTAAACAATGCTTATTGTATGTGTGGAAGGGCTGTGGTAGTTAATAGGTTTGTAGAGATCCAGGAGTTATTTTGAAAAATATTGTTCTTATCACATGCAGGTGACTGAATTTGATGTTACTGGATCAAATGTCAACATTGGACATCTAATTGGCATAAGTGAACCTTATGAGGTGCATGATTTCAACTTTAGGACAATGGATATGTCCAAAGTGGACAATTTTGATCCTGGTTCAGACTATCATGCTTCGAGGGAGGGCACCTTCAGAGGACTTGATGTGGAAGATAGCAAGACAAGCAAGGTATGCCTTATTTGTACTATTTCCGATGCTGCAAATATTAGTTGTCTAAAACTGGGTAGATGTTATTCATTTTCTTCCATCTGTGATGCATGCTGCAGCTGATGGAGATGGTGGCCACTCTCTCGCAAAAACCTTATGAATGGGAAAAGTGATGTGTGTTGCTTTTCTTGTGTATCATTTCCTTTCTAGGAAAAATTATTGGTTGGATTGTTAACAAACAATTGGTTTCTCTAGAATGTTTAACCTCTTTCTTCGCTGCATCTACTCGGTGAATATTGTTTGTAGTTATTGAGTGACTTGAACTTCAACATGAGTTTAGTGGCTATTTATCTAAGTAATGTCTTTGATTAATTCGCGGCCGAAATGGATTTGGTACCAACTATAATATGAGCTTAAGTTAAACTTTACAATTGAAGGCAACATTCAGCCCAGTCAAACACATTGATGTCGTATAGAGTGAGCCCGTAATGGAAAATAGGTCCATCTACGTGCTGAGCCATGGTGAAGCTCGAAAGAAATTTGTCACGTGGCGAAGAATGTTAACAAAAACAATGACAAAATTATATGATAGTGTTCATTTAAAAAATTTGCAAATATATTTATTCTTTAAAGTTGTTATTAATACGTGCAACTATATATAATTATGATTAACCGATAAACTAAACTTGATTTTGGCAAATTGAAAATTTGGTTTAAGTTAATATACCACACTAATTTTAAACGATAAAAATAGTGAAATTACTCGTTTATAAAATTAATACATTAGTTTTAAAAACAAAAGTTAAATTTTCAAAAATAACAGGTTATTTTACCAAAAATAAAATACTTTTTGCAAATAAAAAATAATTTTTTAATTGACGTAATTGATTTTTCTTTTTTAAAAAACAATTTTTTGTAATTATACAAAATCGATTATAATTTTTAAGTTAATTTTTAACATTCCTAAAAATATAATTTATTTCTTAAAACATGTATTTTTCAAAAGTCTCTAAAGAATTGGTGACTCAGTACTCGAGATATGGTCATTCATTTTAATTCAAATAGTTTTAAATTTTAAAATTATAAAAATATTTCATTTTTTTTACCGCAACCTCTTAAGTGAGTATGGGGAGACTATGTCATTTAAGTTATAACTCATTGGCTATAAAAATATTTCATTTAAGCTTTAGATGATTATAATTTAAATCAATAATTTAATTTAGTTCAATAAAAACAAATATACTTGTATTGTTGTACTATTTTTTGAGTACTGCAAAATTAATTTTAAAAAAAATGATATCATTAAATTAAGTCATGCGCGTATAAAAATAAATTGGCTAAACTCTACGCAAATACTTAATCTAATAACACCATCTTCTATGTTGGTACGGTAAGATAGTATCTATACAATATTTTTTTTTTTGTAGAATAGAGGGGTCAAGGACCCCAAAGAAAGAAAGAAAAACAAAACATACAAAAAATAATAATACTAACTACATCATCTTAATCTAAAAGAGTCAAAACTATCAAAAGACAATGCTTATAAGATGTCTGAGGGGGCCAATTTGAAAGTATGAAGGCCAAAAGGTAAATCATGCCCTTTCTTTGCTAGAATGTTAACAACAGAATTAGCTTCTCGAAGAGTATGATTCCAATGAACCAGATGAATACGATTTACCACTCTTCAAGGAGAACAGCACACGGATGGTGGGAGGTAAGCCATCTTTGATGAAATTTATGGCCATCAAGGATTCTGATTTAATGACGATATTCCTGAAGTTCTCTGATATAGCAATTTACAACGTTTTGACAATGGCCCATAATTCAGTGTGCATTATGGAACAGCTTCCTAAGTTACATGAGAAGGCCTTTATGAACCTACACAAATGATTATGAATGACACCGCCACATGAGGCATTATTTATATGTGAGTAAAAGGACCCATCAACATTGATCTTGAAAACACCTTCCGATGGGGGATACCACCTAATAAGATGAAGGGTTCGCATCAAAATCTTTTTTGGTCACACTTGCTTGCATATTTTTGGATAAGACACAGAAATGCCTGCAACTAACTTCAACTGGGCTGGATTTTTTGGCCCAATAAATTGCACATTGTATACATATGGGTTGCAAATTTCCTTCCACGCCCATGAACTGTGTTATTTGGCTGGAGTTGCATTCGTACCCGTTGACGTGATGCATACACAGATTTTTTCTAAATCTGACGGCTAGGAAAAAATCAACCTCAAGATTATCGCCAAAAGTTTGTTGAAAAAGACACTAAAAAGACATATGAGGAGTAAGTAGCTATAGGTTTGAGTAGGGTTACAAAAGGACATACAAATGAACAATCAATGACCATTTTATCCACACAATTTTGTTAATTATTTTCTATTCACATTGCTCGGTGCCATTCTTATACCAACAAGTGAAACAACATTGTCTTACATTCTACCATGGATGCATGTTCAAGTGGTGTCCAAGCAGACCTTGATGGGGATCACTCGTCGAAACCAACAGGTATGTTTATGTGAAAATATGTCGAACACCTTGGTCTATTAACTTGTATAAACTAGGCATCCAAGAATTTTATAGTTACAAATCTTCCTTGCGCACCATTTAACTTCATATGTTCAGGGGTTACTGGCACCGAGGAAACTCAAACCGGCGATGCCATCCTCATATATGAGGAGGATATGGAGTTGATGCTCATAAAGGTCTGTGCGAATCTGCATGTTGGCTCTCTGGCTTTCATTTTGAGAAAGGCCAACAACTCGCATGGTGAGGTGTGATTTTGGTATTTCATAATCATACCTAGTTGTGCCAGATTTATGAATGTTGTGGCTGAGGGTCCTGTGTGCAAGGAAGACCACGAAGCCAAGGAACAAGTGTCCGCCATCATGTTGGATAAGATTCTAAATATCACTGGTTACGCAACCTTAGACTTCAACTACAGAAAAACACGACTTATGCAGCGACAACACGAGGAAGATAAGAATGAAGTTATTTTGTCTCTTTCCAAATGTGTATGTGAGTTGGAACACGAGACTATGGAGTTGCAGGAATGTATGCAAATGTTTGATGAAATGTTCGAAGATTGAGGATCGCGACCATTGCGTTTATCATTTCCTATAGAGAAGTTCTCTGGTATATGGAGGTTCCATGTGGCTATTCTCCCCAATGATGGTTTTTATTTATTTGGGCATACCCCAATGATGGATAGTTGTTGTAAGTTAATGTTTAATATTGGACTCATTTTTGTTGGACTTGTTACTTGGGTGGGCTATGAAAATATATAAGCATTGGTCTGTTGTGTGGAATCCTGAACCTCTTTTAGTGTCGCACTTTTGCTTCAGATTTTTCTAATTAATTAATTATGACAGAGTTAACAGGATGTGGTCAACAAAGTCTATGAATCCAAACCTTCGAAACACATGATATAACATGTTCATTCATGGGATTATATACACACTCGTCACGGGTGTTAAATACCCAAATTCCATACCATAACGGAAACATTAGTTTCCTGGGCATTACAAGATGCACAAGTGTGTATCCAATGATTACAAACAGGTATTAATAGGAGTGCAAACTATAAACCCAGACAACTTAATGATCTACATATCTCGTTAGATCAACCAAGTGACTGTCACTAAGCATATGCTGGTTGAAGCAAAACTAACGCACAATCGTCTCCATGTCAATTCCCAAAAAATATGTTCTTATGAACAAACCACCTATGCATCGGATCCTAATAAAAAGTATACTATTCCATAAATGGAAAAATGTGACAAATGGTAGATACAAAATTCATTCGAAGAGTATTTCAATAGTTCCCTTCCGGTAACATCACTTACTGGGTCAGTGGTGCACGAAATTGTGATCTCAATGGCGCCAACAACTTGGTACGCATAATTATAATCTCAACTCTTTTTCACAACTTCACCCAGCTAACCAGCAAGTGCACTGGGTCATCCAAGTAATAAATCTTACGTGAGTAAGGGTCGATCCCACGGAGACTGATGGCTTGAAGCAAGCTATGGTCATCTTGTAAATCTCAGTCAGGCAGATTCAAATGGTTATGGAGTTTTGATAATTAAAAGATAAATAAAACGTAAAATAAAGATAGAGATACTTATGTAATTCATTGGTGAGAATTTCAGATAAACGTATGGAGATGCGTCATTCCTTCTGAATCTCTGCTTTCCTATTGCCTTCATCCAATCCTTCACACTCCTTTCTATGGCAAGCTGTATGTTGGGTGTCACCTTGTCAATGGCTACTACCCGTCCTCTCAGTGAAAATAGTCCTCTACGATTTCTGTACGGCTAATCAACTGTCGAATTTCTCGTCTCGGATGAAAAATACCATGCACAGATATCGCATGACGAATCAGTTGTTGGTTCTCGATTGTGTAGGAATAGGATTTACTATCCTTTTGTGTCTGTCACTACGCCCTACAGTCGCGAGTTTGAAGCTTATCACAATCATCCCTTCCCAGATCCTACTCGGAATACCACAGATAAGGTTTAGACTTTCTGGATCTCAGGAATGCTACCAAATGATTCTAGCTTATACCACGAATGTTCTAATCTCGGATTCAGATGCTCCATTGTCAGAGGAGAATCGATGTGAATCGTTGATTAGAAACCCAAGAGATATACATTCAAGCTTGTTTTCATGTAGAACGGGTTGTCAATCACACGTTCATAAGTGGGAATGGTGATGAGTGTCACATAATCATCACATTCATCATGTTCTTGTGGCGAATGAATATCTTAGAATAAGAATAAGCATAAATTGAATAGAAGAACAATAGTACTTTGCATTAATACTCGAGGAACAGCAGGGCTCTACACCTTAATCTATGGTGTGTAGAAACTCCACCGTTGAAAATACATAAGTGATGAAGGTCTAGGCATGGCCAAATGGTCAGCCCCCAAAACATGATCAAGAGAACAAAAGGTGATCAAGAGATGTGAGTACAATAGTAAAAAGTTCTATTTATACTAAACTAGTTACTAGGGTTACAGAAATAAGTAAATAATGCAGAAATATACTTCCGGGCCCACTTGGTGTGTGCTTGGGCTGAGCATTGAAACTTTCATATGTAGAGACTTCTCTTGGAGTTAAACGCCAGTTTGTAAGTTGTTTCTGGCGTTTGACTCTAGCTTGCAAATTATTTCTGGTGTTTAACGCCAGAATAGGGCAGAAAGCTGGCATTGAATGCCAGTTTGCGTCATCTAAACTTGGGCAAAGTATAAACTATTATATATTGCTGAAAAGCCCTAGATGTATACTTTTCAATGCAATTCAGAGCACGCCATTTGGACTCTTGTAGCTCCAAAAATTCCATTCCGAGTGCAGGGAGGTCAGAATCCAACAGCATCTACAGTCCTTCTTCAGCCTCTGAATCAGATTTTTGCTCAGGTCCCTCAATTTCAGCCAGAAAATACCTGAAATTACAGAAAAATACACAAACTCATAGTAAAGTCCAGAAATGTGAATTTTGTTTAAAAACTAATAAAAATATACTAAAAAGTAGCTAGATCATACTAAAAGCTACATGAAAATAATGCCAAAAAGCGTACAAATTATCCGCTCATCACAACACCAAACTTAAATTGTTGCTTGTCCCCAAGCAACTAAAAATCAAATAGGATAAAAAGAAGAGAACATACAATGAATCTCACAATATAAATAAAACTTAGTCCCAATTAGATGAGCCGCGCTAGTAGCTTTTTGCTTCAAAACAGTTTTGGCATCTCACTTTATCCTATGAAATTCAGAATGATTGGCATCTTTAGGAACTCAAAATTTTGGATAGTATTATTGATTCTCCTAGTTCAGTATGTTGATTCTTGAACACAGCTACTTTATGAGTCTTGGTCGTGGCCCTAAGCATTTTATTTTCCAGTATTACCACTGTAAGACTCAGAATTTTCGAAAAAAATCTTATTATGAGCTAAATTCAAATTATATATTCAATAAAGATTTTAAATTCAGAAATTATTTTATTAAAGCTAACTAAATCAAGTTTTGATAATTAAATTAGAAATTTTATCTAATTTTACAATTATTGGGTAATTTTCATATTTAGATTATAAAGTTTAGAATTCGTAAAATAATAAGAATTTATATGATTTGATTTAAATAATTGTGATTTTAGAAATGAATACTTTAATTTTTGAGTAAAGAAAATTAATTGTGTTATCTATAGTTATTGAATTAGAATTAATTATTTGAGAATAATTTGTGAATTGATAGTTAAATAGTATTTTTAATAAATATTAGTATTGGATTAAAATAGGTTTTCAACTATCCTATTACTCTTAATTTTATAAAATTGTTATATTACTCATATGAATTTTAACCTAATTCTAAATTCCTAAATAAAACCCTAACTGAGGCAATAATCCCTAATTCCTTCTAATCTACCCTAGCCGCCATTGTTTCCCCTTTCTAACAACATATACGCAGCAGTAGGAAGCAAAAAAAGAAAGAAAGAAAGAAAGAAAAGAATGAAGGAAAGAAAGCTTCAGAGAGAAAGGGAAAAAAAAGAAAAAGAATGAAAAGAAAGAAAGAAGGAAACAGGGAGGGGAGATCCGAGAGAGGGGAGCGCCGGGGGAGGAGGTCGCGCCATCATCACGGACCGCGGCTGCCGCTGCGTTCTGCAGCTCGCGCCGCCACCGCAGTCCAGGAAGCTGCCGCTTCTGCTCATCGTCGCTGTTGAGATCGCGAAGAGAGATGGCTCGCGAGTGAACGGAGGTCGTGGGCCTGGAACCGTCGTGCCTTCGTCGCCGCAGCTCGCCTTTCCTGTCACCGCCGTCCAACGCGAAGCTAGCCGCGGTTGTCGCATCTCCCAGCCGTGTCTGCCGCCGCTGTGTCGTTGAGGGGGAAGCCGTCGGGTTGCACTGAGTGTGAGAGAGAGAGAGAGAGAGAGAGAGAGAAAGCACGGGAACAGAGGAGAGAAAGGAGAGATCCGCACCAGCCACCGCCATTTCTGCAACTTGAAACCCCGCTGTCACCGCCGGAGTGAGCACTACCGGTAAGGGTTTTAAGTTTGGCTTTTATTCTTTTGGATTGCGGGAACCTTTATTGTCATTGCATGTTTATTTTAGTTATCCGCCACTGCTGCTTGTTGTTCTGAACTGTTGCACCGTCGTTGCTGCCATTCGGGTCATTGGGAACATGGCAGTGATCACCGGAACCACCATCAAAGTTACCGTTATTTCAGTTTAGCCGTTCGCCTTTGTTTGGGTAAGCAATGCGTCCCAAAACCTATAAATTAGTATTTCTGTTTTAATTTAGTTGAGGATTTGAGGTCTTGGTGTCATAGGATCAAGTTACGGGTCTTGATTGCTGAGTTCTATGACTGTTGCATACAGCATCAAGGTGCTATGTCATCACTGGAGCTGCTATTGCTCCGTTTTCTCGATTGTTCATAAGACCAATAAATCGTTTCTTGTTCTAAACTCTTTTAGTTGCTGTTCTGTTATAGATTATTGAGTTTTATGCGATATTAATGTTTTAGGATTGAGCTAAGGCTGTGTTTAGAAGCTGTGGCTGCTGCGGGGACGGTCGGTATTAATGCTGTTACGGTGGGATAAGAATAAAAATGCAGTTTGTCGCATAGCTGAATTACGAACGAGGTAGGATTTTCTTAAAATTTACTTTATTTTACAAAGTTGTTATAAACAGATTTTTAATGTGAGAAACATATGTCTGTGATTATGATTGTCTTATAAATGTGGTTGTTTGCTGGACTGAATGACTGATTGCTTGATTGCTTGAGTAGTTTGTGACTGCTAAACAGAAATTAGTTCGAAAGGTTATTTAGTTAATTATTATAAAAGAAATGGCTTTCTTGGTTTTGAGGCTATTTTTGATAATGTAAATAAATTAGCTTTGGAAATGACTTGGAATATGAAACTGAATTAATTTTGGAAACGGTTTAATTTTGAGTTAGTCTAACTTTATAAATGATTTAGTATTTGAGCTGGTTTGATTCTAAAAAGAGATTTATTATTGGCACTGAATCGCTTTGAAAGCAATTCGATATTGGGATTAGTTGAATTTTGGAAAATGAATGAGATTTGGAAATGGTTGAGAAAAAGGTTTGAGAAATGTTTGGATGGGACCCAAAAAGGGTGGCGGAATCCATGTTTTAGAGGAGATTCTACCGAAATTTTGTAAAATCAAAAGTTTCATTGGAAGTAG
The DNA here is from genome assembly GCF_014773155.1 of Arachis stenosperma. Lineage (NCBI taxonomy): Eukaryota > Viridiplantae > Streptophyta > Magnoliopsida > Fabales > Fabaceae > Arachis > Arachis stenosperma. The sequence continues at coordinate 105,288,148 of NC_080379.1, read as the reverse complement.
TTATTTTAAAAGGTTTTAAGTACTATATAATTTAAAATTACCTCATTTATCAAAGGAAAAGTTATGTTTTGGATTGGAAATTGTTAGTGAATGGAATGGAAAGAAGGATGATTGAGAATTTTCTTTGAAATATGGTTTTTGAATGAATTTGGAAATGAGATTTGGATTGATGAATGATGTTAATTATAAAAATGATGAGAATGTTGAGATATGGATTGAGAATGTTGAAAATGATTTTTGAATTATTCATTTGGCTTATGAAATTGAATTATCTGAGATACGATGTTCCCTGGATAAAGTACCATGGCTTGCCACCACATGTACCAGGTTGAAAACTTAATACTCTGTTGACCCTACAACGTAAGTGTGACCGGATACTATATAAATTCCCAGGAATGTTACCCCCAGTTAGCAATATTGATTATTTGAGAAAATGCTATGCATAGACTCTTGTGGATGCACGTCGGGGGACAGTCTAAGGACAATTCAGACTTGTCGGGTTGGCTGGATAACCGATAGATGAGCCTCATCAGCCATAGGACACGCATGCATCATATGCATCTGTATGCTTTGCTTGGGTTTAAACTTGTTTTGGTTTGCCTAATTGCTAAACTGTTCTTAACTGCTACTTGAACTATTTGCTGTAACTGCTACCTACTTGTGCTTTCCTTGTCTGTCTTGCCTGTGTTTGTCCTGGTGTGCTACATTTGTGAATGAATTTTGGTGCTGAATAAATGATTATGTTGTTTGACTGCGTGCTTGGTTTCTGATTGAGATTTTATTATTAAAAAGGAAATGTTTCGGATTTCTGAAAGATTAAACATTGTTTCTTTGAAAAGGTTTTGAACAATTACCTATTGGTTTTTAAAAGATTCATAAGGCAATGATAATCACTGAGTTTGAAAACAGTTTTCTTATTAAATATCTTCTTATGACAACTTTGAAATTCCGTGGTGAGACCGTGTGGTTAGGTTCTCACCCCCCTACAGCTTTACCTTTTCAGAAACCGGATGAAGAAGCATTAAGAGGAGTATATTGCGTTTGGTTTATATGTTGTTGTATTAATTAGATTATTTTCTTCCCTCGTCTTTGTTTTTACAATTTTGTAAGAGGGATAGGAGTTGTATGTTTTATATATATTATATTACAATATATTATGTAAGAAGTTTTGTATATGAATCTATGCCTGCTTGTTTTTTTAAGATAAAGTATTTATTTCCGGTTTTCTAAAAAGGGAACGATACGGTGTTGAGTCACAGGCTCCTATTTTAATACTAAGTATATAAAGTAGTCGTAATACTTCTTGCTATCAGAGTGGCGCAGCTGAAAGAGTGACATTCTAGTAGTGAGGGTGTTACATTATGGTATCAGAGCGGTCTTTCATGTAGAGCCTTGAGAATGGACTGATTATGCTTCAATTGCATACTCTGAGAATTTGTCATGTAGTAGGTCTTGTTTGAATAACGAGAATAGAGCTTTATGCACATGACTGCCTATTAATTAACATTGTTAACTTATCGTTATATATATGTTGATGTTAAGTCTGGCCAACTTAATGTTGATGGCTTATGTGAGCGGGAAGTTAATAGGTTATTATAGGCGAATCGGAATTGATAAGAAATAGGTAATGCTTATCATGCGGCTTGGGGACGTTAGGAATTAATTCTCGAGGATTTGTTTCTGTCTGTTCAAACTCTTTTTTATTCATGTACTCTTTTATGTGATTTTGAAAATCGTTTAATGTATCAAAAAGGTCTTTGAAATCTTTAAGAAATTGCTATTGATTGGATTGTTCTTCTTTAAGTTTGTATTTCTACGAATTAGCTGAGAACTTATTCGATTTGTCATGTCTTGTGAATTCTGTTCGAATTCTTTGATTTAAATTTCTTTCTCAAAATGTGAGTGGGTTTCTTCCTTACATCTCTCATTTTAAATATCTTTATGAAATTGTGATTTCAAAAAAAAAAAACACTTGGAATTCTAGTTTTAAACTTTTTAAAAGAGATTTTCGATTTTCTTAGAAGAAAATTTCAACTTAATCCTTTCTTACCTGATTGTACCTATAATCATTCTTTAAATTTTGATAAAGGTATTTTGAATTTGGCATGTCTTTATTCATATGTATTTTTGAAACCATACCTCAAATTTTCTTTTTCAAACAGAATTTGAAATTCCTTTCAATTTTACCGTAATTTCTCTATATATTCCTAATTGACTAAATGCTTGAGTACCTTTTGAGATTTCTAAAGAATTACTTCTGGTTCTTAGTCCAATTAGATTTTATCTTTTAAATTTCACATATTTTGTCTTTACCTTAGAAATAATTTTGGCAAAAAACAACTTGATTTCCTAACAACCTCGTTTTGTTTTTATGCAAATTCTTTATTGATTATGTAAAGTACCTTTTAAGGTTGTCGAGAAAACATTCCATCCTTAGCCTAGCTAATTTTCATTTTCACAAATTTTGCATAATTTAGTTCGACTTGAATTTGTTTTAACATGACACAATATTTACGTTTTTTATGATTCTCTTGAATTTTGTAAAGCAATTACCATGTTCTTCTCTATAGTTCCTATTAGAGTTCTTTGAAATAAAAATTCTTTTCTATTTGCATTTTGATTCTCCCTTCTGACATACTTTATGACTTTTAACCATTATTTTTTGTTGGTCATTTCAACCATTCGTTCATATTTTTGTGAACCTTGTACTCCTATGATTTGGTTTTAGTTTATTTTGATTTAATTTACTACTACCCTTCTCTTGTACCTCTTAGAATTTCTAAATTAAATATTTCTTGTTATGATGCGAAATGACTCTTTTCGAAATATTTTCTCGTGCCTGTACATCATTGCTTAGTTGCAATGTTACACCTCCTTTCGAATTCATGAGAAACATAATTTTATCGCTTATTTTTCCTTCCTACGAATTGTATCTCTTTAAATGTACTTGTACTCATCTCAGTGTTACACGTGGTTTTTAGAGGTAAAAAAAACGGATGTGCTAGCTTTTTAGGGAACGACTGGTAGAAGAGAAATTTTAAGTTTTTAGTAGCTCGATTGAAAGCTTGCTCGATGCCGTATGTCTAGTTGATCTTGTTTAAACTCCCTTGATTTAGTATCCTTTTTCATATGACCTGATTTCTTTTTAAGTACATCTTAATATTCTTGAATATTCTTTATGTGATGGCAATTTCGTTTTGATATGAACTTTTAAAATAAGTTTTGGATTCGCTTCTTGAGAAAGTTAAATCAATTTTTCTCGTTTAAATTGCATCCATAGCTATTCTTTAAATTGATAAAGTTATTTTGTGGTTAGCATACATTGTTTTAAATAAAGTTTTGAAACCGACTTATAAGCAAATTTTTACTTCGAAATTCTTTTCTAAATAAAGTTTAACTTCTTCTTTCATATTTGCCTTAATTTTTATACACACTTGATTGAATATAAACCTTGAGAATTTTTAAACAAACATTTAATTTTCTTACAACCTTGCCACGATTTCACTGTATGCCTTTATTTGATTGAATACCTAAATGTCTTTTAAGATTTTCAAAAAAAAAATTGTTTTGGCCTTAACCCAATTGACTTTCCTTTTTCAAACCTCACATATTTTGTCTTTAACTTGTAAATTATTTTGATAAGAGGCAATTTAATTTTCTTCCGAGTTTTATACCTACTTTTGGTTAAGTGGTGCACCTAACTATTTTTTCTCAAATATTTGAGAGAATATTTTTGTTCTTAGCCACATCGGTATTTATTTTCTTTTAAAACTCTACATAATCTATTTCAACATGGAATTGTATTAATGTAATGCCATAAATATACTTTTGTTGTTTCTTTTACAAAGTGTATGCGCACTTTTCCTTTGAAATGTGAAATAATTTTTGAAATATTTTTCATTCTCTATGAGCAATTCATTCGAAAGTATTCTTAATTCTACTCGAGACTTATGATCCTTGTCTTTGGTCTTAGACATTCTTTTTTTGTAAACCTCATATTCCTTGACTTGACTTAATTTTGCTTCAAACTACTACACTACTTTTTCTTTTGTTATTCCTATCGGGTTTTGTTGATTCAAAAATTATTCTTGAAATCGCCAAACTAATTTTCTGTCTGACACTCTTCATTTCTTATGCATTCTTGATTATTTATCATTTCAACAATCTTTCTAAGCCCTGGCGGATTTTGTCGCTTATCTTTTTTCAAGGTCTTGTATTCTTTTGGATAAACTCGAGAATTACCTTAGAATCACGTATGACTTTTAAGGGTAGTAAACGAATCTTTAAAAATGTTGCTCATAGACATGAAAGATAAATTGGTAAGTGTGCAACATTTTGAGGAGTATAGCAGTTTGTTCCTCGTAAAAGTTTACATATGTTAGGGTTGTGACGGGTTATGGAGTTGTGAAATGATTGATGGAATTGGAGGGCTGAAGTTCTGAAATGGGTAAGAGATCTGTGAGCGAGCGTTATATCCATTGTTTTGTACCAACCTGTTTTGTAGCCCTTTTGCCATACAAGCTACCGTTTTGCTTTATGAACGCCTAACTTGATTTGCACCCTATTTTGTCCTTCCAAACTTTTGTAAAGTTTTAAACATTTATATATGCATACTAAAATTTTATACTTCTCTATAAAGTGTTTAAAAAGTAGAGTGCAAAAACTATGTATTACCATATATATTACTTTAAATTTTCGAGGACGAAAATTTTTATAAGGTGGGTAGGATGTAAGACTCAGAATTTTCGAAAAAAATCTTATTATGAGCTAATTTCAAATTATTTATTCATTAAAGATTTTAATTTCGGAAATTATTTTATTAAAGCTAACTAAATTAAGTTTTGATAATTAAATTATAAATTTTATCTAATTTTACAATTATTGGGCAATTTTCATATTTAAATTATAAAGTTTAGAATTCGTAAAATAATAAGAATTTATATGATTTGATTTAAAAATTGTGATTTTAGAAATGAATACTTTAATTTTTATGAGTAAAGAAAATTAATTGTGTTATCTATAGTTATTGAATTAGAATTAATTATTTGAGAATAATTTGTGAATTGATAGTTAAATAGTATTTTTAATAAATATTAGTATTGGATTAAAATAGGTTTTCAACTATCCTATTACTCTTAATTTTATAAAATTGTTATATTACTCATATGAATTTTACCCTAATTCTAAATTCCTAAATAAAACCCTAACTGAGGCAATAATCCCTAATTCCTTCTAATCTACCCTAGCCGCCCTTGTTTCCCCTTTCTAACAACATATACGCAGCATTAGGAAGCAAAAAAGAAAGAAAGAAAGAAAAGAATGAAGGAAAGAAAGCTTCAGAGAGAAAGTAAAAAAAAGAAAAAGAATGAAAAGAAAGAAAGAAGGAAATAGGGAGGGGAGATCCGAGAGAGGGGAGCGCCAGTGGAGGAGGTCACGCCATCATCGCGGACCACCGCTGTCGCTGTGTCTTGCTGCTCGCGTTGCCACCGCTGTCTAGGAAACTGCCGCTTCTACTCACCGTCGCTGTTGAGATCGCGAAGAGAGATGGCTCGCGAGTGAAGGGAGGTCGCGGGCCTGGAACCGCTGTGCCTTCGTCGCTGCAGCTCACCTTTCCTGTCATCGCCGTCCAACGCGAAGCCAGCCGCGGTTGTCGCATCTCCCAGCCATGTCTGCCGCCGCCGTGTCGTTGAGGGGGAAGCCGTTGGGTTGCACTGAGTGAGAGAGAGAGAGAAAGCACGGGAACAGAGGAGAGAAAGGAGAGATCCGCGCCAGCCACCTCCGTTTCTGCAACTTGAAACCCCGCTGCCGCCGCCGGAGTGAGCACTACGGGTAAGGGTTTTAATTTTGGCTTCTATTCTTTTGGATTGCGGGAACCTTTATTGTCACTGCATGTTTATTTCAGTTATCCGCCGCCGCTGCTTGTTGTTCTGAACTGTTGCACCGTCGTTGCCGCCATTCAGGTCATTGGGAACATGGCAATGATCACCGGAACCACCATCGGAGTTACCGTTATTTCAGTTTAGCCGTTCGCCCTTGTTTGGGTAAGCAATGCGTCCCAAAACCTATAAATTAGTATTTCTATTTTAATTTAGTTGAGGATCTGATGTCTTGGTGTCATAGGATCGAGTTACAGGTCTTGATTGCTGAGTTCTATGGCTGTTGCATACGGCATCATGGTGCTGCATCATCACTGGAGCTGCTATTGCTCCGTTTTCTCGATTATTCGTAAGCCCAATAAGTCGTTTCTTATTCCAAACTCTTTTAGTTGCTATTCTGTTATAGTTATTGAGTTTTATACGATATTAATATTTAAGGATTGAGCTAAGGCTGTGTTTAGAGGCTGTGGCTGCTGCGTGGACGGTCGGTATTAATGCTGTTGCGGTGGGATAAGAATAAAAATGCAGTTTGTCGCATAGTTGAATTGCGAACGAGATAGGAATTTTCTTAAAATTTACTTTATTTTACAAAGTTGTTATAAACAGATTTTTAATGTGAGAAACATATGTTTGTGATTGTGATTGTCTTATAAATGTGGTTGTTTGCTGGACTGAATGACTGATTGCTTGATTGCTTGAGTAGTTTGTGACTGCTGAACAGAAATTAGTTCGAAAGGTTATTTAGTTAATTATTATAAAAGAAATGGCTTTCTTGGTTTTGAGGCTATTTTTGATAATGTACATAAATTAGCTTTGGAAATGACTTGGAATATGAAACTGAATTAATTTTGGAAACGGTTTAATTTTGAGTTAGTCTAACTTTATAAATGATTTAGTATTTGAGCTGGTTTGATTCTAAAAAGAGATTTATTATTGGCACTGAATCACTTTGAAAGCAATTCGATATTGGGATTAGTTGAATTTTGGAAAATGAATGAGATTTAGAAATGGTTGAGAAAAAAGTTTGAGAAATGTTTGGATGGGACCCGAAAAGGGTGGCAGAATCCATGTTTTAGAGGAGATGCTACCGAAATTTTGTAAAATCAAAAGTTTTATTGGAAGTAGTTATTTTAAAAGGTTTTAAGTATTATATGATTTAAAATTACCTCATTTATCAAAGGAAGAGTTATGTTTTGGATTGGGAATTGTTAGTGAATGGAATGGAAAGAAAGATGATTGAGAATTTTCTTTGAAATATGGTTTTTGACTGAATTTGGAAATGAGATTTGGATTGATGAATGATATTAATGATAAGAATGATGAGAATGTTGAGATATGGATTGAGAATGTTAAAATATGATTTTTGAATTATTCATTTGGCTTATGAAATTGAATTATCTGAGATACGAGGTTCTCTGGATAAAGTACCATGGCTTGCCACCACATGTACCAGATTGAAAACTCGATACTCTGTTGACCTTACGACGTAAGTGTGACCAGGCACTATATAAATTCCCAGGAATGTTACCCCCATTAAGCAATATTGATTATTTGAGAAAAAGCTATGCATAGACTCTTGGGGATGCACGTCGTGGGACAGTCTAAGGACAATTCAGACTTGTCGGGTTGGCTGGATAACCGATAGATGAGCCTCATCAGTCATAGGACACGCATGCATCATATGCATTTGTATGCTTTGCTTGGGTTTGAACTTGTTTTGGTTTGCCTAATTGCTAAACTGTTCTTAACTGCTACTTGAACTATTTGCTGTAACTGCTACCTACTTGTGCTTTCCTTGTCTGTCTTGCCTGTGTTTGTCCTGGTGTGCTACATTTGTGAATGAATTTTGGTGATGAATAAATGATTGTGTTGTTGGACTGCGTGCTTAGTTTCTGATTGAGATTTTCTTATTAAAAAGGAAATGTTTCGGATTTCTAAAAGATTAAACATTGTTTCTTTGAAAAGGTTTTGAACAATTACCTATTGGTTTTTAAAAGATTCATAAGGCAATGATAATCACTGAGTTTGAAAACAGTTTTCTTATTAAATATCTTCTTATAACAACTTTGAAATTCCGTGGTGAGACCGTGTGGTTAAGTTCTCACCCCCTACAGCTTTACCTTTTTAGGAACCGGATGAAGAAGCATTAAGAGGAGTATATTGCGTTTGGTTTATATGTTGTTGTATTAATTAGATTATTTTCTTCCCTCGTCTTTGTTTTTACAATTTTGTAAGAGGGATAGGAGTTGTATGTTTTATATATATTATATTACAATATATTATCACTACAAGAAAATGGAACATTTGTAACAAAAAAATTTGTATCAAATTTAAAATTGTTACAAAAAAATAGTATTTTGTAATAATAATATGTGATTGTTACAAAAGAATAATGCTTTGTAACAACATTATAAGTTGTTGCAAAACATGATAATATTTTGTAACAACCTGTTTTATTTTGTTACAAATAATGTTAGTTTTTGTAACGAGATGGTGTTTTGTTACAAAATATTGTAATATTTTGTAACAAAAAAAAAAACAAGTGACAAAAATTCAAAATATTTTGTAACAAATTTTGTTTTTTGTTTTAAAAACTCCAATTATTTTGTAACAAAAAATTAATTTATCACAAAATTCAATATTATTTGTAACAAGTTAATTATTTGTTACAAAATATAAATATATTTTAAAACAATTTTTTTTTTTCAAAATGTTAAACACTTTTAGAGTAAAAAAATTTATATATATATTTTTTTCAAAATAATTTTATTTTGTAACATCCTGCATTTTTGAAAATCTAAATATAAATAAATTGTGATTTTAATTTATTAAGTTTAAAGTTTATAAATTTAGAAATTATTTTATTAGAAATAATTAAATAGATTCGAAGATAATTTCATTATAAATTAATTAAGATTCTTAAGTAATTTTATTATAATTGAATATTTTATGTAATTTTAGTAATTAAAAAATAAGAAAGAATTGTATAGCTTAATTTAAGTAACTTTTATCATAAAAAAATTATGACTTATTATTAACTTAAACTTCTTATTTTATAAATTAATCTATTAAGAGCAATTAAATTAGTTTTATTAATATTTGGAGTTTAATTAATTAATATTTTTGTGCAAATTTTATAATTGGTTATTTGAAATTAAAATTCAATAATAGAAGTATTATACAATTTAATTTAAAAGATTTTATAATTGATTATTCTTGTGCAAATTTTATAATTGGTTATTTTTATAAAATTGTTATATTACTCGTATATATTTTATTCTAATTCTAGAATCATCAAATAAAATCCTAATTTCACTAAATTCCTAAATTTATACCCTAAATCCCTAAATTAAAACACAACGCACACACACATACTTTCAAAAAAAAGGGGAACAACGGAGAAGGAAGGAAAGGGAGTTCTTGAGAGAACTAGAGAAACAGAGGATGAGAGATTGAGGAGAACGGGACGCAGAGGGAAGAGAAGAGGGAGATGGTGCCGGTAGGTATCCTTGCCACCGTCACCGTCGTTATCGCACGAGAGAAAGAAAGCCCGCGTTCGAGAGAGAAAAGGAGATGTTGTCCGCGCTGCTGCCTCCATCGCGACCGATCCGCTGCCACTACTGCTAGGGTTCGTTGCTGCCACCTCTGCCAATACCGACGAGCCCGAAGAGAAAGATAGGAGTTCGCAGAGAAGAGAGACGTGACAGGGAAGATAGGGGCTCGTATCACTGTTGCCGTTGTTGGAGACGGAGGTTCCCGTCGATCTATACGCCGCTGTTGCCATCGGAAACCACTGCTGAAGCCACGATGCCATGGTGGTTGCTACTGGAGCTATACGCTATTGCCGTTGGGGCCAATGATGGAGGTGCTGTTGCAGACTCTATTTCAGTTTAGGTCCTTCACTCCTTTAACTTGTTCTACTTCCACTTTTACTTTATGGTCATCTTATTTCTGCTACCTTGTCTCCATTCTATTCTTTGTCAATTACCGAAATTTCGTATTATTATTGTTGTTGTCGGAGAGGATTGTCATGGTTGCCATTCTAGTTCTAATGTCACTGCCACTACTACTGCTAGGAGAGTGAAGAGTCATAAGAAATCCTAATGCTGTTGTCGAGTTCATTATTAAGGCGACATCGAGGTAGGGGTTTAACTTAAATGACTTTAATTTTAGAATGCCCATAAAGTTTATTGAATGACTGCAAATAGGTTTAATTTTTATGAGTAATTGATTGGTTATGTGGATATTGAATTGTGGCTGAAAATATGATTGATCTTGTGGTTTTTGTGAAATTAATTGATTGCGTGTGAATTACGAATTGTTGATGAGTGATTGAATGCTGAATTTTGATGGATTGTATTGGTTGATTACTGTTGGGTTGCTTATTAAATATGTTGGGATGGTGGTAGAATTGGTTGGTGATTGTTTTGAAATTGATTTTGAGAAATATTGAAATTTAAACTTGAAATGCTAAACTTTATGTTGAAAATAAGAGTTTTGAAATGAAACGGCAGCTTTGAAAGTGCACCAGTAACTTAATAGAGATTGGAATAGTATGAGACTAAAAGCTAAGCGAACTACAATAAGTATAGTTATTAATATTCAATTTTGAAGATTTCGTATTAACTTGATAGTTAGTTATGATTTTTCAAAGTTGAATAGTAAAATCTAATTTTCTGCATTACTTTCAAACGGAGTTAGAAACTTTGAAAAACTATAACTAATTATGTAATAATCGGAATTGTATGAGACCAAGTCTGGGTTAACCTTGGAAATATAAGAAAATAAACTGAAAAATTTGAGACCTTTTTGTTAAATATACAATTTATGGAGAATTTTTAAAGTTAGGTTGTTAAATCTGTCCTGCAGCAGAAAGGTCAAACAGGGCAGCAACTTGTTTGTCTTGCTACGACTTCTACGATCTGAGTTTTGGTGCAAAACTAATTTTATTATAAAATTTGATTAACTTGGTTTATTTCTATAAAACTTCATAATTTTAGGAGTTAAGTATTAGGAGTTGTAAATTTTTGAATATTGGTAGTCAAAGTTGGAAAGAAACAGATTTCAGCAAGCTATGCATCAACTTCCAATTCTTGTAACTCTTAGAATTGAACAGCAATTGGATTGCAACCAAAACACACTTGTTTCTGGATGAGCTAGGAGTTTCTAAACCAAAATTTAGCTTAATTGGAGTTTTGTAATAAAAGTTATTCAAATTGAAAGATACTAAGCTTGTTGGCTTCTAAAAGAGATTCTGACTCATTTTTACTTAACTTCCAGGTTATGTAACTTCTTCATTAAAAATGGTATTAACCCAAAACCAATTGAAAAAGAAACCTGGATGAGTGAAGTTGAACCATATTAATTTTTAAGGTCATTGGATTTAACTTGGATTTTATACTGAATTTTGAATATCACATGTTGCTATTTTCTGGTTTTACGCACTGTAGAGCAGTCACAGTTTTTCCTCTATTCCTAAGACTAGAGAAATCATAAAATTATGATCTTTGATTTATTAGAAAGCTTATTTCAAGATGAACGTCTAGACATAAAGTTTGCACAATCCCGAGTTTATTTGCTATATTAAAAATAGAAAAGAAGATAGAGTGTTAAGAATGTCTTAGTAACAGTTATGAGTTCATAAAATTAAAGATTAACCTTAGCGTTATATGGCTGATTCAATGTTAGAATTTGTTTGATTCTGAATTGATTTGATACTGGAAAGGTTGAAAAGAGTTTGGTAAATTGTTTGGTTGGGACTCGTAAGGGTGGTTAAGTCTTATTTTCAGAAGAGATCATGTCCGAATTTTTATAAAAGTATAAGGATCTATTTATGACATTTTACTTGTGTCATGGTTGAGAAATGACAAATTTGGTTTGATAAATTTTGTTGTGTATTGGCTGAGAAATAAGTTGTGAATTGGTTGTTTTGTTGGAACCGTACACGGTGGAAATATCCAAGTTTTAGGGGAGGTTTTGCCAAAATTTTTCTAAACATTTTGGATAAAACTTAATGAAAAAAATTATAATTATTGTTATATCTTGTTTCTAATTTTTTATTTCGTTTTTTTTTTTTATTTACAGGAGTGCTAAAATGGTGACCACATGCTACCTTGAGAGCTCAAGAATATTTTGATTCATAGAGACACTAATCTATGTTAGAACTTTTAACTTTTGGTTGAACTTATGCAAGACATATAACTTGTAGAACTAATCAATGTACTCACTAAGGTTATTTTGTTTTAAAACAATTTTAGCTAAATGAGGCATGTTTGAATTATGTATGTTTTTGCATATTATATAAATGTAGACTTGCTTATTAAAATAGTTAATAGATTAGTTAATTTAAAAATAATTTAGTAAATTATGCATACAATTTGTATTAAAAAAATGGTTACAAAATAATTATTTTGCTTTTGTAACTAAAGAAAAAAAATGTTACAAAATCAAGTTACATTTTGTAACAAAATTTTATGATAGGAAAAAATAGATTGTCACCAAAAATACCTTGAAGATCAAAATTTGTTACCACTTTTGTAACGACTTCTGGTTTTTTGTATCAGAAAAATTTGTTACAAAATATCACTTTAAATTGTAATAGTTCTATTTTTGTTACAAAAACTTTTTATAACGGGACATACTGCAACGTCCCCTTTTTTTGTTACAAAATCCTTTTGTTTCAAAATTTCGATTTTTTGTAACAATTTTTTTCGTTACAAATATTGCTTTTTCTTGTAGTGTATATAAGAAGTTTTGTATATGAATCTATGCCTGCTTGTTTTTTTAAGATAAAGTATTTATTTTCGGTTTTCTAAAAAGGGAACGATACGGTGTTGAGTCACAGGCTCCTATTTTAATACTAAGTATATAAAGTAGTCGTAATACTTCTTGCTATCAGAGTGGCACAGCCAGAAGCGTGACATTCTGGTAGTGAGGGTGTTACAACCACCGGATACATAAATGCCACAGACACATAATTGGGTGAACCTTTTCAGATTGTGACTTAGCTTTGCTAAAGTCCCCAGTTAGAGGTGTCCAGAGTTCTTAAGCACACTCTTTTTGCTTTGGATCACGACTTTAACCACTCAATCTCAAGCTTTTCACTTGGACCTTCATGACACAAGCACATGGTTAGGGACAACTTGATTTAGCCGCTTAAGCCTGGATTTTATTTCCTTGGGCCCTCCTATCTATTAATGCTCAAAGCCTTGGATCCTTTTTTACCCTTGCCTTTTGGTTTAAAGGGCTATTGGCTTTTTCTTTTTCTTTTTCTTTTTTCTTTCTCTCTTTTTTTTCGCCATTCTCTTTTTTTTTTCACAAGCTTTGTTATTCACTGCTTTTTCTTGCTTCAAGAATCAATTTCATGATTTTTCAAATTATTAATAACATTTCTCTTTGTTTATCATTCTTTCAAGAGCCAACAATTTTAACATTCATAAATTTCACTATAAAAAATATGCACTGTTCAAGCATTCATTCAAAAAACAAAAAGTATTGCCACCACATCAAAATAATTAAACTAATTTCAAGATAAAATTTGAAATCCAAGTACTTCTTGTTCTTTTGTAATTAAAATATTTTTCATTTAAGAGAGGTGAAGGATTCATGGAATTATTCATAGCTTTAAGGCATAGACACTAGACACTAATGATCATGTAATAAAGACACAAACATGGATAACACATAAGGCATCAAATTCAAAAATAGAAAAATAAGAACAAGGAAATTAAAGAACGGGTCCACCTTAGTGATGGCGGCTAGTTCTTCCTCTTGAAGATCCAATGGAACGCCTAAGCTCCTCTATGTCTCTTCCTTGCCTTTGTTGCTCCTCCCTCATAGCTCTTTGAGCTTCTCTAATCTCATGGAGAATAATGGAGTGCTCTTGGTGCTCCACCCTTAGTTGGTCCATGTTGTAACTCAAGCCTTCCAAAGAGGTGTTGAGTTGCTCCCAATAGTTGTGTGGAGGAAAATACATCCCTTGAGGCATCTCAGGGATTTCATGAGGAATTTCCTCATGCTCTTGTTGAGGTCCATGAGTGGCTCTCTTTTTTGCTCCATCCTTTTCTTAGTGATGGGCTTGTCCTCTTCAATGAGGATGTCTCCTTCTATGTCAATCCCATCCAAATTGCATAGGTGACAAATGAGATGAGAAAAGGCTAACCTTGCCAAGGTGGATGACTTGTCAGCCACCTTGTAGAGTTCTAGAGGTATAATCTCATGAACTTTCACTTTCTCCCAAATCATGATACTATGGATCATGATGGCCCGATCCACAGTCACTTCAGATCGATTGTTAGTAGGAATGATGGAGCGTTGGATGAACTCCAATCATCCTCTAGTCACAGGCTTAAGGTCCGGTCTTCTCAATTGAACCGGCTTGCCTCTTGAGTCTCTTTTCTATTGAGCTCCTTCCACACATATGTCCATGAGGACTTGGTCCAACCTTTGATCAAAGTTGACCCTTCTAGTGTAGGGGCGTGCGTTTTCTTGCATCATTGGCAAGTGGAACACTAACCTTACATTTTTTGGACTGAAATCTAAGTATTTCCCCCGAACCATTATAAGCCAATTCTTTGGGTTCGGGTTCATACTTTGATCACGGTTCCTAGTGATCCATGCATTGGCATAGAACTCTTGAACCATTAAGATCCCGACTTGTTGAATAGGGTTGGTGAGAACTTCCCAACCTCTTCTTCGGATTTCATGTCGGATCTCCGGATACTGATTCTTCTTGAGCATGAAAGGGACCTCAGGGATCACTTTCTTCTTGGCCACAACTTCATAGAAGTGGTCTTGATGGACCTTTGAGATGAATCTCTCCATCTCCCATGACTCGGAGGTGGAAGCTTTTGCCTTCCCTTTCCTCTTTCTAGAAGTTTCTCCGGGCTTAGGTGCCATAAATGGTTATGGAAAAATAAAAAGCAATACTTTTACCACACCAAACTTAAAAGGTTTGCTCATCCTCGAGCAAAAGAAGAAAGAAAGAAGGGGAAGAAGAAGAAAATGGAGGAGATAAAGGGAGAGATAGGTTTGGCCAAGGGGTAGGAGAGTGGTTGTGATGTGTGAAAATGAAGGAGTGAAGAGGTGGGGTAGGTGAGGATCCTGTGGGGTCCACAGATCCTGAGGGGTCAAGAATTTCTCATCCCTACTCCTTTTAGGCGTGCAAAATGCCCTTATTGTGCAATCCTGGCATTTAACGCCAGACTGCTGCTTGTTTCTAGCGTTAAACACCAGCTTTTATTCCTTTCCTGGCGTTAAACGCCAAGCTGCAACCTGTTTCTGGCATTTAACACTAGTTTGTTGCTTCTTTCTGGCGTTTAACCCAGTCTGGTGCTTCCTTCTGGCGTTTAACGCCCAGAATGGTGCCAGACTAGGCGTTAAACGCCCATTCTGCTACCCTTACTGGCGTTTAAACGCCAGTAAGTTTCTCCTCCAGGGTGTGCTATTTTTAATGCTGTTTTTTATTTTTCTTTAATTTTTGCAGTTGTTTTTATGACTCCACATGATCATCAACCAAAAAAAAAGAAAATAACATAGAAAAATAAAATTGGGTTGCCTCCCAATAAGCGCTTCTTTAATGTCAATAGCTTGACAGTGAGCTCTCATGGAGCTTCACAGATGTTCAGAGCATTGTTGGGGCCTCCCAACACCAAACTTAGAGTTTGAATGTGGGGGTTCAACACCAAACTTAGAGTTTGGTTGTGGCCTCCCAACACCAAACTTAGAGTTTGACTGTGGGGGTGTGTTTGACTCTGCATTGAGAGAAACTTTTCTTGCTTCCTCTCCATGGTTACAGAGGGAGATCCTTGAGTTTTAAACATAAGGTAGTCCTCATTCAATTGAAGGATCAAATCTCCTCTGTCCACATCAATCACAGCTTTTGCTGTGGCTAGGAAGGGTCTTCCAAGGATGATGAATTCATCCTCATCCTTCCCAGTGTCTAGGATTATGAAATCAGTAGAGATGTAAAGGCCTTTGACCTTTACTAGCACGTCCTCTACCTGTCCATAAGCCTTTTTCATGGATTTGTCTGCCATCTCTAATGAGAATTTGGCAGCCTGTACCTCAAAGATTCCCAGTTTTTCTATTACAGAAAGTGGCATTAACTTTATGCCTGATCCCAGGTCACACAGAGCCTTCTCAAAGGTCATGGTACCTATGGTACAGGGAATTAAGAATTTACCAAGATCCTGTTTCTTTTGAGGTAATGTCTACTTAACCAAGTCATTCAGTTCATTGGTGAGCAAGGGGGGTTTATCCACCCAAGTCTCGTTACCAAATAACTTGGCATTCAGCTTCATGATTGCTCCAAGGTACTTAGCAACTTGCTCTTCAGTAATATTTTCATCCTCTTCAGAGGAGAAATAGTCATCAGAGCTCATGAATGGCAGAAGTAGGTTCAATGGTTTCTAGATGAGTCTCAGATTCCTTAGGTTCCTCAAATAGGAACTCCTTTTTGTCCAGAGGGCGTCCTATGAGGTCTTCCTCACTGGGATTCACGTTCTCCTCCTCCTCTTTAGGTTCGGCCACACTAAGTAAGGTTATGGCCTTGCACTCTCTTTTTGGATTCTCTTCTGTATTGCTTGGGAGAGTACTAGGAGGAGTTTCAGTGACTCTTTTACTCAGCTGGCCCACTTATAGTTTCTAATGGAGAACCTTGTTTCATTCATGAAACTAAGAGTGGCCTTAAATATATCAGAGACTATATTTGCTAAGCTAGATGGGTTCTACTCAGAATTCTCTGTCTGTTGCTGAGAGGATGATGAAAAAGGCTTGCTATTGCTAAACCTGTTTCTTCCACCATTATTAAAACCTTGTTGAGGCTTTTGTTGATCATTCCATGAGAAATTTGGATGATTTCTCCATGAGAGATTATAGGTGTTTCCATAGGTTTCACCCATGTAATTCACCTCTACCATTGCAGGGTTCTCAGGATCATAAGCTTCTTCTTCAGAAGATGCTTCTTTAGTACTGTTGGATGCATTTTGCAATCTATTCCGACTTTGAGAAATCATATTGACTTGCTGAGTCAACATTTTGTTTCGAGCCAATATGGCATTCAGAGCATCAATTTCAAGAACTCCCTTCCTCTGAGGCGTCTCATTACTCATAGGATTCCTTTCAGAGGTGTACATGAACTGGTTATTTGCAACCATTTCAGTGAGTTCCTGAGCTTCTGCAGGTGTTTTCTTCAGGTGAATAGATCCACCTGCAGAATAGCCAATGACATCTTAGACAATTCAGACAGACCATCATAGAATATATCCAGGATGGTCCATTCTGAGAGCATGTCAGAAGGACACTTTTTGGTCAGTTGCTTGTATCTTTCCCAAGCTTCATAGAGGGATTTACCTTCTTTCTGCCTGAAGGTTTGAACATCCACTCTAAGCTTGCTCAGCTTTTGAGGAAGAAAGAATTTGGCTAAGAAAGCCGTGACCAGCTTATCCCAAGAGTTCAGGCTATCTCTAGGTTGAGAGTCCAACCATATTCTAACTCTGTCTCTTACAGCAAAAGGGAAAAGCATAAGCTTATAGACCTCAGAATCAACTCCATTGGTCTTAACAGTATCACAGATATGCAAGAATTCAGTTAGGAACTAAAAAGGATCTTCTGATGGAAGTCCATGAAACTTGCAATTCTATTGCATCAGAGAAACTAATTCAGGTTTTAGCTCAAAATTGTTTGCTCCAATGGCAGGGATTGAGATGCTTCTTCCATGGAAGTTGGAATTTGGTGCAATAAAGTCACCAAGCATCTTCCTTGCATTGTTGTTGGGTTCGGCCATTACTTCTTTTTCGAGATTCTCTGTAAGGTTTTCTCTGGATTGTTGTGCTTTAGCTTCTCTTAGCTTCTTCTTCACAGTCCTTTCAGGTTCAGGATCAGCTTCAACAAGAATGTTCTTGTCCTTGCTCCTGCTCATATAAAAAAGAAGAGAACAGAAAAGAAGAGGAATCCTCTATGTCACAGTATAGAGATTCCTTTATGTGAGTAGAAGAATAAGAATGAAGGAAGAAGAAGAAAAATTCGAACACAGAGAATGGAGGGGTTCAAATTTTGAGAAGAGAAGTGTTAGTAAATAAATAAAATAAATAGAAAGAGAGAGAGGGAAATTCGAAAATTAGAAGAACAGAAAAGAAAAATATTTTTTGTTTTTATCTTAATTATTTAGTTAGAATTCAAAAATTAAGAGAAGAAATAAAATTAAAATTAAAATTTGAAACAATTAGTTAATTAAAAGAATTTTGAAAAGGGGTGAGAATGATTTTCGAAAATTAGAGAGAGAAAAGTAGTTAGGTGGTTTTGAAAAACATAAGAAATAGTAAAACAAACGAAGAGTCAATTAGTTAATTGAAAAAGATTTGAAAATCAATTTTTGAAAAGATAAGAAGTTAGAAAAGATTTTGAAATTAAAGTTTGAAAAGATAGGATTTGAAAAAGATTTGATTAGAAAAAGATATGATTAAAAAGATATGTTTGAAATTTATTTTGAAAAAGATTTAATTTTTTAAAAATTAGAATTATTGACTTGACTCACAAGAAATCAAAAGATATGATTTTAAAATTTAAAGTTTGAATCTTTCTTAACAAGAAAGAAACAAACTTGAAATTTTTGAATCAAAACATTAATTGTTAGTATTAATTTCGAAAAATATGAGGTAAAAATAGGAAAAAGATTTTGAAAAGTTTTGAAAAGATTTTTTGAAAATTTTCGAAAAACAAAGGAAAAAAATAAAAAAGATTTGATTTTGAAAAAGATTTTGAAAAGATAATTTTTTGAAATTGAAATCTTGACTTGACTAACAAGAAACAACTTATTTTAAAATTTTTTGACTAAGTCAACCCAAAGATTTCAAAATTTATGAGTAAAATAAGGAAAAGATATTTTTTTTGAAATTTTTGAATTTAATGAGGAAAGACAAAAACCACAAAATGACTCAACACATAAAAATTTTGGATCAAAACAAATGATGCATGCTAGAACACTATGAATGCCAAGATGAACACCAAGAACACTTTGAAGATCATGATGAACATCAAGAACTTATTTTTGAAAAATTTTCAAGAAAAGAAAAATATGCAAGACACCAAACTTAGAGATTTTTCATGTTTAGACACTATGAATTCAAAAATGCATATGAAAAACAACAAAAGACACAAAACAAGAAAATATGAAGATCAAACAAGGAGACTCATTAAGAACAACTTGAAGATCATGAAGAATGCAATGCATGAATTTTCGAAAATTTTTAGAAAATTAAAAATATGCAATTGACACCAAACTTAAAATTTAACTCAAGACTCAAACAAGAAACACAAAAATATTTTTGATTTTATGATTTTATAAATTTTTTTTAATTTTTTTCGAAAATTATTTTTAGAAAAACAGAAAAGAAGAAAAATTTTGAAAGATTTTTGAAAACTTTTTGAAAATAAAATAATGGTTAAAACAAGAAGAAAATTACCTAATCTGAGCAACAAGATGAACCGTCAGTTGTCCAAACTCGAATAATCCCCAGCAACGGCGCCAAAAACATGGTGCACGAAATTGTGATCTCAATGGCGCCAACAACTTGGTACACACAATTGTAATCTCAACTCTTTTTCACAACTTCGCACAACTAACCAGCAAGTGCACTGGGTCGTCCAAGTAATAAACCTTATGATGAGCGGATAATTTATACGCTTTTTGGCATTGTTTTTATATAGTTTTTAGTAAGTTTAAGCTACTTTTAGGGATGTTTTCATTAGTTTTTATGTTAAATTCACATTTCTGGACTTTACTATGAGTTTGTGTGTTTTTCTGTGATTTCAGGTAAATTCTGACTGAAATTGAGGGATTTGAGCAAAACTCTGAAAAAGGCTGACAAAAGGACTGCTGATGCTGTTGGATTCTGACCTCCCTGCACTCGAAATGGATTTTCTGGAGCTACAGACCTCCAATTGGCGCGCTCTCAACGGCGTTGAAAAGTAGACATCCAGGGCTTTCCAGCAATATATAATAGTCTATACTTTATTCGAAGAATGACGACGTAACTTGGCGTTGAACGCCAAGTACATGCTGCTGTCTGGAGTAAAACGCCAGAAAAACGTCATGATCCGGAGTCAAACGCCCAAAACACGTCACAACCTGAAGTTTGACGCCAAGAAATGCCTCTACACGTGGATTGATCAAGCTCAGCCCAAGCACACACCAAGTGGGCCCCGGAAGTGGATTTATGCATCAATTACTTACTCATGTAAACCCTAGATGGTATTGTATTAGACATCCTGGATGGTATTTTTCTATCCTGTGATCACGTTTAGGGGGCTGGCCATTCGGCCATGCCTGGACCTTTTGCTTATGTATTTTCAACGGTGGAGTTTCTGCACACCATAGATTAAGGGTGTGGAGCTCTGCTGTACCTCAAGTATCAATGAAGTTCTATTTTCTTTTATTCAATTCTCTATCTTATTCTTATTCCAAGATATTCATTCGTACTCAAGAACATGATGAGTGTGATGAGCTAATAACTCTCATCATCATTCTCACTTATGAACGCGCGTGATTGACATCCACTTACGTTCTACATGCAACACAAGCTTGAATGTGTATCTCTTAGATTCCCCAACAGAATCTTCGTGGTATAAGCTAGATAGATGGCGGCATTCATCTGGATCCGGAAAGTCCAACCTTGTCTGTGGTGTTCCGAGTAGGATCCTGGGAATCCGGAAAGTCTCACCTTGTCTGTGGTATTTCGAGTAGGATTCCGTTCATGAATGACTGTGACGTGCTTCAAACTTTAACCTGCTGGGCGTTAGTGACAAACGCAAAAGAGGGATTCTATTCCAGTAGGAGCGGGAACCAACCGGTGATTGGCCGTACTGTGACAGAGTGCGTGCATTAGCTTTCACTGCGAGGATGGGATGTAGCTATCAACCATGGGTGATGCCTCCAGACTGGTTAGCTGTGCGAGTGACAGCCGCACAGGTTATTCCCCGAGAGGAATGAAAGTAGCCACAGCTGATAGTGAACCCCTATACAAAGCTTGCCATGGAAAGGAGTAAGAAGGATTGAGTAGAAGGAATAGGAGAGCAGGCGTCCGAGAGCTCTACAACATCTCCATTCCGCTTATCTGAAATTCCTACCAATGAATCTGCATAAGTATTTCTATCCTTTTTATTATTTATTTTCTTATTTCTATTTTCGAAAACCATAAATCAATATTTAATCCGCCTAACTGAGATTTGCAAGGTGACCATAGCTTGCTTCATACCAACAATCTCTGTGGATTCGACCCTTACTCACGTAAGGTTATTACTTGGACGACCCAGTACACTTGCTGGTTAGTTGAACGGAGTTGTGAATTCCAATAAAGAAAACCTCACACAGGTGCTGCCCCTTAGAAGCCTTCATCTCAAAATAATTAGAACATGGCAGTGCCATAAATAAGCTTTCATTAAAAATCCAAGAAACATATAATGTGATCACAATTTCGTCCACCAAGTTTTTGGCGCCGTTGCCGGGGATTGTTCGAGTATGGACAACTGACGGTTCATCTTGTTGCTCAGATTAGGTAATTTTCTTTTCAAAAAAAAAAATATTTTTCAAAATTTTTCTTTTATTTTTCGTTTTTCTTCACTTTATTTTCGAAAATAATTAATAAAAATCCAAAAAAAAAATTAGAAAATAATAAAAATCAAAAATATTTTGTGTTTCTTGTTTGAGTCTTGAGTCAATTTTTAAGTTTGGTGTCAATTGCATGCTTTAAAAAATTTTTTGCATTTTTCGAAAATCCCATGCATTCATAGTGTTCTTCATGATCTTCAAGTTGTTCTTGATAAGTCCTCTTGTTTGATCTTGATGATTTCTTGTTTTGTGTCTTTTCTTGTTTTTCATGTGCATCTTTGCATTCATATTTTTCATGCATTAAAGATTTCTAAGTTTGGTGTCTTGCATGTTTTCTTTGCATCAAAAATTTTTCAAAATTGTGTTCTTGATGTTCATCATGATCTTCATAGTGTTCTTGGTGTTCATCTTGACATTCATAGCATTCTTGCATGCATTCATTGTTTTGATCTAAAAAATTTCATGCATAAAATATTTTTGTTGTTTTTCTCTCTCATAATTAAAAATTCAAAAATAAAAAAATATCTTTTCCTTATTTCCCTCCAAAAATTTCGAAATTTTGGGTTGACTTGGTCAAATATTTTCAAAATTAGTTGTTTCTTACAAGTCAAGTCAAAATTTCAATTTTAAAAAAAAAATCTTTTCTTTTCAAAATCTTTTTCAAAAATCATATCTTTTTCATTCTTTTATAATTTTCGAAAAATTTCAAAAACTATTTTTCAAAATATTTTCAAAATCTTTTTCTTGTCTTTACATGTAATTTTCGAAAATTCACTAATAATTAATGTGATTGGTTCAAAAATTTGAAGTTTATTACTTTCTTGTTAAGAAAGGTTCAATTTTTAAGTTCTAGAATCTTATCTTGTAGTTTCTTGTTAGTGAAGTCAATAATTTCAAAAATTTTTAAATTAAATCTTTTTTATCTTTTATTTTATCTTTTTCAAAAATTTTATCATTTTTCAAAATTTTGATTTTAAAATATCTTATCTAACTTCCTATCTTCTTATCTTTTTCAAAATTTGATTTCAAATCTTTTTCAATCAACTAACTAACTTTTTGTTTGTTTCTTATCTTTTTCAAAACCACCTAACTACTTCTCTCTCTTCTATTTTCGAAAATATCTCCCTCCTTTTTCAAAAATTCTTTTTAATTAATTAATTGTTTCATGATTTAATTTTAATTACAATTCACTCTAATTTTCGAAAAACACTAACCTCTTTTTCAAAATTAATTTCGAAATCTCCCTCCTCTTTTCTTCTTCTATTTTATTTAATTACTAACACTTCTCTTCACCTCTCTTCATCCATAAATCCGAATCCATTCTTCACTCCTCTACCACCTTTCTTTTTCTACTAACATAAGGGAATCTCTATACTGTGACATAGAGGATTCCTCTTCTTTTCTTGTTCTCTTCTCTTTCATATGAGCAGGAACAAGGATAAAGGCACTCTTGTTGAAATAGATCCAGAACCTGAAAGGACTCTGAAGAGAAAATTAAGAGAAGCTAAATTACAACAATCCAAAAACAACCTTTCAGAAACATTAGCACAAGAGGTGATGGCCGAAAATAATAATAATAATGCAAGGAGAATGCTTGGTGACTTCACAAAGCCAACATCCAAGTTTGATGGAAGAAGCATCTCCATTCCTGCCATTGGAGCCAATAACTTTGAGCTTAAGCCTCAACTAGTTGCTTTAATGCAACAAAACTGCAAGTTTTATGGACTTCCATCTGAAGATCCTTACCAGTTTTTAACTGAGTTCTTGCAGATCTGTGAGACTGTAAAGACGAATGGAGTTAATCCTGAAGTCTACAGACTCTTGCTTTTCCCTTTTGCTGTAAGAGACAGAGCTAGAGTATGGTTGGATTCACAACCCAAGGATAGCCTGGACTCATGGGATAAGCTTGTCACTGCATTCTTAGATAAGTTCTTTCCTCCTCAAAAGCTGAGCAAGCTGAGAGTGGATGTTCAAACCTTCAAACAAAAAGATGGTGAATCCCTCTATGAAGCTTGGGAAAGATACAAGCAGCTGACCAAGAGATGTCCATCTGACATGTTTTCAGAATGGACCATATTAGATATATTCTATTATGGTCTCTCTGAATTTTCGAAAATGTCATTGGATCATTCTGCAGGTGGATCTATTCACCTGAAGAAAACGCCTGAAGAGGCTCAAGAACTCATTGACATGATTGCAAACAACCAGTTTATGTACACCTCTGAGAGGAATTCCGTGAATAATGGGGTACCTCAGAAGAAAGGAGTTCTTGAAATTGATGCTCTGAATGCCATATTGGCTCAGAACAAAATGTTGACTCAACAGGTCAACATGATCTCTCAAAATCTGAATGAATTGCAACATGCATCCAACAGTACTAGAGAGGCAGCTTCTGAAGAAGCTTATGATCCTGAGAACCCTGCCATAGCAGAGGTTAATTACTTAGGTGAACCTTATGGAAACACCTATAACTCATCATGGAGAAATCATCCAAATTTCTCCTGGAAGGATCAACAAAAACCTCAACAAGGTTTTAACAATGGTGGACGCAATAGGCTGAATAATAGTAAGCCATATCCATCATCTTCTCAGCAACAGACAGAGAATTCTGAACATAACACTTCTAATTTAGCCAATATAGTCTCTGATCTGTCAAAAGCCACTTTCAGTTTCATGAATGAAACAAGATCCTCCATTAGAAATTTGGAGGCACAAGTGGGCCAGCTGAGTAAGAAAGTCATTGACACTCCTCCCAGTACTCTCCCAAGTAATACAGAAGAAAATCCAAAAGGAGAGTGCAAAGCCATTGATTTAAGCAAAGTGGCCGAATGCACTAGGGAGGAGGAGGACGAAAATCCTAGTGAGAAAGCCCTCCTGGGACGTCCCTCAAGCAAGAAGGAGTTTCCTATTAAGGACCCAGAGGAATCTGAGGCTCATACAGAGATCATAGAGATTCCATTGAACCTCCTTCTGCCATTCATGAGCTCTGAAGAATATTCATCCTCTGAAGAGGATGAAGATGTGACTGGAGAGCAAGCTGCTCTATATTTAGGAGCTATCATGAAGCTGAATGCCAAGCTGTTTGGTAATGAGACTTGGGAAAGTGAACCTCCCTTGCTCATTAGTGAACTAGATACTTGGATTCAGAGAACTCTACCTCAAAAGAAACAAGATCCTGGCAAGTTCTTAATACCTTGCACCATTGGCACCATGAGCTTTGAAAAAGCTCTATGTGATCTGGGGTCAGGCATAAATCTGATGCCACTCTCTGTAATGGAGAAGCTGGGGATCATTGAGGTACAACCTGCTTTGTTCTCATTACAACTGGCAGATAAGTCAGTGAGGCAAGCATATGGAATAGTAGAGGACGTGCTAGTAAGGGTTGAAGGCCTTTACATCCCTACTGATTTCATAATCCTAGACACTAGGAAAGAAGATGATGAATGCATCATCCTAGGAAGACCTTTCCTAGCCACAGCAGGAGCTGTGATAGATGTCAACAGAGGAGAGTTAGTCCTTCAATTGAATGGGGACTACCTTGTGTTTCAGGCACATGGCAATCCCTCTGTGACAAAAGAGAGTAAGCACAAAGAGCTTCTCTCAGTTCAAGGTCAAGAAGAGCCCACACAGTCAAATTCTAAAGTTTGGTGTTGTGAGGCCACAACCAAACTCTAAGTTTGGTGTCCAAACCCCATATCCAAACTCTAAGTTTGGTGTTGGGAATACCACACTTAAGTTGACCTGATCACCTTGTGGCTCCATGAGAGCCACTGTCAAGCTATTGACATTAAAGAAGCGCTTGTTGGGAGGCAACCCAATTTTATTTATCTAATTTTATTTTATTTTGTTTTGGTGTTATTTTTGTGTTGAATTAGGTACATGATCATGAGGAGTCACGAAAAAATAAAAAAAAATTAAAAACAGAATCAAAAACAGAAGAAAAAAAATTTTCACCCTGGAGGACGCACGGGCTGGCGTTCAACGCCCAGAAGGTGCATCTGGCCGGCGTTCAACGCTAGAACAGAGCACCATTCTGGCGTTGAACGCCCAAAACAAGCTACATCCTGGCGTTTAACGCCAGGATGCGCACACAGAGGACAATCTGGCGCTGAACGCCAGAAACAAGCTTGAAACTGGCGTTCAACGCCAGAAACAAGCATTACATGGGCGTTTAACGCCCAGAACATGCACCAATGGGCGTTTGAACGCCAGAATGATGCATGAAGGCATGTTACATGCCTATAGGGTGAAGGAATGGTATTTCTTTTCACCTTAGGATCTGTGGACCCCACAGGATCCTCACCTCAGGATCTGTGGACCCCACAGGATCCCCACCTACCTTTTCTTTTAATCCTATTCACACTCTCCCAATCCAAATCTCATTCCCAATGTCACCCTTCCCAAAAACCTTCACCAATCACCTCAACTCCTCTTCCCAATTACCCCATTCACCATTCACATCACCCTCCTCTTCCCCATACACCCCACCTACCTCCATAAAAATTCAAATTCACTTTCCCACCCATTCCCACCCAAATTGGCCGAACCTATACCCTCCCCCCTCCCTATAAATACCCTTCTTTTCTTTTACATTTTCACACAACATAAACCCACATTCTCCCACATAGCCGAACCCTCTCTTCTCCCTCTCTCCATATTTTCTACTCTTCTTTTCTTTTCTTGCTCGAGGACGAGCAAATTTTAAGTTTGGTGTGGTAAAAAGCCTAAGCTTTTTATTTTTTCACCATCAATGGCACCCAAGACCGGAATTTCCTCAAGAAAAGGAAAAGGGAAGGCAAAAGCTTCCACTTCCGAGTCATGGAAGAAGGAGAGATTCATCTCCAAAAGCCACCAAGACCACTTCTATGATGTTGTGGCAAAGAAGAAGGTGATCCCTGAGGTCCCTTTCAAAC
Organism: Arachis stenosperma; assembly: GCF_014773155.1. NCBI lineage: Eukaryota > Viridiplantae > Streptophyta > Magnoliopsida > Fabales > Fabaceae > Arachis > Arachis stenosperma. The sequence continues at coordinate 105,261,752 of NC_080379.1, read as the reverse complement.
TCAAGAAGAATGAGTATCCGGAAATCCGACATGAGATTCAAAGAAGAGGTTGGGAAGTCATAACCAACCCCATGCAACAAGTTGGAATATTGATGGTTCAAGAGTTCTATGCTAATGCATGGATCACAAGGAACCATGATCAAAGTATGAACCCAAGCCCAAAGAGTTATCTCACAATGGTTAGGGGGAAATACTTGGATTTCAGTCCGGAAAATGTGAGGTTGGCGTTTCATTTACCCATGATGCAAGGTGATGAACGCCCCTACACAAGGAGGGTCAACTTTAATCAAAGGTTGGACCAAGTCCTTATGGACATTTGTGTGGAAGGCGCCCAATGGAGAATAGACTCCAAAGGCAAGCCAGTCCAACTAAGAAGACTGGACCTCAAGCCTGTAGCTAGAGGATGGTTGGAGTTCATTCAAAGATCCATCATCCCTACAAGCAACCGATCTGAAGTTACTGTGGATCGGGCCATCATGATTCATAGCATCATGATTGGAGAGGAAGTAGAGGTTCATGAAGTCATATCTAATGAACTCTACAAAATAGCTGACAAGCCTTCATACATGGCACGGCTAGCCTTCCCCCACCTCATATGTCATCTATGCTACTCAGCTGGAGTCATCATAGAAGGAGATGTCTCAATTGAAGAAGACAAGCCCATCACCAAGAAAAGGATGGAGCAAACAAGGGAAGTTCCTCACGGCCCCCAAGGAGAACATGAGGAGGTTCATCATCAACAAATGCCTCACATGCACTTTCCTCCCAACAACTATTGGGAGCAACTTAGTACCTCCTTGGAAGACTTGAGCCATAATGTGGAACAACTAAGGGTGGAACACCATGAACACGCCCTCACTCTTCAAGAAATAAGAGAAGATCAAAGAGCAATGAGGGAGGAGCAACAAAGGCAAGGAAGGGACATAGAAGAGTTGAAGAACATCATTGGTCCTTCAAGAAGAAGACGCCACTAAGGTGGATTCATTCCTTGTTCTTTATTTCTTTCTGTTTTCGGTTTTTAATGCTATGTTTATTTATGTTTTTTTTTTGTGTCTCTACTTCATGATCATTAGTATGTAAACCATGCCTTAAAGCTATGAAATAAAATCCATTAGTCCTTCACCTCTCTTAAAAGAAAAATGTTTTAATTCAAAAGAACAAGAAGTACATAATTTTCGAAATTATTAGTGAATTTAGTTTAATTATATTGATGTGGTGGCAAAAATTTTTGTCTTCTGAATGAATGATTGAACAGTACATATGTCTTTTGATCTTGTTGTTTATGAGTGTTTAAAATTGTTGGTTCTTGAAAGAATGAGGAACAAAGAGAAATGTTATTGATGATCTGAAAAATATCATGAAATTGATTCTTGAAGCAAGAAAAAGCAGTCAAAAAAAAAAAAAAAGAGGCGAAAATTCCAAAGCAAGGATCCAAGGCTTTGAGCATCAATGGATAGGAGGGCCCAAGGAAATTTAATCCGGGCCTAAGCGGCTAAATCAAGCTGTCCCTAACCATGTGCTTGTGTCATGAAGGTCCAAGTGAAAAGCTTGAGACTGAGTGGTTAAAGTCGTGATCTAAAGCTAAAGAGTGTGCTTAAGAGCTCTGGACACCACTAATTGGGGACTCTAGCAAAGCTGAGTCACAATCTGAAAAGGTTCACCCAGTTATGTGTCTGTGGCATTTGTGTATCCGGTGGTAATACTGGAAGACAAAGTGCTTAGGGCCACAGCCAAGACTCATAAGTAGCTGTGTTCAAGAATCAACATGCTTAACTAAGAAAGTCAATAACACTATCCCAAATTCTAAGTTCCCCCAGAGACGCCAATACCTCTAAACTACAAAGGAAAAAGTGAGATGCCAAAACTGTTCAGAAGCAAAAAGCTACAAGTCCCGCTCATGTAATTAAATTAATATTCATTGATATTTTGGACTTTATAGTATATTCTCTTCTTTTATCCTATTTGATTTTCAGTTGCTTGGGGACAAGCAACAATTTAAGTTTGGTGTTGTGATGAGCGGATAATTTATACGCTTTTTGGCATTGTTTTTATATAGTTTTTAGTAAGTTTAAGCTACTTTTAGGGATGTTTTCATTAGTTTTTATGTTAAATTCACATTTCTGGACTTTACTATGAGTTTGTGTGTTTTTCTGTGATTTCAGGTAAATTCTGACTGAAATTGAGGGATTTGAGCAAAACTCTGAAAAAGGCTGACAAAAGGACTGCTGATGCTGTTGGATTCTGACCTCCCTGCACTCGAAATGGATTTTCTGGAGCTACAGACCTCCAATTGGCGCGCTCTCAACGGCGTTGGAAAGTAGACATCCAGGGCTTTCCAGCAATATATAATAGTCCATACTTTATTCGAATAATGACGACGTAACTTGGCGTTGAACGCCAAGTATATGCTGCTGTCTGGAGTAAAACGCCAGAAAAACGTCATGATCCGGAGTCAAACGCCCAAAACACGTCACAACCTGAAGTTTGACGCCAAGAAATGCCTCTACACGTGGATTGATCAAGCTCAGCCCAAGCACACACCAAGTGGGCCCCGGAAGTGGATTTATGCATCAATTACTTACTCATGTAAACCCTAGATGGTATTGTATTAGACATCCTGGATGGTATTTTTCTATCCTGTGATCACGTTTAGGGGGCTGGCCATTCGGCCATGCCTGGACCTTTTGCTTATGTATTTTCAACGGTGGAGTTTCTGCACACCATAGATTAAGGGTGTGGAGCTCTGCTGTACCTCAAGTATCAATGAAGTTCTATTTTCTTTTATTCAATTCTCTATCTTATTCTTATTCCAAGATATTCATTCGTACTCAAGAACATGATGAGTGTGATGAGCTAATAACTCTCATCATCATTCTCACTTATGAACGCGCGTGATTGACATCCACTTACGTTCTACATGCAACACAAGCTTGAATGTGTATCTCTTAGATTCCCCAACAGAATCTTCGTGGTATAAGCTAGATAGATGGCGGCATTCATCTGGATCCGGAAAGTCCAACCTTGTCTGTGGTGTTCCGAGTAGGATCCTGGGAATCCGGAAAGTCTCACCTTGTCTGTGGTATTCCGAGTAGGATTCCGTTCATGAATGACTGTGACGTGCTTCAAACTTTAACCTGCTGGGCGTTAGTGACAAACGCAAAAGAGGGATTCTATTCCAGTAGGAGCGGGAACCAACCGGTGATTGGCCGTACTGTGACAGAGTGCGTGCATTAGCTTTCACTGCGAGGATGGGATGTAGCTATCAACCATGGGTGATGCCTCCAGACTGGTTAGCTGTGCGAGTGACAGCCGCACAGGTTATTTCCCCGAGAGGAATGAAAGTAGCCACAGCTGATAGTGAACCCCTATACAAAGCTTGCCATGGAAAGGAGTAAGAAGGATTGAGTAGAAGGAATAGGAGAGCAGGCGTCCGAGAGCTCTACAACATCTCCATTCCGCTTATCTGAAATTCCTACCAATGAATCTGCATAAGTATTTCTATCCTTTTTATTATTTATTTTCTTATTTCTATTTTCGAAAACCATAAATCAATATTTAATCCGCCTAACTGAGATTTGCAAGGTGACCATAGCTTGCTTCATACCAACAATCTCTGTGGATTCGACCCTTACTCACGTAAGGTTATTACTTGGACGACCCAGTACACTTGCTGGTTAGTTGAACGGAGTTGTGAATTCCAATAAAGAAAACCTCACACAGGTGCTGCCCCTTAGAAGCCTTCATCTCAAAATAATTAGAACATGGCAGTGCCATAAATAAGCTTTCATTAAAAATCCAAGAAACATATAATGTGATCACAATTTCGTCCACCACCTTACGTGAGTAAGGATCGATCCCACGGAGATTGACGGCTTGAAGCAAGCTATGGTCATCTTGTAAATCTCAGTCAGGCGGATTCAAATGGTTATGAAGTTTTGATAATTAAAAGATAAATAAAACGTAAAATAAAGATAGAGATACTTATGTAATTCATTGGTGGAAATTTCAGATAAGCGTATGGAGATGCGTTGTTCCTTCTGAATCTCTGCTTTCCTATTTCCTTCATCCAATCCTTCATACTCCTTTCTATGGCAAGCTATATATTGGGTGTCACCGTTGTCAATGGCTACTTCCCGTCCTCTCAGTGAAAATGGTCCTCTACAGTTTCTGTACGGCTAATCAACTGTCGAATTTCTCGTCTCGGATGAAAAATACCATGCACAGATATTGTATGGCTAATCAGCCGTTGGTTCTCGATCGTGTAGGAATAGGATTTACTATCCTTTTGCGTCTGTCACTACGCCCTACAGTCGCGAGTTTGAAGCTCGTCACAGTCATCCCTTCCCAGATCCTACTCGGAATACCACAGACAAGGTTTAGACTTTCCGGATCTCAGGAATGCTGCCAATTGATTCTAGCTTATACCATAAAGGTTCTAATCTCGGATTCATATGCCCCATTGTCAGAGGAGAGTCGATGTGAATCGTTGATTAGAAACCCAAGAGATATACATTCAAGCTTGTTTTCATGTAGAACGAAAGTGGTTGTCAATCACGCGTTCATAAGTGGGAATGGTGATGAGTGTCACATAATCATCACATTCATCATGTTCTTGTGGGAAAATGAATATCTTAGAATAAGAATAAGCATGAATTGAATAGAAGAACAATAGTACTTTGCATTAATACTCGAGGAACAGCAGGGCTCTACACCTTAATCTATGGTGTGTAGAAACTCCACCGTTGAAAATACATAAGTGATGAAGGTCCAGGCATGGCCGAATGGCCAGCCCCCAAAACGTGATCAAGAGATCAAAAGGTGATCAAAAGATGTGAGTACAATAGTAAAAAGTTCTATTTATACTAAACTAGTTACTAGGGTTACAGAAATAAGTAAATGATGCAGAAATCTACTTCCGGGCCCACTTGGTGTGTGCTTGGGCTGAGCATTGAAGCTTTCATGTGTAGAGACTTCTCTTGGAGTTAAACGCTAGTTTGTAACTTGTTTCTGGCGTTTGACTCTAGCTTGCAACTTGTTTCTGGCGTTTAACGCCAGAATAGGGCAGAAAGCTGGCGTTGAACGCCAGTTTACGTCATCTAAACTCGGGCAAAGTATGGACTATTATATATTTCCGGAAAGCCCTGGATGTCTACTTTCCAACGAAATTCAGAGCGTGCCATTTGAACTTCTGTAGCTCCAAAAATTATATTCCGAGTGCAGGGAGGTCAGAATCCAACAACATCTACAGTCCTTCTTCAGCCTCTGAATCAGATTTTTGCTCAGGTCCCTCAATTTCAGCCAGAAAATACCTGAAATCACAGAAAAATACACAAACTCATAGTAAAGTCTAAAAATGTGAATTTTGTTTAAAAACTAATAAAAATATACTAAAAAGTAGCTAGATCATACTAAAAACTACATGAAAACAATGCCAAAAAGCGTATAAATTATCCGCTCATCAGTCGGCCCGACTTTGCTTGACGATTCTCGAACATGATTCGTTGCCTTTTTGGTCAATCTATGGCATCTCATATCCCAATTATCAACTTCAATGCAACATATGTCCCTCGGAGTGCATTATGCCTCCCCATGACCAGGTCCAGTGCGAGTCGCATTTGCGTGGTTGCGTTGACGACCTAGTTTCACTTGAGCCAGATCAACGACAAGATAGTCTATAAGGGATCAATCATGTGGCGCGGACACGCGACATGAAGTGAAAAGAAATTACCTGTAGATCGTAATCTCACCATATGTGGGACTGGATTATCCACTAAGCCACCCAAACTCCGCAATCGTTGCTGCAAGCGTTTAGGCACAATGAGAATATAAAGATTTTAAGTATATCACTACCATGAGGAAATTAAATTAGATGCAGTTACACACGATCTTTCATGATGCTGCCCTATTTCAGGTTCCACAACGTCAAAAGTCGAAGGCTTCAGTAAGATGTAGTTGACTTTATCCTCATAAAAACTACGATCAGCAAGCATATTCTCTAGGAAAATGACCTAAGCACTCAGTACAAGTGATTATGTTACATTCGTATGCAAGGAACATGACTACAATGAAAAAAAACAAACCACGCATTACCATGTAATTGATTTGATCCTTACGGACCTTTGTCTCCTTATCAACTTTTCTAGATACACAAGTTCTGAGCTCACAAAGTCGATAATTATGAGGTACCCATGATTATCCTTGTGCATCGGCACATACACCTATTGACACAACATGACCAAAACAACATGCTCAGATGAACAATGACACCAACAACTAACAAAAATTTAGATTCCACACCTCTTAATTAAAAAATACCTTGAATGAGTTATCGGCTAAGCCCATGAACTTCTTCCTAATGTATTCCAGCGTTTGTGGGAAATGATGTCCTGGGCTCAGTGCACTTTACTGCCAAAATTTCAAACAATTACATGCCTATTGGCGTTCTAGCACACGGATAACGCATAAGAACCTGCTTCAAATCACGTAAGAAAATCAGTTCAAGGGGTACTAACCGAGAAACCAGTAGGAAGCCACCACCGCTTCAAAATCGATTCAGCAGTAATAATCCTAGTGCACATTGTGTCAGTCAACTAAGGACCTATGAGTGTCACACATTCAGAGGTCATGCAAGACTCAACATATCATCGGTATTCCCTAGGTTTTGTTCCTTTCGTCATTGATGACGTGCTGCCAAAAGTACAGTGTCTGAAGAGAACCTCTAGTTACGGGGTAGTGTTCATCAGGAACAAGCACTTCGCTGCAGTCAAGAGGACCAACTTCATAAGTGTATTTCCAAAAGCAATATGTGTACTTTACGGTGAGGCAAAAAGTTTTTGTAGAAAAAGTAAAAAAATGTTCGTTGATTTTAACAAGGGTCAACACCAACCTTTCTGGGAGGTCTTTATCGAAAATGTACACTGCTACTACAAGATCCAAACCAGCAAATTCCATTCCTTTCGGCGGGGGGAGGGGGAGGGGGGGGACATACGATCAATGCATTATTACAAGAAAAAAATCTTTCTAGACCGTTACTGCATTACACAACCCATATGATTAATAGACGTGATTTTTTGGATCCTTGACCTGGGGGATCTCTCCATCATCCATGTAATGTCCAACGTGAGTGTAGTATGTAAAGGGTTTCCCTGGACCATTTTGATGCACGTCATCTAGTTCGTCGGACCCGTTATTGTCACTGAACTCCAGCTTTCTCTGCGGTATAAACGGGTGGTGGGTGCGTGATCGATTTAGATGCATGAAAACATGAATACACAACTAATAACAAAGGTAATCAAATGTGTGATTTTCACAATGTGCAACCTCAGTCATCATTACCTTAAGGGAGGGTATGTTTCGGACTGGATTGGGCACTGCCTAACGAGGAATTTTGGTAGTTGACCCGAGCGAAACCTTCTTCTGCGCCACAGCTGGTGCTTTCCGACCACGGACTGTCTTTGTACCTGAGTCGCCGCTGCTGTTTACCACAAGGCGTGGCTTTTCCTTCCCCTCAGTGGGTATAGATTGCAAAAGTAGTTCAATAATCTTCGCATGCCCGGTACTACCTCGTGTAGCGACTTTATCTGATCGTTCTAAATCCTCACCGCCGTGGTCTGAGTAGCTTCATCCCTTTGCAAATGCTGCAATACCGAAAAAAATGAAACCAACATTACGGGAATATGTTACACCTGACAGATGGACCCGAGAAGTTACAGCACCCGATCGTCAGAAGAGGTCACATTTTCGCTAGTGTCCGCCTGGCCCTTCCTAAACAAATGATGCAGCAAAAAAATCCATCACACTCAAAGGCCTTCACTACAACCCTAAACAGTGTCATGCAATAAACGAAAAAAGGATGCATGCGGATTATTAGTGAACTTACTTGTCCAACCCCGACGCATCTCGTGTGGCCCCATCCTCTGAAGCCTTGCTCGATGCAGTCCCCTTCCTGCCTTGGTCAGCCCTTGGCTTCTCTATCAAGCTACAATTAAAACGCAATGCTTACATGCGCAGGAAAGGTGTATCATGTTGTGAAACACGCATAGCCAAACGCAACCTTTATACGAGTAACTAGTCCAACGAAACCTTAGTGGGCCTTAGCCTCATGATATTCTGGTCCAATAAACCCCCATAACGTTTTGCTGAGATTTGGCTCCATCACAAACTAAGCTACTAAGTTATTAAAACGCGGCTCTGCTCTACCCTCTTAGTACTTGACACCTTTTTCAACTTTATTCACTTTTTTATAACAGTTGAGTGGCACAGTACAAATACAGTTGACATTAATGAGATTACTCCCAACCTAAAGCTGCTGCATCCGGTCCAGTTCAACTCAAGACGTCAATCAATCACAAATATTTAAATGAACACAAATTTATCCAAGCAAGAAACCCATAAACACAAACCCAGTGGCACTAATCAACAAAATTAGTCTTGAATTAAAAATGTAATTATGTTACGTACTGGACAAGTGGAGATGTGTGGCCTCACTAAACTACACACAGATAGATTGCACCACTCTATGGCCTCGTGTTCTCATATTCAAGTAAATTACCATTTCATCATGTATTGCATTCATTTACATATGCATGCAAAGTGTATAATCAAAATCCAATCACATTTAATTGACCCATTATCATCTATGGAAAATACACTATACTGGAACCAACCATAAATTACATGCTTGATAACACATACAATAATCCTCTATTAACCCTCCAGAAAAACCTGTCCTGAATGATTACACTTAAACCCCAGAAAATCTACCACAATCATTAATTCACACTGTCCCAATCTAGCCAATTTTAATCGTGACACTTGAAGATATTCTCATATTAACATGTTATTGAATAGGGCAAGTTGCTCTTTCAAAACTGCATTTTCAATCTCAAGTTGATATTTTCGGTCACAATTCATGTATGCGCATTGACGGCAAAGCTCTTCAAGCTGCTTCTGAACAAGCATCAAGACACGGTAGTTGTAGTCTAGTGTCTTCTTACCTGTCGCATTTAACACCCTTTCAATCACTCAGAAGGCAGCATCTTCCTGAGCATTCTCCTCCAACATGCTTAGCTCGCCTTGAGTTGTTACAGCCATTGTTCTAAAAATCGGATCGGTCGGTTCAATTAGGTTAATTGAAAATCGGTCACCAAACCAGTCTAATTAGACTAAAAAACCATTTAATAAAAGATCGGTCAAAAAATCGATCAAACCGGCGATTAATTAGTGAACCAATAGAACTAACCGATTTTTTAGAGGTTTTCTGGTTTGATAATCCCCTCCAAAACAGCGCCGTTTTGGTGCTTAAAAAAAAACAAATAAACCCTACAACTAAAGAACCCAACGCAGCCATAAGCCATCCACTCATCTCCTCTCTTCTCTAAAAATTCAAATTGAAGCTTTGAAAGAACAAAGAAGAAAACCCTAGCCCCTGGCCCCCAGCCACCTAGCCCCGCAGCCTCCACAGCCACTGTAGGAAGCTCTTTGGCCGTTGTGTCTCCTCTGTTCGAGTTGTCTCTCTGCGTTCGCCGGTGTCGCCGTCTACACTACTCGGCCACCACCTTCACGCGAAGGACTCTGCTGCTCGCCCTTCTTCTCTTCTCCGATAAGCACTGATCTACTCCTTCTTCAGTTGCGTTTTTTTTTTGCTAATTTTTATGATTGTGTTGTATATATTCTGATTACTGAGTTAAATGTATAGATTCTGAGATATTGGATCCTGAATTAATTTTATGGATATTAGAATCTCAGACTTTTTTCCCAGATTTTTGTTGTTTCAAGATTTTGAATTAGAGTCTTGAAAATAAACCCGGTCAATATTTTGGTTCGGTCGTTTAGATCAAAGCAAACCAAGCTTCACTTTGGCGCAGATAGGCCCTGTTTTTACTTTTTATTCAACGCAAAGATGATGGTAACTTGGTTTGTGTGGACAGCCACCGGGGTTGGGCATCTGGCGATTTACACATACCTCTCACAGTCCAAAACCTCAGAATTCATCAAGTAGATCGATCTGCATTGTCACCCTCCAAATCATGGCTTTAGGTTTTGCCATCGGAGTCTTCGGTGTTCTCATTCTTTTTCACGCCGCTTATTCAACCATCCAATGTATATATATCCCTTCAAACATATCATTTCCTTTCTCTATTTTACCTTCTTCAATGGAATCTAATTCTGGTTCTGATTTTGTTGTAGATAGGGGTTTGCTCAAGATCACCGAAGAAGAGTTTTCAGGGCCTCCCTTCAATGTAATAATTACTCTTTCATCTTTGAATCTTCTTACAATGATGCGTTTTTTATTATCCAATTTATGGTTTTTGGGATCGCAGGTGGTGACTGAGCTATCTCTGGGGCTAGTTCTTTGTATGTGGGCTGCGTTAACTGTGCCGGGGAAGTTTCTGTCCATACACCCAGATTCTGAGGAGAATAGGTAATTTAATTCATTCTTTTTAGTTTCATGTGAGTGCTAGATTCTAGTGAGTTTTAAGTAGTTTGTGCTTGATTTCATTTTGCTGTCATGATGATTTGCTAATTAATTATTATAAGATGGGCCGTTGAAGTGGTTCACATAGGTTTAATTTGTTTCCAAACAAAAGCTATGATATGATTAAAGTTCTGTCGGTTGCTGGCTATTTTCTGAGTTGAGGCTTTAGTTGGCAGAGAGCACCATGATAGTCAAGGAATGGAAATATAGAGAATAATATCTGGGATGTAAATAGAATAGGTCTAGTTGACGCCAGGGTTTAAAAGAGAGGTGAATATACCGCCGGAAAATAAATCTGACTTTGGAGCAGCATTGCTGTGAGAATTTGGGTTGTTATAGTTGCAATTCAGTTTAAGTTTGGTCTAACTTGATCAATTGATCTTATTCAGCCGCTTCATCTATAGGTCATCTTTGTCTTCCGCTGTACTTAATAGAGAGGGATAGTAGGTTTTTATGTTAAAGGTGACTTGAGAAAAATATAATCCCACCTTATGCATTTTCCGTGAGGAGTGAAAAGCCAAACAGAAAGGGAAAAAACAGATTCAACTTTTCCTGTTTATTTACACAAATCAAATCCAGAGTGTCCTACCATTCCGTGTGTAGCTGGTGGTCTAGGATCATGTTGTTTTATGTGTTCATTGCATTGGAATTTGCAAGGATCCATTAATTTGCAATGATCAGCGATGTGTTCATTCACAATCTCTCAGTAGATGAAAGGTGGTAGGCAGCTGGCTTTGACAAATATACTCACTATCAACATTTCATCAAGAAGAGAAGAGACAAGGAAGATATCTCACTGTTTCTGCAAAGGAATTTTACATTTGCAAAAGTTTATTATTTCTTCCTTTGTTTATGTTGTGCAGCTGCCCTCATAGTTGAAGTACATGACTATAATATACAATTCTACATACTAGCTGCTGATCAATCTCACATGTTATGAATCATTTGAATCTCAATCAGAGTTTGTCTCCTTTGGTGCAGGATTGTTTCTTTGCCTGCTAACCTTGACTTCATGATCTTCAACCACCGAGGCAAGGTCTTCCCTGTGGAAATGGATTTGAAGCTGAAACAATGATGACTTTAGGATATCCCTCTTTTGAGGATTAAAGATATTTTCCCCGGAACATTTTAGAATTTTGGATTTGAATTTGATAATTTCATTGGTTTATCTAGGTCTCTTTGCACCTTCCTTTTGTAGCTTATATATACTTCAGATTCCTGTACTGGCTGCTTAGCACTTACTGATAATGTTGACATCATATTATCACTTAAATCATTATGAAGAAATAGCTTGCACTTTAACCTTCTTAGTTGTTGTGCACAAGTTTTCTAACCGGAGGAATATTTTTGAAAACGTAGCTCTTCAAGCACCATGTTATTCTTAGAATTTGGCAACATTTTCAAGCTACAATAATAAAGTTTATTTTGGTAGTTGGGAGAGTAGTTGACCTGGAAGCTAAATGTTGATAAATGCCAAAATTTAGGGTCGTCTTTGCAAGTAGTTTCGAAACACAAGACCTTACAGTTGCTATGACATGATTGATAGATATTTATTGACGCATAATAATTGCATAAGACAGGTAAGATCAAGTCATAACTCATATACAGCAACATGCAATGGGCAAATCTCATAATGTGATCTAGTAAGTAATTGAAAGATCTTTATACCTACATTAAAAGCAACAATTTGATTTTTGAAATTGGTAGATGAATCAACTGGGAGGGGGAAACAATTGGAATGCGGTGTAATACGGCTCGTGTGGCCCATTTTAACAGAGATGTAATAAACTTTAGGTCAAGTTGTGATTGTGTTTCACATGGGACCACATGTTATGTCTAGCCGGATCTCAACTTGTAAAACTGCGATCCATAAATGCAAAAAATCATAGATAAAATCTGGAAAAAAAAGGTTAGATAGTGGACAACATTATATTAAATACCCAAATAATTCTTCTTAATTCTAACATATCATATATGTACTAATTTGTTCTAGCAATTTGTGATCCTTTTCCAATTTTGGATCAGATGTTCACAATGTCACAAACTGTAATGTTTCTGCTTCAGCACAAAAGCACACATTATCAAACAAAGTAACAATTTGGTTTTAGAAAATTTTAAGAAATACCTCTCAGATAACAAACCAAAGAGTATTAAAATTATATTCATAAGCATGTGCTATGCTGCAAAATTATTTGGGGAATTGAATGGGAAAATCGTGTTTGGGAGGGAGGCAAATGTGATAAGTAAAACAGAATAGGTTCCAAGAAACAACGATAGCAAAGTGTTCTTCCATAACATCTTCACTTGATCTTCATTCTTCAAGTGTCTTATTGCTGTCATTTTGGTGCTAAGAGTGAGAGACTTCTGACAAACAAAGGAGCTGACCATCTAGAAAGAGAAATAGATCCTTTCAATTGTTGTTGTAAAATGTGATTTTTCACTTTACACTATTTAAGTGGAACTAAAAAAAAAATGAGAAAAGATATTAAACATATAAAATCACACTTGACAATATTAATTTAGCCAAAAAAAATTGAAAAAATTTATTCTCGAAATAAAAGTTTATGTTGTCTTTATATGAGTTTGGCTATTTATTTTGATACTAACATCTTAGGGAAATATATAGCATAAAAATAAAAAACTTGGGATGGAGATTTTATAGAAAAGTCATGAAGTTAATTAATTAATATTTAACATAAGTTAAATTGGGTGAATTATATTTTTTTTATTCCAAAATCACAAGTATATTTCTATTATAAATTTTTATTTTATATAATGCAGATACTTTTGGCCTAAAATAACATTGACATTTAAGCGTTTTAATATCTTGGTTAATTCATTTACAGAAAATTCATAGAAGTCGCCTTCATCAAAATCTTTTGATTGCTTAACAATTTGGTCTTGTTTGTTTATTTAACATTTTTCAGTTATTTTTTGAAAATTATAAGATTGATTTTTTTTTTGAGTTGTTGTTCTGGGTTATTAATTTTCTGAATTTAAGTTGATAGTGTTATAGTGCAGTGCTTCAATACATTGTTTATGTTGTTTATATTTTTATTATTTGAATTTGGAATAGCTGTTAGTAATATTATGTGTATTTTGATTTTTGTTAGTTATAAATGTTAATTTTTGTTGTAAGATTGAATTTTTTTTGACTTGTTAATTTTGGGTTATTGATTTTTCTGATTTTAAGTTGATGGTGTTATGATGCAGTGCTTCAATGCATTGTTTATGTTGTTATATTTTATTATTTGAAATTAGAATAACTGATGGTGATATTATGTGGATTTTAATTTTTGTCAGTTATAACTGTTAATTTTTGAAGTTATTTGTGAATTTTTAATGGATATTTAATATATAAAATTATAAAATTTTAAATTTTATTAGTTTAGAAAACATTAAATCTAAATATTTAAAAGTATATATTAAATTTTTAATAATTTTATTTTATATTTAATTAATCCAATTGAACTTCTAAACCATTAAATCAGTCATTCTACCGATATATTGACCGGTCTGGTTCTCGCAACTTTGGCTATAGCCAAACATTTTCATATTCTCAACATACAAGAAGTTCTCCGCCTACCACACGCTCTTCAAACAATGATAAAACAACACCACAAATTACGAACTTCAAATTTCAAACCACACATGCGAACTGAGTCCCGCATGGTTAAAAATATTACCTGTAAATAAGAGATTCTGGCTGTGATGACTCACCAGTAGAGACAGCACCAGCGTGAAAAGAGAAGTGTCTATCCCCTAGGAAATCTGTTACCGGCCTAAACACACGGTCATTGTTGCTAAGGGCCAACGTCTCTACAATTTTCTCCTTACAAGTGTGAAGCCATCTCAGTGCATCCTCACGAGAACGAAAATCCTTGAACACAACATTACTAAAACCATCCACCTGGGCCTTGCAATGAACCCAAGAGGTGTAAATACCAAGTTGTTTCCTTACCTTCACTGCATAAAAGGGAAACGCCTTCCTCCCTCTTTGGAACGAACAAAACAACAACAAATAAAGGATACCAAAGAGGTCTCTCAACCATGTAACGTCCAAATAATGGGTATTTGTAGTGACCCAATTTGAAGGGCCCGCAGTCTCGTCAACACTCTCACAACCATTACTTAACCATGATTTTAATTCCTCCTTAGATTAAAGTAACACATTAGAGATCATTTATTAATTTTCTTACTTCCTACTTAAATAGGACATGTTAAATCACTCTTCTACCTCAGCCCATGACAACAATAAAGACGTCTCACGGCCCACAAATTCAGCCCAACAGAATACACAAATTCAATTATAATTTTAGTCTTTATCTTATCTTATAGTTATCTGTATCTTTATCTCTATCTTATGTTTATCTTATCTTTTATCTTTTATAGACTAATGCTCTATATATACTTAATTTTACCTTCATAGTGAACAATTCAATCAAGCAACAATCAATAAAATTTCTTCATCTTTTCTTTTCTTTCATTATTATTCTTTCACAATTTTATCTTTGTATACTCTTTCCATTTTATTATGGTATCAGAGCTCCTCTTGAGCTCTGCTGACATCCATGGATCAAGGAGAAAGGGCACAACAGCAACTTCATCCGGAGCCTCTTTTGGACCTTTCGTCAACCCAACACTTTTCTTTCATGGCACTTCCTTTCAATGAAGAAGCTCGTCCTTCAAACCAACTTGAGCTTTTGCCAAGTCCAACTATTCATTATCTTTGTTCTTTCAATACTTTTTCTATCGTTAACAATTCTTCAAATCGAGATTCATTCTTGAATACTTGGATCATTGATTCTGGTGCCACAGATCACATTGCATCAAATTTGTCTTGGTTTATTTCTTACACACAAATTTTTTCTATTATTGTTCATTTACCAAATGGTTCTCAAGCTACTGTTTCTTATAAAGGCATCGTTCAATTTTCACCATCCTTGATTCTTCATGATGTTCTTTATTTACCTCATTTCAACTTTAATATTATCTCTGTTTCAAAAATTACTTCAGTACTCACATGTAAACTCACTTTTTCATCTTCTTTTTGCACTTTACAGAGCAACAATTTGGGGACGATTGATTTGGCCAGAATGAGAGAGGGATTATATGTCTTTGAACCCAATTTCGGTAAAAATTCATTCACTACACATTCCATAAATTTCATCCAATCTCCACCCATTACACCTTCCAATATATGGCATTTTTGTTTAGGACACCCTTCTGGGCAAAGACTTAATCATTTACATAAACAATTTCCTTTTATCTCTATGCATCATGATGAGGCTTGTGACATTTGTCATCTTTCTAAGCAAAAGAAACTTTCATTTTCTCAAAGTTTTAACAAAGCCAATGCAAGTTTTGATTTATTACATTTTGATATTTGGGGTCCGTTTCGACAAAGCTCTATTCATAATCATATATATTTTTTTACTATTGTTGATGATTTTAGCCGTTTTACATGGGTTACTTTATTAAAATCAAAAGGAGAAGTGCAAAATCAAATAAAAAATTTTATTACTTTAATTGAAACACAATTCAACTCCAAAGTCAAAACTATTCGTTCCGATAATGGACCAGAATTTATTTTACCTGATTTTTATGCTTCAAAGGGCATTATTCATCAACGTAGTTGTGTTGAAACTCCTCAACAAAATGGAAGGGTAGAACGCAAGCATTAACATATTTTAAATATAGCTCGTGCTCTTATGTTTCAATCTAATTTACCATCATCTTTTTGGTCTTATGCTGTTAGACATGCTGTTTATCTACTTAACAGACTTCCATCATCCGTAATTAATTTTAAAACACCATTTGAGATTATATTCAATCATCCACCAAATTATCATGACCTTAAAGTTTTTGGATGCTTATGTTTTTTTTCTACCCTAATGGCAAATAGATCAAAATTTGATCCAAGAGCCAAAAAGGCTGTATTTATTGGCTTTCAAAGTGGTTTTAAAGGATATATTGTTTATGTTTTAGAAGATAAAAGAATTGAGATTTCTAGAAACGTGATTTTTTATGAAATGATCTTGCCCTTAGTCACAAAAAATGCCCAATTCCATACACTCGGCCCAACATTGCCAAACACACCTTCTCAAAAACAAGATTCAGTTAGTCTTCCAGTTGAACCCTCACCTATACCCATTGACCCAACTCCACCTAGTTCTTTATTTTCTCCAACAACCTCTCCCTCTTTCTCACTATCGTTACCTAGCCAAGTTGAACCCATGACCACCGAATCACTTTCAACACAGACACCCATCTCTCCTTCCGCACTAGACACCAGTCCACCATCACCTTCTCATCCCCCGTCACCTTCTTCACCACCTGAGCAACCCCATCCTCGTCATTCCGACCGACCTCACCGACCTCTAGCATACCTCTCTGATTACTTGTGTAATTCCTCTCTCATCTCTACAAATCAATCTCCCTCAAAGTGCAAGTATCCTTTATCTTCAGTCATGTCTTTTTCTTCTCTTTCATATTCACATAAAAGGTTTCTTTTATCTCTATATTCTGACATTGAGCCAAAGTCTTTTAAGGATGCCAATCAACACTCTAATTGGCGTAGTGCTATGAAAGATGAGTTGGATGCTCTTGAGCTAAACAAAACTTGGCGTCTTGTTGATTGCCCTGCAGGGGTTAAGCCGGTTGGCTGTAAATGGGTCTATCGCATCAAACGCAAGCCTGATGGTTCAGTTGATCGATATAAAGCACGCCTTGTGGCTAAAGGGTTCACTCAAACTGAAGGTGTTAATTTTTTAGAAACTTTCTCCCCTGTTGTCAAGCCTGCCACCATCAGATTAGTTTTGGCATTGGCCTCTATGAAGCGTTGGCCCATACATCAGTTGGATGTCAATAATGCTTTCTTACATGGGGATCTTTTTGAGGATGTTTATATGACTCTGCCACCCGGATTTACATCTCCTCAACCGAATCAATGCTGTAAGCTACTAAAGTCACTGTATGGTTTACGACAATCTAGTCGTATGTGGTATGACAAACTTTCTCATCTTTTGCTATCTCATGGATATCAGCAGACCTCATCTGATTATATCCTATTTGTTAAATTCATTGGTGATCAAATTTCTATCCTTCTAGTCTATGTTGACGACATTGTTCTCACTGGTAATTCCATTTCTGAACTTGCTACCATTAAGTCTATTTTGCACCAACACTTCCGAATTAAAGACTTGGGCCCATTAAAATATTTTTTGGGTATCGAAGTTGCTCAATCAGAGAAGGGAATTTGCTTATCTCAAAGAAAATACTGTCTTGATCTTTTAGAGGATTCTGGTTTATTAGGTGCTAAACCTGCTTCTATTCCAATGGATAATACCACAAGACTATATCAAGACAAAAGTCCCCTGCTATCCGACCCTTTTGTATATCGCCATTTGGTTGGCCGTCTTATCTATCTCACCACTACTCGACCGGACATCATGTATGCAACTCAACAATTAAGTCAATTCATGGCATCTCCTACTGAATCTCATCTTCAAGCTGCCAAGCATGTGTTACGATATCTGAAAACTAGTCCCGGCAAAGGACTTTTCTTTTCAAGGGAATCAGAAATTCAGCTTCTTGGCTTCAGTGACTCTGATTGGGCTGGATGTCCTGACACTCGACGATCTTTAACAGGTTATTGTTTCTTCTTAGGCAATTCTTTAGTCTCTTGGAAGACCAAGAAACAAATCACCGTTGCCCGCTCATCCACGGAAGCAGAATATCGTGCACTTGCCAACACAACTTGTGAACTTCAATGGATACTAAATGTGTTACAATTTTTACGCATATCCCCTATTCGCCCACCAGTTTTATATTGTGATAATCAGAGTGCTCTTCATATTGCTGCTAACCCGGTTTTTCATCAACGAACCAAACATTTAGAGGTTGATTGTCACTTGGTTCGACAAAAAGCTCAAGCTGGAGTGATGAAATTTCTTCCAATTCCTTCTTCTGGGCAACTAGCCGACATCTTCACCAAACCTTTGTCTCCTCAACCCTTCCATCTTAATCTGAATAAGCTTAGTATTCTTGACATCTTTCATCCTCCAGCTTGCGGGGGCGTATTAAATCACTCTTCTACCTCAGCCCATGACAACAATAAAGACGTCTCACGGCCCACAAATTCAGCCCAACAGAATACACAAATTCAATTATAATTTTAGTCTTTATCTTATCTTATAGTTATCTGTATCTTTATCTCTATCTTATGTTTATCTTATCTTTTATCTTTTATAGACTAATGCTTTATATATACTTACTTTTACCTTCATAGTGAATAATTCAATCAAGCAACAATCAATAAAATTTCTTCATCTTTTCTTTTCTTTCATTATTATTCTTTCACAATTTTATCTTTGTATACTCTTTCCATTTTATTAGGACATGTATATCTGTCACACTCACCTGACTCCTGAAAAGGCATGGTCCCAAAGTAATAATGGTCATGCAAAAGAGAACCTTGGAGACCGCGCCATCAAATCCAGCGGTCCACATTTAATCTACTATTCATTTTGAATTTTCACATGGAATAAGTTTTCTTCTTTCCCACTCATTCATGATATTCGAATTAGATTTCAACTAGCAGCTAAACAGGCTATGCTTAGGGGTGGCAATATGTACCCTACCCGCGATAGGGTTGCCAACTCGATTCGCAGTAGGTAGGGTAGGGTGCGGGTAGGATTTTCGTGCGGGTCGGGTAGGGTACGGGTTGAGTCTCAACCCTACCCGACCAACCCGCACCTTATATATGTATATACTTATATAAAAATATTTTTAAGTGGACGTTGAACCAAATACCTCTCATTAAATGTAAAAGATTCTTAGTCATTAAAAGAAGATCATTAATTGATAATTTAATAAACTTTTTTTTTATATAAAAGTCAATTCTATTTTAAATTATCATAAATTTATATAATAATATTGCATCTTTTTTTGTAATCTGCGGGTAGGCTCGAGTACCTGCGGGTTAAGAGCGGGTAGGGTTAGGGTTGAGATATTCTCAACCCGCAGGTAGGGTAGGGTTGAGTTTATATAAAAATCTCAACATGCGGATAGGGTTAGGATTGGCTCCAAACACTACCATACCCTACCCATTGCCACCCCTAACTATACTGTGCCTATTCAGCAGCCTTTCTATTATTTTTAAGAAATTAATTTTAATATTTTTATTTTTAAAATTATAAATTTCATAAAATAATTTAAAAATTAAGAATAATATATATATATATATATATATATATATAAATTTTATAAGTTATTTAACTTTTAAAACGTATAAAAATTATAAATTTAAATTAAATAAAATATTATAAAATTATTATGTTATTATTTTGTGTAACAAAATCAAGATAAATATTTACAAAGTAATCATATATAAATATTATATAAGTCTATTTATTTATTTTTTCAACGGTATTTAATTTGAAGCAAAGATAAAAATTTATATTCAAAGCGTTTTTTATCTTCTTGAATAATTCTAATAAACAAAAAATTTTTTTATTTTAATTTTATATTCAATTTATTAAATTATTTTTTGTTTTATTATTTTTCAAAAATTATTAATTTATATTTTCATTATATTTTCTTACTGTATCACACACTATTATTTTCTCTTACTATTATTCTCTATATACATATCTGTCATTGTATGACCAATATTGTTGTATTATCTTGTTCTCTTTATTTTTCAATTTCTTCTTCTCTTCCACCATCTTTTCACTCGATCATAATTAATTATCACCAAGTACCATTATCGTAACTTTTAATCTTGTCTATCACTTTGATCTATAATCATTTATTCTTTTAACTTTTATGAGTCGTTGAAATGTTAAAAGAATTCGTTTTTGTTCTTTTGAATATAGATACATAAAGACAATAAATTTTTCTTCATGTGCGTATTAAGTTGTCTTATTGTTCCATTAAGATAAAATTTAGGACATAAATAAAGCATTCAAAATTTTTGCTCAAATGATCAAAATTTGATATCAGAAGTCCTTAAAAATAAAATCAAAAGACTATTATTTTTAATTAATATAATAAAAAATAGTACACTATTATAAATTTTCAACTAATAATTATAAATTTAAGTTATAATTTAATATAGTATCTTAGAACAGAAGACTGTCATTGCTTTTCACATTTAACTGCTATTATATAAGTTTTATATTTGCTTTATTGTGTAGATTAATTAAACTATACTTAAGTGGAGGAGTTAATTAAGAAGGATATAACTGAAAAAAAATTTTGGACCCCAAAACTCATATTTTTCCATTATATATTGTTATAGATAACTGTGCCAACCCTAAACCCTTCCTTGGAAGAAAAACCTAAGCCCTTGTTTGGATTCAAACCCTTTCTGTATAACTGTCGTCGTGGGTGTGCCACTATTAGCAGATTTAGGTCTAGGGTTATATCTACGGCTGCAACACAATAATACTTGACACTTAACAGCAACATAGAATATCCTAACCGTCTAACTTATATCAACAACAAAACATCCAAATTATATAACCAGCCACCCACTATATCAATGACTAATTTTGAATAAACACTAAATTTCATGATCTTGGGTAAAAACAAGAAACTTCTTTTCCGCTCCATTATAAGAAAATCGAAACTTCGCCGCTCATAAAAAGGTTTTCAACCAAAGAAATTTACCCTAAATTAAAGGTTCATTCTTTATTTCGAAATTGGTACACAGCGACTATGTTACATCTCGGCGTAAACATTAGCAAAGACTTGTATGTAAAATAACATATCTATTTGAACAAGAATTTACAAATTTGTAGCTCATTCACATCGACCTATCCGTGTCGACTTACGGCAAAATCGGACTAATGCAATCCATCAAAGTTGTCGTCAATCACTTAGCCTTTCTTACACATGCAAAACTCCAACGACATTTTTTGAATTTCGTTCTGCATCATCACGACCACATCTAAACCCTAAACACTACTCTCTACCATACAAATCAGATGTCAAAATGAATTCAACATGCCAGCGCAACTCAATTGTGGACAATACTGTCATACACCCAAAATTTACAATCGAGCCTTAATAATCTTAATAATAGGCTGACTTGGCACAAAGCTTTAATACATCACTTAACCATGCAATTATCTGGCGTCCAAACAGAAACGACAACACGCAGGATGCGCATTATTACGTTACTTACCACATATCTCCGCTTCATTATAAGTCTTCCAACTATGTTTAACATTAAAAAAACAGAATTCTTGTAAAACTGTGCACACTAACAATGTAGTTTTTTCTCGAGACAAACTTCTCCTTAAGAGTCCAATATCAACTACACTTAAGAGAGGATCAG
This sequence comes from Arachis stenosperma, assembly GCF_014773155.1. Classification (NCBI taxonomy): domain Eukaryota; kingdom Viridiplantae; phylum Streptophyta; class Magnoliopsida; order Fabales; family Fabaceae; genus Arachis; species Arachis stenosperma. The sequence goes on along the minus strand of NC_080379.1, from coordinate 105,239,931 downwards.
ACGTTCCTCGAATCAATACATGGAACATAGTATGAGTGTTCATGGCCCGAGACGATCTGGGTTTACTGAGATATTACTCGGCCTGACCATTCTTAGTTAAAGCAGCACTCGGCCTAAAAAGAAAACTAGCTCCACCTAGGACCAACCCGATGTAAACCGAATTTCAATTGGGCGACCCAAGAAAAAAAAGTATAAACAAATTGTATAAACGAAAGTAATAACACTTTGCTTTTAAAAATAAAACTTCACCGATGCTATATCATATTTATTCCAAAAATATACATTATTTTAAAATCAAATTAATATCGTATAATATAAAAATTATCAGTTAGAATACAAAAATATAATATAACATTACGTGCTTCGAAATATAACATTTTTTATTATAAGGAAATAACTTGGCATAGGACCAAATGAACATAACAAGTCCAAACCAGTGAAATTATGACTTGTTCACGAAATTCCACTAAACACATCTAGCTTTCTATCTAACATCATAGTTGTCAGGACTGAACCGATGATTGAACCGATCTGGCTACTGATTTACTGGTTCATTGGTTCAACCAATAGGTCACTGATCGAACCAATCTTGTGTACATAAAAAATATAAAAAGTCAAAATCCCAACATTCAAAATTAAATTATATATTTTCATAAATATTTTAAAAACAAATAAACATTCTTATATTATCGTCAACAAGTTATATCCAATTATTATTAAATAAGTATATAAAATTATAATATTTTTTCATAATAAATTTTTTCAATTTTTATATTAAATGCAGTTATTTCTAATTTTCTAGAGACTAAAACGGATCAGTTGGGAATCTGGTTCAATGATTTTCATATCGAACCGATAGGTCCGGTTCAGTTCTTACAACTATGATTAACATAATCGTGCTCGTCATTACCTTGACCTTGTTCTATATAACTAACTAACTACTAAAACTCATATTCGCCTATTCCAACTGTGATTTTTTTCCTTCACTAACGTTATCATCTCTTTTTGGATGCTCGTGCAAATAATTTTTTGGTGAATCCGGCCTCTTTTATTCGTTTGTTGTTCCAATGTTCTCAGGACTCTTTAAATCCTATTTGTAACACCCAAATTAGCCTAAGCTTTACCTCGCGTCGTAAAGCAAAGGTTAATCAGAGATTACGATAGTTCTAAGCTTGTAACACCCTACCACACAGAGTCTTATGCTTAAGTTATAAAATAGAGGTGGCGAGGTGTTACGACCTCTAAAATAAAATTTAGTACGCATAGTATTGTAAGAATGTTCTTAAATTGGAGCCTTTGAAAAAGTGGGTAAATCAAAACTGATAAATAAAAAATGCAACACTCCGATCGATAACGTAAACGAACATATAAAGATTAATCTAAAGCGAAGAGATATACAAAAGAGTGCCAAACTACATATATTAAGACTCGAGACTCGGCTTGCGAAGATAACCGGTCCGAGCATACAGTATACATACATATATATGGTAAAGAAACCCCAAAAGACAACCCAAAAGATAGTGTACAATTCCTGTTTTCTCCAAAATAGCCTCTAACAGGAATAACTACAAAATACATATACAGTGGAGAATATAGTATCTAAACAGGTAAATAATTACCAAAATAAAATCCCAAGGTATAAGGATCTCCGCCAAAAGAAAGTCTCCAGCATGCCTCAGCGATGAGCCTCACGTCCTGCATATGAAAACCAAAAAAATTCGCATGGGTGAGAACCGGAGGTTCTCAGTATGGTAACAGTGCCCAAATATCTAACATGTAATGTCTTGAAAAAGCTAAAGGCAATCCTAGAACTTCTAGATTATAATCAAAGCGTATAAACATAACTAAACCATAACAAATGTAAATAGGCGACTAACTTAAGGATCTTTGGTCAAACTATATATCCCCTTTCCAAAGCCTGCAAACCTCCCAACCACCAACAGTAACAGATGCAAGCACAAGTATATCAAATAAAGAAATGCACAAGTAGGAAGCAGATAGAACAATTAAGCAAGTAGCAGGTAATGATGCAGTCAATTAGGCAATCCAGATAAATCACATATAATGCATATGATGCATGCCTGTCCTAGTGGCTGATAAGTCTCATCTGTCGGTTATAGAGCCAACCTGACAAGTCCTGGTAGCTAACCATTGGACTGTCCCTCTGTCGCACATTCCTAACTCGATTTATCCACAAATATAATTATAATTTACATCCAACACCCTCACTGGTGTATATTTGCGGGGGCGAGCTCGTCCAAAACTTTCACAGTGTCTGGCCACACTTGCGACATAGGGTTAGCAGAGTATCGAGTCTCCACCTGGAGCACGTGGTGGCTAGCCACTGCTTTCACCCAGGGAACTCGTATCTCAGATAGGTGGAGTGCAAACAATCACAATATCAATAATTCAATTCAGCATATATGCATTTATCCACAGCCATACATTAATATTCATCTCAGCCCTCCGGCTTTCAAATCATAGTACATAACCAGCCATAATCACCATCATACACCGCCATTTGGCTCAAAACATGCTCAGCCATTGGTTCATCTCACATACGGCACTCTACCACCTTCCTCAACAACTTATATCATCATTATTCATCATAACATCCCTTTTTTTCCTCCACAAGTTACCCCTTTCCTAGCCTTCTCTTAATTACTAGGCATTTAATATCAAATTAAGACTTCACGGGATGAAATTGGGGGTTTATAAGTGTGAAATAACATTCTGGAAGGTTACGAGCTTGTTGGGAATGCGAAGAGCTTGAAAAAAAAGTTTTTGAAAAGAACTGGGTCGCGTGCGTACGCACAGGGGGTTGTGCGTGCGCACGCCCAGAAATAATTTTAACCGTGTGCATATGCACAAGTCTGTGCGTATGCACAGAAAGCAAAATCCTCAAGGTGGGGCGCGCGCACAACGTGTGCTAGCGCCGCCACCAGTGTGCCATTCCCAACATGTGCGTGCGCACAGGCTTGTGCGTACGCACAGTTCGTAATTCTTCGTTGGTTGCGCATGTGCACAGAGCATGCTAGCGCTGCCACTAGTAGCCCTGTCTTCGCGTGTGCGTACGCACAGGGCTGTGCGTGCGCACAGGGCTGTGCGTGATAAACCCCAATTTTGTGGTTTATCTTGTGCTTAATTTGGGGGATTTTATCACCTTTTCCCATATTTATTCAATGAAATAGCATGATTTTGTAATTCTCCCTAAATTTGTGCTTAAGTATGAAAACATGTTTTTTAGGCCTTAAAATAGCTAAATTTAATCCACTTTAATTCCATTCAATGCCTTGATATATTTGTTAAGTGATTTCAGGTTTAGAAGGCAAAGATTGGATTGAAAGAATGAAGGAAAAGCATGCAAAGTGGGAGAACTCATGAAGAAATGAAAAAACTGCAAAGCTGTCAAGCCTGACATCTTCGCACTCAATCGATCATAACTTGAGCTACATAGGTCCAAATGAGGCGGTTCCAATTGCATTGGAAAGCTAACATCCGGGGCATCAAAATGATATAAAATTTGCCAAAGTTGCCTGACATATAAGGATGCATATGCACACTGTGCGCGTACGCACTGATGGAGCAGCGTGATTCACTAAAGTGAAATCGTGGCCAGCAATTTGTAGAGTATTTTGGGCCCAATCCAACTCATTTCTAATGCTATTTCATGCAGAATTCAAGCTTGGTCAAAGGGGGAGCAATTGTTTGTAGTTTTGGCATCATGTAGGTTAGTTTTTAGAGAGAGAAGCTCCCTCTTCTCTCTAGAATTAGGGTTCTTAGGCTTAATTCCATCTTAGATCTAGGTTTTAGTTATTGTTCTCATCTTGTTCTCTTTACAATTTCATGCTTCTACTCTTTCATTCTCATGATTTATAGTGTTAATTTCCCTTTTTGCTCTCCTTTGTGATGATGAACTCATGTTGGATTTGGATTTTCTTTTAATAAAATTTAATGTTTGATGTTCTTTTTGATGATGATTTGAGTTGTGAATTTACTTTTCTTGCAATTGGTAGTTGGGAGATCTATTATTCTTGCACATTTATTATGCTTTCCTTGTACACCCACCAAGTGTTTGACAAAATGCTTGGTTGAGATTTAGAGTAGATTTTGAGCATTCTTGGCTTGAGAAGAGTAATTGGGCAATCTTGAGTCATGAAGACCCAACCTATGTTGGTGATCTAGAGTTATTAGTTAATATCATTTCCATTAACTCTAATCTCTTGCTAATTCACTTAGTGAGTTGATTAGGATATTTGGATTGAGATTAGCTAGTCTTGTTTGACTTTCTCTAATGGAAGATAACTTACACCTTCTTCCAACATTGGAGATGAGAAAATAAGATAAATTCTTGTCAATTATTGTAATTAGTGACTAGGATGGAAAGCCTATGATCTCAATCCTTGCCATGAATGTCTCTCTTTATTACTTGCTTTCTTTAATTACTTGCTTGATTTACTTTTCTCGCCATTTACATTTTCTTGTCAATTTCCAAATCAAACCCCCTTGCATTTTCATAGCCAATAATTGAACACTTCATTGCAATTCCTTGTGAGATGATCCGAGATTTAAATATTTTGGTTAATTTTCATTGGGGTTTGTACTTGTGACAAAACCAAATTTAGCTTGATTTGAGGATTGACTATTGGTTTGGACTATACTATCAACGGGAATATTTTGTGAAATTCCGAACCGGTATAAATCCTGATTCATCATAATGGCGCCGTTGCCGGGGAATTGCAATGATGTTATATTATTGGTTATTGTATGTATGTTAATATGCTTCTTTGTTAGTTTTTGCTTGCTTTAGGAGTTAATTTTTATTAGTTCTTGTTAGTATTTGTTTTTATTCTCTTTTGCTATTATGAATTCTCATCCTTTTGGCTATGAGTTTGGTTCAAATTATGTTGTAGGTAATGGAAACTACAATGAGGATGTGCATCAAGGATGGAACAATCAAAGATGGGAGGAGCTTCAAAGGATTGATCACCCTTCTTGGCAACAACCTCCTCCGATTTCTTATGGGTATAATTCTAATCATAATGCATATCAATCTAATGGATGTAGTGACAGTTATTGTGATTGTCAACAACCACCACCACATGCCTATGAACCACCCCCTCAACATGACTTTAAACCACCTTACTCACAAGCCCCATACCACCAAACACCTCATTATGACCCTAATCCTTATCCACCATACCAACCACCTTATGAACCATATGAACCATACATGGAACCACCACCATTCCAACACAATTACTCTCAAGAACCACCTCAATATACACCATCTCCATACCCTTATCAAGATGAACCAACTTCCAATTATGAAACTTCCTTCCCAAATAATGAACCCTCTTTTTCCACACCACCTCCAATGGATGATTCTCTCCAATAATGTGCTAGTTCTTACATTCGAAGGCAAGAAGAGAACCAAAAGGAGTTCAAGGAGTTATAAGCCAAAATAGCTACCATAGCGGAAGCCGTTCGCAATATGGTCTCCTCCCACCTAAGCCTATGCAATCAAGGAACTCCCATTGTGGATTGTGGAGAAGCAATCAAGGAGCATAGTGAGGGAGTAAGTTTACAGCTTCAAGGTGTAGAAGAAGGGTTGAAGCAAGAATTGCTACAAGGGAAGGAAGATGAGGTAATTGAGCCGAAAGAAGTGGTTGAAAACATAGGAGATGTTGGATGTCCATGGGAATGTAGCATTAGAGAGCCCTCTTTCAAGAAGCTTGATATTGATGTTGAGGAGGGTGTACAACCTCCAAAGCATATCTTGATTGAAGACTTTGAAGAGGTTGATCAAGAGATGGATTCAATCATTGATGAATTCTTATGTACAATTGAATCCTCTCCCATTGGGCTTGACAGGGAGATTAAGGAAGAAGATACCTCGCCTCCCATACCCTTGGTAAGTAATGAAGAAGAGATTGAATTGGAAGGAAGCTACCAAGAAGAGGAGGTTGAGCAAGAAGCAAGCTCCATCATTGAAGATGATTCCACACCAACCAATGAGACTTTTGGGATTGATGAATCTCCCTCATTGTGCTATGAAATTGATAACAAGGAGGACCGTGCACAACCTCTGACACATAATTTGAGCAATGAAGGGTGTATAGAAGAAGTTGGTGAGCAAGGAATTGAACTTAAAGAAGCTTTCAAAGAGGTGGACGTTGCAAGGGAAGAGCACAAGGGAATGGATCTCACATTGGTTAAGTGTGGGGAGGTCCCCCTCCCTAAGTCACCATCATCCAACACAACATTCAAGTGGGTAAAATTCTTATCCTTAAGCTTTACTTTCTCACTTGAATATGGTTTGCTTGAAAATGATGGTCAACTTAGAGCTCTTTGTGGAGTTAAAAGTAGGAGAGAGTTATGTAGTGGTTGGAAACATCACTCTAGGTTCATTATGGTTATATGTTCAAAGTTTAATTGCAAAGGTTGGTGTAGAGATAGATTGTTTGGGTCTAGAAAGTTATTTGGAAGCTTCTTTGAGAATTCTAAGGCTAAACCACCCAAATGGAATCATGATGATTAATTAGAAGATGGGTGCAAAAACAAGATTTGGGATCCGGGAATATATGAAGATCAATTTTGGAAGCCCTTAGCTTGTGTGGAACTTCATCAAAGCTTGGTGCCATTGATTTTGAATTTTGGAGCTTACTTGAAGTCCAAGCATTGGTGGAAGTTTCAAGATGAGTACAAGCATAAGCCACCATAACAAGGAGCCTTCCAAATGTCCAACTTAAGGACTTAAACTAAAGTGCTAGGTGGGAGACACCCCACCATGGTAAACTCTTTCCACTCTCTTTTAGATTTGGTTAATAAGTGATTGGAGTTGCCATTATAGGTAGTTTTCTTCTTTTCTATACTCTTATACATTTTGTTTCGATGATAGGTTGTAGTAGTGTGTTTTGATTAGTTTAGATTGTTGATTAAGTAGGTTGCTTGAAGTGTAAGTTTGATTTGTAGTGTATTTGAAAATTTTTTAAAAACTAAAAAGATTTGTTGTTAAATTTGATTTGTGATTGTCTTAGAATGCTTGTAGATTAGGAGAGTGCCCTACTTTTGAAAAAAAAAAAAGAAAAAGAAGAAAAGCGGGCATCGGCGCGCAAGCGTGCTGTGCGCGCGCGCATCCTAGTACTAAAACCCGAGAGTTATGCCCACTTTATGCCTACTTTGTGCCAGGCGATCCGCGCGTAAGCACGCATGGCGCGTACGTGCCGATTGTCCCTGCCGCATCCGCGCATAAGCACGCATGGTGCATATGCACGGATTTGCACCCTGTTTTTCTTATTTCTCCTTTCTCCTTCTTTCTTCTTTTCTTCTTCTTTCTTTCTATTTTTTTTCTTCTTCCTCTCTTGGAATTTTTTTCTTTTAAAAATAAAAAAATAAAAAATTATAAAATAATAATAAATAAAATACTGAAAAAAATTTCTCTTTTCTTCCATCTTCTTTTATTGCATTTCCTTGTTTTCATTCATTGCATTTTAATTTTATTTTTTGTAACTTGTTTTCCCTTTTATTTTCTAAGTTTCTTATTTTAATATTGGTGTTGAATTCTTTTACTCAATTGTTGAGAATTTCTTGGTTAATCTTGGTGCTTCGTGACTTGTTTGGGATTAATTGTAATATATGCTCTACACACAAGATTAGTGCTTTAGTCCTTCCTGACTCATGATCCCTGGTTTTTATACCTCATCATCAGTGAGTTAGGATGGGACCAAATGCTCTCATGATTATCACTAATCTTGTTTGTGTTAATTGTTGTTTGAACTTGATGCTCGACATGCTCTTCATGTTATTCACTTATGCTTTGACTTTCCTTTTGCATCAAGTATTAATTGATATGCCCTTTGCCTATATTGTTTTCTCACTTACATGCGTAGCTAACATGTAGTGAGAACCCTACTCTTATTTGGCATTAGCCCCCCGCCTATGTTTTATTGCTTTGATATCTTTGTTGTAGGCTTAATTTCCTTTCTTTCTCTCTCCTTTTAGGTTGGCCACTGATGACTTGCATCATCTACCCTTCTTTCTTGCATAAAGAAGACCATAAAGAGCAAAAATCTCATTTGATCAGTGCAATTCATGCATTATTTGATGAATATTATGGTACACTACTTTGAGATGAGTTGTGCTGAATTTCAGGTGAAAAATGCATAAAAAATGGGTAGAAGACAAACAAGAAGATGGGCGTGTGAAACTGGCGTGCCACTTGGAGCAAACGCCACAAAAATGCACTGGCGTGGCACGCCAGGAGTTAGGCGTGGCACGCTAGTACTAAATTCCAGAAGGGAGATCCAAGCATGCATATGTGCGTGGCACGCCAGGGATTGGGCGTGGCACGCTAGTACAGAATTCCAGAGAGCAAAATGGAGGACACAAAAGGGGCGTGGCACGCTTGACCCATCAACTACTATGGGCGTGCCACTTGAGCAAAGGGGCGTGGCACGTCAACTCACCATCTCAAGAAGAACCTCCACTATGGCGTGCCACTTGGTGTCGAAGGTGTGGCACGCCAGCTCCAAGAAGTCACTTGGGCATGCCACTTAAGAACCTAAGCGTGGCACGCCAAGCTTGAAGAGTGCATAAATGCATGTGTGTGCCACTTGAGCAGTGATGAGCGGATAATTTATACGCTTTTTGGCATTGTTTTTAGGTAGTTTTTAGTAAGTTCAAGCTACTTTTAGGGGTGTTTTCATTAGTTTTTATGTTAAATTCACATTTCTGGACTTTACTATGAGTTTGTGTGTTTTTCTGTGATTTCAGGTAATTTCTGGCTGAAATTGAGGGATTTGAGCAAAACTCTGAAAAAGGCTGATAAAAGGACTGCTGATGCTGTTGGAATCTGACCTCCCTGCACTCAAAATAGATTTTCTGGAGCTACAGAACTCCAAATGGCGCGCTCTCAACGGCGTTGGAAAGTAGACATCCAGGGCTTTCCAGTAATATATAATAGTCCATACTTTATTCGGAAATTGACGACGTAATTTGGTGTTGAACGCCAAGTACATGCTGCTGTCTGGAGTTAAACGCCAGAAAAACGTCATGATCCGGAGTTGAATGCCCAAAACACGTCATAACTCAGAGTTCAACTCCAAGAGAAGCCTCAGCTCGTGGATAGATCAAGCTCAGCCCAAACATACACCAAGTGGGCCCCGGAAGTGGATTTATACATCAATTACTTACTCATGTAAACCCTAGGAGCTAGTTTATTATAAATAGAACATTTAACTAATGTATTTATCGATCTCTTGACCATTCGGTCTTTTGATCACTTTGGGGGCTGGCCATTCGGCCATGCCTGAACCTTTTACTTATGTATTTTCAACGGTGGAGTTTCTGCACACCATAGATTAAGGGTGTGGAGCTCTGCTGTACCTCAAGTATTAATGCAATTCTATTTTCTTCCATTCAATTCAACTTGTTCTTATTCCAAGATATACGCTGCACTTAACTTTGATGAATGTGATGATCCGTGACACTCATCATCATTCTCACTTATGAACGCGTGTGATTGACAACCACTTTCGTTCTACCTTAGGCCGGGCGCATATCTCTTAGATTCTCCAACAGAATCTTCGTGGTATAAGCTAGATAGATGGCGGCATTTATGAGGATCCGGAAAGTCTCACCTTGTCTGTGGTATTCCGAGTAGGATCCTGGGAATCCGGAAAGTCTCACCTTGTCTGTGGTATTCCGAGTAGGATTCCGGTAATGAATGACTGTGACGTGCTTCAAACTTGCAAGTGCTGGGCGTTAGTGACAGACGCAAAAGAATCAAGGGATTCTATTCCAGTAGGAGCGGGAACCAACCAGTGATTAACCGTGCTGTGACAGAGCGCGTGAGCGTAGTTTTCACTGCGAGGATGGGATGTAGCCTTCGGCCAGTGTGATGCCTCCAGACGATTAGCCATGCGAGTGACAGCCGCAGAGGACCATTTTCCCGAGAGGATTAAAAGTAGCCATCGTCGAACGGTGAACCCCTATACACAGCTTGCCATGGAAAGGAGTAAGAAGGATTGAGTTGAAGCAATAGGAAAGTAGGCGTTCTTGAGCCATACAGTATCTCCATTCGCTTATCTGAAATTCCCACCAGTGAATCTGCATAAGTATTCTATCCCTTTTATTATTTCTATTTTCTTATTTCTATTTTCGAAACCATAAACAAATTTAATCTGCCTAACTGAGATTTACAAGGTGACCATAGCTTGCTTCATACCAACAATCTCTGTGGGATCGACCCTTACTCGCGTAAGGTTTATTACTTGGACGACCCAGTACACTTGCTGGTTAGTTGAACGGAGTTGTGAATTCAACTGGTGCCACAATAATGATTTCATACAAATACAAAAGAATATGGATCACAATTTCGTCCACCAAGCAGCATGGCGTGACATGTTGGTACAATAATCCAGAGAAGGAGCTGAAGGCAACTAAAGATTGGGCGTGCCACTTGAAGTCGAAGGCGTGGCACGCCAACCTCTCAATCAAACTTGGGCGTGCCACTTGGTATCGAAGGCGTGGCACGCCAACTTAAGCTTCTCACTATGGCGTGCCACTTGAAACTGAGGCGTGGCACGCCAACCATTGGAATCAAGGCAAGATCATGGGCGTGGCACACCAGTAGCATGGGAATAGAATAGAATAGAATAGAATGCATGAATATGTAAGAACAAAAGTGAAAAATGGGTAGTTAGAATAGTTTGAACTTGTATAGGTCATTATATAGTTAGGTGGGAGAGTCTATGCTAATCAAAGATTCAAATCCTAGCTACTTAACCATAAATGATCTTACCTTGACCCTAACCCCATTACAACCTAAATGAAAGACCTCATGATGAATGTATGCATGCATTAAATAAGTGTTGATTGTTAGAAGAAAATCAAATTTTGGAAAATATGATTAGAAGAGAATTGAGTGGATTAACCCTTAAACACTTGAGTGAATAGAGCGGATACACATCCGGTGAGGGTTCAAAAGTTCAATCACATGTGTTCACCCATATTATCTATATTCTTGCAAGCTTGAACTCTTTTTGATAATTCAATACAATTGTGGTTTGGACTTAATTCCTATTGCCTAGCTCTTGTGCTTACACATGCTCTCTTGGGAATTGACTTGTTTGAACTAAGCATTTCCATTTGCTTAGTTAATTACATTTAGATAGGATTCATATAGTTTAGTTGCATTCAATAAATGTCATAACCCTTAGTTCCTTCTTATTTTAGCATGAGGACATGCTAAGGTTTAAGTGTGGGGAGGTTGATAAACCCCATTTTTAGGGTTTATCTTGTATTGAATTTAGGGTATTTTGATAACCTTTTCTCGCATTTAACCTATGAATTGGCATGGTTTTGTAATCTCTCCCGTAGTTGTGCTTAATTGTAAAAACATGCTTTTTAAGCCTTATTTTGATGAATTATAGTTCCTCTTTGATTTCATAAGATGCCTTGATGTGTTTGCTAGTAATCTCAGGATGAAATAGGTTAGGCATGGATCAAGGGAGCAAGGAAGAAAGCATGCAAGTGGAGAGAAGCACAAAAAGCCAAAGAATTGATCTAGGCCATGCACGCGCACGCGCACAAGGTGCTCGCGCGCACATTGCGAAACAAGCCAGGGACGCGCACGCGTACCGTGCGCGCACGCGTCGATGACGGCACATGACCTCATTAATGCAGCACGTGTCTGGCGATTTGAGAGGGTTTCTGAACCCATTTTTGGCGCCAATTGCTAAGGGAAAGGAATAAAAGGATGAAGGATTAAGGGGAAGGCATCATTCATTCAATTAATCAAGCATAGAGAATATACTTAGGATTAGTTTAGAGTTTTAGAGAGAGAAGCTCTCACTTCTCTCTAGAATTAGGATTAGGGTTTAGTTCTTATATCTAGGTTTTAATATTAGCTTTCTTCTACTTCTACTTCCCAATTCATTGTTGTTACATTCATCATTCTTCTACTCTTTTGTTGTAATCTCCTTTACATTGTTCTTATACTTTGTTGTAGATCTACTATTGCTACTTCCATTCTCTTTCAATTCAATAAAAGGTAATTCATAATAATTGTTCTTCATTGCTCTCCTATTGTTGATCTCTTGTTTTTGTAGTTGTAGATTCCTTTAATTCTTGCATTTAATAATGTTTACTTGTATTGCACTCTATGTGTTTGATGAAATGTCTCTTCTAGATATAGTGTAGGTTTTGTTCCTTTTGGCCTAGGTAGAGTAATTAGTGACTCTTGAGTTATCTAATTCCTTTGTTGATTGATAATTAGAAGTTGCTAATTAATTTGAATACCTCTAAAGCTAGTCATTCCTTTAGGAGATGATTAGGGCTTGAGGAATCAAATTGATTCATCCACTTGACTTCCTTCCATAGTTAGAGGTTAACTAAGTGGTAGCAATGAACAATTCTCATCACAATTGAGAAATGTAACTAGGATAGGATTTCTAGTTCTCACATCTTGCCAAGAGCTTTGTTAGTTGTTAGTTTATATTCTCCAAAACCCCAAAATAACTCATAACCAATAACAAGACACTTCATTACAATTCCTAGGGAGAACGACCCGAGGTTTGAATACTTCGGTTTATAAATTTTAGGGGTTTGTACTAGTGACAAACAACTTTTTGTATGAAAGGATTATTGTTTGGTTTAGAAACTATACTTTACAACGAGATTTCATTAGTGAAATTCTAAACCGTCAAAAATCCAATCATCACGTGGCACGCTGGTACAAGTTTTCAGAGAGGATGACAGAGGCCAATTACATGGGGCGTGCCACTTGGTATCGAAGGTGTGGCACGCCATTCACCATTCTTCACTTAGGCGTGCCACTTGAGCAACCAGGCATGGCACGCCAGTGTCATTCAGAGGGCAAAGAAGCATTGGGGCGTGCCACTTGAGTTCATGGCGTGGCACGCCAAACAGAGGAACCACTCACTCACAAGGGTCTGGCTTGCCACGCAAGTGCAACTTTCCAGAGGAGCTTAGCCAAGCACACAGCAAGGGCGTGGCACGCCAGACCCTGGGCGTGCCATGCTAGTTCAGGTTTCCAGAGGCAAAGGAAAGAGGAAAAAGCAAAGGGCGTGCCACTTGAGTTCGAAAGCGTGGCATGCCAAGGTTGGCAAAGGGACGAGCGTGCCACTTGAAGGATTGGGCGTGGCAAGCCAAGCTAGAAATGAAGGGCACGTGACACGCCAGTAAAACGCCAGTGACACGCCAGCTGAGAAGTCACGCTTATTGAGTGTTTGCTTTTCCCTCCAAAATGTAATTTTCCCTTTTCAGTTTTGTAATTCTTTTATTTTACTAGGAGTAGTATAAATACGCCCAAGGAGTACTGAAGTGGGGGTTAAGCAATTAGTTTTAGATCCACTTTTACACTTCACTTTTGAGTACTTTTTGAGCTATGAGTAGCTAACTTCCCTCTCATTGAGATAGGGAGCTCTGTTGTACTTGATGGATTGATAATAGTGAAATTCTTCTTCTCTTTATCTTCTCTTTGATTTGCTAGAAGGAATTTTGTTCTTAATGCTTAGTGTTCAATTATCTTGGGAAAGAGATTGAATGCAATTGGGTTTCATGGGAACCTTGGGAAAGGAAACATGAAACCATGCTTGAAATCTCTTCTCATACTTGAGTAGAATCTGGGTTTTGGTATTTGGATACGTGACATATAATCCTCCCTCTACCTGGACCTATAAGGGTGTGTGGTATAATCAGGGACCAAGCATATCTCTCTTTATGAGCAATTAGACCAAGGAATTGACTATTGATCAAGATCAGAGAGATTGAGTCACCAAGGGATTGGGGCTCAATCAATCATGATTGCCAAAAGGTCAATGAGTTGCATGATTGAAGAAGATATAAGCTAGATTTGATCCAAAGAGACAACATCTCCCAATCTCAATGAATTTCCCCATTCTTATCTATCCATTTCTTTACAGCTTAATTTTTACATTCAGCAATTTCCCACTCCCATTTACATTTAAGTCATTTATGATTCAGCACTTTACATTCTGCAATTTCCATTTCTTCACTTTATTGCTTTACTTTATATTCTAGTCATTTACATTTATGTCATTTACAATTCTGCACTTCACAATCTTATTGATCATCTTGACTAATTCATCAATTAATTAAAACTGTTTGAATTTGCCAATCTCTGTGGATACGATCCCACTCCACTGTGGGTTATTACTTGGTGATAATTTTGGTGCGCTTGCCAAAAGATCTGATTCACTAATTTTTGAATGGGGTGTGAATTAGAACTCATCAAATTTTATGGCACCGTTCCCTGGGATTGGCTTAAATTTGACAGTGATTAAATTGATTGGAGAACTAGATTAATGATGAGCGGATAATTTATACGCTTTTTGGCATTGTTTTTAGATAGTTTTTAGTAAGTTCAGGCTACTTTTAGGGATGTTTTCATTAGTTTTTATGTTAAATTCACATTTCTGGACTTTACTATGAGTTTGTGTGTTTTTCTGTGATTTCAGATAAATTCTGACTGAAATTGAGGGATTTGAGCAAAACTCTGAAGAAGGCTGACAAAAGGACTGCTGATGCTGTTGGAATCTGACCTCCCTGCACTCGAAATGGATTTTCTGGAGCTACAGAACTCCAAATGGCGCGCTCTCAACGGCGTTGGAAATTAGACATCCAGGGCTTTCCAGCAATATATAATAGTCCATACTTTATTCGGAAATTGACGACGTAACTTGGCGTTGAACGCCAAGTTCATGCTGCTGTCTGGAGTTAAACGCCAGAAAAACGTCATGATCCGGAGTTGAACGCCCAAAACACGTCATAACTCGGAGTTCAACTCCAAGAGAAGCCTCAGCTCGTGGATAGATCAAGCTCAGCCAAAGCACACACCAAGTGGGCCCCGGAAGTGGATTTATGCATCAATTACTTACTCATGTAAACCCTAGTAGCTAGTCCAGTATATATAGGACATTTATCTATTGTATTAGACATCTTTTGACAGTTTAATCTCTTTGAATATTCGGTCACTTGATCATGGAGAGGGCTGGCCATTCGGCCATGCCTGAACCTCTTTTACTTATGTATTTTTCAACGGTGGAGTTTCTGCACACCATAGATTAAGGGTGTGGAGCTCTGCTGTACCTCAAGTATTAATGAAGTTCTATTTTCTTTTGTTCAATTCCTCTTTTATTCTTATTCCAAGATATTCATTCGTACCCAAGAACATGATGAATGTGATGAGTCAGATAACCCTCATTATCATTCTCACTTATGAACGCGCGTGATTGACAACCACTTCCGTTCTACATGCAACAGAGCTTGAATGCGTATCTCTTAGATTCCCCAACAGAATCTTCGTGGTATAAGCTAGATAGATGGCGGCATTTATGAGGATCCGGAAAGTCTCACCTTGTCTGTGGTATTCCGAGTAGGATCCTGGGAATCCGGAAAGTCTCACCTTGTCTGTGGTATTCCGAGTAGGATTCCAGTAATGAATGACTGTGACGTGCTTCAAACTTGCAAGTGCCGGGCGTTAGTGACAGAAGCAAAAGAATCAAGGGATTCTATTCCAGTAGGCGTGGGAACCAACCAGTGATTAGCCGTACTGTGACAGAGTGCGTGAGCATTAGTTTTCACTGCGAGGATGGGATGTAGCCATCAACCATGGGTGATGCCTCCAGACGATTAGCCGTGCGAGTGACAGCCGCATAGGATCATTTTCCCGAGAGGATTGAAAGTAGCCACCGCTGATGGTGAACCCCTAAACAAAGCTTGCCATGGAAAGGAGTAAGAAGGACTGAGTAGAAGCGGTAGGAGAGCAGGCGTCCTTGAGTCATACAGCATCTCCATTCACTTATCTGAAATTCCTACCAATGAATCTGCATAAGTATTCTATCCCTTTTATTATTCCTTTTTATTTATTATTTATTCCAATAATCACAATTACCCTTTAATCTGCCTAACTGAGATTTGCAAGGTGACCATAGCTTGCTTCATACCAACAATCTCTGTGGATTCGACCCTTACTCACGTAAGGTTTATTACTTGGACGACCCAGTACACTTGCTGGTTAGTTGAACGGAGTTGTGAATTTAACCAAGAGACACAATAGTTTTTGTGTACATACCAAAGAGCCAATATTGATGATCACAATTTCGTCCACCAAGTTTTTGGCGCCGTTGCCGGGGATTGTTCGAGTATGGACAACTGACGGTTCATCTTGTTGCTCAGATTAGGTAATTTTCTTTTCAAAATTTTTTTTTTTCAAAAATCTTTTTCAAAATTTTTCTTTTCTTTTTCGTTTTTCCAAACTTTATTTTCGAAAAAATTATCAAAAAAAAAAAATCACAAAATCATAAAAACCAAAAATATTTTGTGTTTCTTGTTTGAGTCTTGAGTCAATTTTTAAGTTTGGTGTCAATTGCATGCTTTTAAAATTTTTTCTTGTATTTTTCGAAAATTCCATGCATTCATAGTGTTCTTCATGATCTTCAAGTTGTTCTTGATAAGTCCTCTTGTTTGATCTTGATGGTTTCTTGTTTTGTGTCTTATGTTGTTTTTCATATGCATTTTTTGTTTGTTAAAGTCTATGCATTAAAGATTTCTAAGTTTGGTGTCTTGCATGTTTTCTTTGCATCAAAAATTTTTCAAAATCATGTTCTTGATGTTCATCATGATCTTCAAAGTGTTCTTGGTGTTCATCTTGACATTCATAGTGTTCTTGCATGCATCTTGTGTTTTGATCCAAAATTTTCATGTTTTGGGTCATTTTTGTGTTTTTCTCTCTCATAATTAAAAATTCAAAAATCAAAAAAATATCTTTTCCTTATTTCCCTCCAAATTTTTGAAATTTTGGGTTGACTTGGTCAAAAATTTTCAAAATTAGTTGTTTCTTACAAGTCAAGTCAAAAATTTCAAATTTTAAAAATCTTATCTTTTCAAAATCTTTTTCAAAAATCATATCTTTTTCATTTTTTTATATTTTTCGAAAATTTCAAAAATCTTTTTCAAAATATTTTCAAAATCTTTTTCTTATCTTTACATCTAATTTTCGAAAATTAGCTAACAATTAATGTGATTGGTTCAGAAATTTGAAGTTTGTTACTTTCTTGTTAAGAAAGGTTCAATCTTTAAGTTCTAGAATCTTATCTTGTAGTTTCTTGTTAGTCAAGTCATCTTAAAAATTAAATCTTTTTCAAAATATCTTTTTATTAAAATTTTTTATCTTATCTTTTATCTTATCTTTTTCAAAAATTTTATCTTTTTCAAAATTTGATTTCAAAATATCCTATCTAACTTCTTATCTTCTTATCTTTTTCAAATTTTGATTTCAAATCTTTTTCAATCAACTAACTAACTTTTTGTTTGTTTCTTATCTTTTTCAAAACCACCTAACTACTTTTCCCTCTCTAATTTTCGAAAATATCTCTCTCTTTTTCAAAAATTCTTTTTAATTAATTAATTGTTTCATGTTTTAATTTTAATTACATTTTATTTTTAATTTTCGAAAATTACTAACTCCTTTTCCAAATTATTTTCGAATTCTCCCTCCTCTTCTCTTCTTCTATTTAATTATTTAATTACTAACACTTCTCTTCACCTCTCTTCATCCAAAAATCCGAACTCTTCTTCATTCTTCTACCCCCTTCTTTTTCTACTAACATAAAGGAATCTCTATACTGTGACATAGAGGATTCCTCTTTCTTTTCTTGTTTTCTTCTCTTTCATATGAGCAGGAACAGGGAAAAAGACACTCTTGTTGAGATTGATCCAGAACCTGAAAGGACTCTGAAGAGAAAATTAAGAGAAGCTAAATTACAACAATCCAGAAGAAACCTTCTAGAAATTTTCGAACAAGAGAAAGAGATGGCAGCTGAAAATAATAATAATAATGCAAGGAGAATGCTTGGTGACTTCACTAAGCCAACATCCAAGTTTGATGGAAGAAGCATCTCCATTCCTGCCATTGGAGCCAATAACTTTGAGCTTAAGCCTCAACTAGTTGCTTTAATGCAACAAAACTGCAAGTTTTATGGACTTCCATCTGAAGATCCTTATCAGTTTTTAACTGAATTCTTGCAGATCTGTGAGATTGTAAAGACGAATGGAGTTGATCCTGAAGTCTACAGACTCATGCTTTTCCCTTTTGCTGTAAGAGACAGAGCTAGAATATGGTTGGATTCACAACCCAAGGATAGCCTGGACTCATGGGATAAGCTGGTCACTGCCTTCTTGGACAAATTCTTTCCTCCTCAAAAGCTGAGCAAGCTGAGAGTGGATGTTCAAACCTTCAAACAAAAAGATGGTGAATCCCTCTATGAAGCTTGGGAAAGATACAAGCAGCTGACCAAAAGATGTCCATCTGACATGTTCTCAGAATGGACCATATTAGACATATTCTATTATGGTCTCTCTGAATTTTCGAAAATGTCATTGGATCATTCTGCAGGTGGATCCATTCACCTGAAGAAAACGCCTGAAGAGGCTCAAGAGCTCATTGACATGGTTGCAAATAACCAGTTCATGTACACTTCTGAGAGGAATTCCGTGAACAATGGGATACCTCAGAAGAAAGGAGTTCTTGAAATTGATACTTTGAATGCCATATTGGCTCAGAACAAAGTGTTGACTCAACAGGTCAACATGATCTCTCAAAATCTGAATGGATTGCAACATGCATCCAACAGTACTAGAGAGGCAGCTTCTGAAGAAGCTTATAATCCTGAGAACCCTGCCATGGCAGAGGTTAATTACATGGGTGAACCTTATGGAAACACCTATAACTCATCATGGAGAAATCATCCAAATTTCTCCTGGAAGGATCAACAAAAGCCTCAACAAGGCTTTAACAATGGTGGACGCAATAGGCTAAACAATAGTAAGCCATATCCATCATCTTCTCAGCAACAGACAGAGAACTCTGAACAAAATAATTCTAATTTAGCCAATATAGTCTCTGATCTGTCAAAGGCCACTTTCAGTTTCATGAATGAAACCAGATCCTCCATTAGAAATTTGGAAGCACAAGTGGGCCAGCTGAGTAAGAAAGTTATTGAAACTCCTCCCAGTACTCTCCCAAGCAATACAGAAGAAAATCCAAAAGGAGAGTGCAAGGCCATTGACATAGTCAATATGGCCGAATGCACAAGGGAGGAGGAGGACGAAAATCCTAGTGAGGAAGACCTCCTGGAACGTTCCTCAAGCAAGAAGGAGTTTCCTATTAAGGATCCTGAGGAATCTGAGGCTCATCTAGAGACCATAGAGATTCCTTTAAATCTCCTTCTGCCATTCATGAGCTCTGAAGAATATTCATCCTCTGAAGAGAATAAAGATGTGACTGGAGAGCAAGTTGCTCAATACTTAGGAGCTATCATGAAACTGAATGCCAAGCTGTTTGGTAATGAGACTTGGGAAAGTGAACCTCCCTTGCTCATTAGTGAACTAGATACTTGGATTCAGAGAACTCTACCTCAAAAGAAACAAGATCCTGGCAAGTTCTTAATACCTTGCACCATTGGCACCATGAGCTTTGAAAAAGCTCTATGTGATCTTGGGTCAGGGATAAATCTTATGCCACTCTCTGTAATGGAGAAGCTGGGGATCATTGAGATACAGCCTGCCTTGTTCTCATTACAATTGGCAGACAAGTCATTGAGACAAGCCTATGGAATAGTAGAGGACGTGCTAGTAAAGGTTGAAGGCCTTTACATCCCTATTGATTTCATAATCCTAGACACTAGGAAGGAAGATGATGAATGCATCATCCTAGGAAGACCTTTCCTAGCCACAGCAGGAGCTGTGATAGATGTCAACAGAGGTGAGTTAGTCCTTCAATTGAATGGGGACTACCTTGTGTTTAAGGCACATGGCCATCCCTCTGTGACAAAAGAGAGCAAGCATGAAGAGCTTCTCTCAGTTCAGAGTCAAGAAGAGCCCACACAGTCAAACTTTAAGTTTGGTGTTGTGAGGCCACAACCAAACTCTAAGTTTGGTGTTCCAACCCCATATCCAAACTCTAAGTTTGGTGTTGGGACCACACTAAAATTGACCTGATCACCTTGTGGCTCTATGAGAGCCACTGTCAAGCTATTGACATTAAAGAAGCGCTTGTTGGGAGGCAACCCAACTTTATTTATCTAAATTTATTTTATTTTGTTTCTTTGTTATTTTTATGTTTAATTAGGTACATGATCATGAGGAGTCACGAAAAAATCAAAAAAATTAAAAACAGAGTCAAAAACAGAAGAAAAAATTTTTCACCCTGGAGGCAGCGCAGACTGGCGTTCAACGCCAGTAAGGTGCATCTGGCCGGCGTTCAACGCCAGAACAGAGCACCATTCTGGCGCTGAACGCCCAAAACAAGCAACAACCTGGCGTTAAACGCCAGGATGGTGCACAGAGAGGACAACCTGGCGCTGAACGCCAAGAACAAGCATGAAACTGGCGTTCAACGCCAGAAACATGCATTACATGGGCGTTGAACGCCCAGAACATGCACCAATGGGCGTTTGAACGCCAGAATGATGCATGAAGGCAATTTACATGCCTATATGGTGA
Organism: Arachis stenosperma; assembly: GCF_014773155.1. Classification (NCBI taxonomy): domain Eukaryota; kingdom Viridiplantae; phylum Streptophyta; class Magnoliopsida; order Fabales; family Fabaceae; genus Arachis; species Arachis stenosperma. The sequence goes on along the minus strand of NC_080379.1, from coordinate 105,219,381 downwards.
AGGAATGGTATTTGTTTTCACCTCAGGATCTGTGGACCCCACAGGATCCTCACCTCAGGATCTGTGGCCCCCACAGGATCCCCACCTACCATATTCCCACCTTACCTTTTAATCCTAATCACACTATCCTAATCCAAATCTCATATCACACTTCCCAACAAATCCTCTTCCCAATTACCCCATTCACCATTCACATCAACCTCCTCTTCCCCATAAACCCCACCTACCCTCATAAAATTCAAATTCAATTTATCACCCCTTTCCACCCAAAATGGCCGAACTCCCACCCTCCCTCTCCCTATAAATAACCTCCCATTCTTCTTCATTTTCACACAACACAAACCCCTTCTTCTCCCATATAGCCGAACCTACTCTCTCCCTCTCTACCATATTCTCTTCTTCTTCTACTACTATTCTTTTCTTTCTTGCTCGAGGACGAGCAAATTTTAAGTTTGGTGTGGTAAAAGCATAAGCTTTTTTTTTTTTTTCCATTACCGATGGCACCTAAGGCCGGAGTTTCCTCAAAAAAAGGGAAAGGAAAAGCAAAAGCTTCCACCTCCGAGTCATGGGAGAAGGAGAGATTCATCTCCAAAAGCCACCAAGACCACTTCTATGATGTTGTGGCAAAGAAGAAGGTGATCCCTGAGGTCCCTTTCAAGCTCAAAAAGAATGAGTATCCGGAAATCCGACATGAAATCCAAAGGAGAGGTTGGGAAGTCATAACCAACCCCATGCAACAAGTTGGAATACTGATGGTTCAAGAGTTCTATGCTAATGCATGGATCACTAGGAACCATGATCAAAGTATGAACCCGAATCCAAAGAACTATCTCACAATGGTTCGGGGGAAATACTTAGATTTCAGTCCGGAAAATGTGAGGTTGGCGTTTCACTTACCCATGATGCAAGGTGATGAACGCCCCTACACAAGAAGGGTCAACTTTAATCAAAGGTTGGACCAAGTCCTAAGGGACATTTGTGTGGAAGGCGCCCAATGGAGAATAGACTCCAAAGGCAAACCAGTCCAACTAAGAAGACTGGACCTCAAGCCTGTAGCTAGAGGATGGTTGGAGTTCATCCAAAGATCCATCATCCCTACAAGCAACCGATCTGAAGTTACTGTGGATCGGGCCATCATGATTCATAGCATCATGATGGGAGAGGAAGTAGAAGTTCATGAAGTCATCTCCAATGAACTCTACAAAATAGCCGACAAGCCTTCACACATGGCACGGCTAGCCTTCCCCCACCTTATATGCCATCTATGTTACTCAGCTGGAGTTATCATAGATGGAGATGTCTCCATTGAAGAAGACAAGCCCATCACCAAGAAAAGGATGGAGCAAACAAGAGAAGTTCCTCACGGCCCTCAAGAAGAACATGAGGAAGTTCATCATCAACAAATGCCTCAAGGAATGCACTTTCCTCCCAACAACTATTGGGAGCAACTCAATACCTCCTTAGAAGATTTGAGCCATAATGTTGAACAACTAAGGGTGGAACATCATGAGCACTCCATCATTCTCCAAGAAATAAGAGAAGATCAAAGAGCAATGAGGGAGGAGCAACAAAGGCAAGGAAGGGACATAGAAGAACTGAAGAACATCATTGGTCCTTCAAGAAGAAGACGCCACTAAAGGTGGATTCATTCCTTGTCCTTTATTTCTTTCTGTTTTTCGGTTTTTAGTATGGTGTTTATTTATGTTTTGTGTCTTTATTTCATGATCATTAGTATATAACCATGCCTTAAAGCTATGAATAAATTCCATTAATCCTTCACCTCTCTTAAAAGAAAAATGTTTTAATTCAAAAGAACAAGAAGTACATGAATTTCGAATTTATTATTGAATTTAATTTAATTATATTGATGTGGTGACAATACTTTTTGTTTTCTGAATGAATGATTGAACAGTGCATATGTCTTTTGATATTGTTGTTTATGAATGTTAAAATTGTTGGCTCTTGAAAGAATGATGAACAAAGAGAAATGTTATTGATGATCTGAAAAATCATGAAATTGATTCTTGAAGCAAGAAAAAGCAGTGAAAAAGAAGAAGCATTCGAAAAAAAAATGGAGCTAAAAAGAGTATATAGAAAAAGAAGGAGCAGTAGAAAAAGCCAATAGCCCTTAAAACCAAAAGGCAAGGGTAAAAAGGATCCAAGGCTTTGAGCATCAATGGATAGGAGGGCCCAAGGAAATTAAATCCAGGCCTAAGCGGCTAAATCAAGCTGTCCCTAACCATGTGCTTGTGTCATGAAGGTCCAAGTGAAAAGCTTGAGACTGAGTGGTTAAAGTCGTGATCCAAAGCAAAAGAGTGTGCTTAAGAGCTCTGGACACCACTAACTGGGGACTCTAGCAAAGCTGAGTCACAATATGAAAAGGTTCACCCAGCTATGTGTCTGTGGCATTTATGTATCCGGTGGTAATACTGGAAAACAAAATGCTTAAGGCCACGGCCAAGACTCATAAGTAGCTGTGTTCAAGAATCAACATGCTTAACTAGGAAAATCAATAACACTATCCAAAATTCTAAGTTCCTAGAGAAGCCAATCATTCATAAACTACAAAGGAAAAAGTGAGATGCCAAAACTGTTCAGAAGCAAAAAGCTACAAGTCCCGCTCATCTAATTATAATTAATATTCAATGATATTTCTGAATTTATAGTATATTCTCTTCTTTTTATCCTAATTGATTTTCAGTTGCTTGGGGACAAGCAACAATTTAAGTTTGGTGTTGTGATGAGCGGATAATTTATACGCTTTTTGGCATTGTTTTTAGATAGTTTTTAGTAAGTTCAGGCTACTTTTAGGGATGTTTTCATTAGTTTTTATGTTAAATTCACATTTCTGGACTTTACTATGAGTTTGTGTGTTTTTCTGTGATTTCAGGTAAATTCTGACTGAAATTGAGGGATTTGAGCAAAACTCTGAAGAAGGCTGACAAAAGGACTGCTGATGCTGTTGGAATCTGACCTCCCTGCACTCGAAATGGATTTTCTGGAGCTACAGAACTCCAAATGGCGCGCTCTCAACGGCGTTGGAAATTAGACATCCAGGGCTTTCCAGCAATATATAATAGTCCATACTTTACTCGGAAATTGACGACGTAACTTGGCGTTGAACGCCAAGTTCATGCTGCTGTCTGGAGTTAAACGCCAGAAAAACGTCATGATCCGGAGTTGAACGCCCAAAACACGTCATAACTCGGAGTTCAACTCCAAGAGAAGCCTCAGCTCGTGGATAGATCAAGCTCAGCCAAAGCACACACCAAGTGGGCCCCGGAAGTGGATTTATGCATCAATTACTTACTCATGTAAACCCTAGTAGCTAGTCCAGTATATATAGGACATTTATCTATTGTATTAGACATCTTTTGACAGTTTAATCTCTTTGAATATTCGGTCACTTGATCATGGAGAGGGCTGGCCATTCGGCCATGCCTGAACCTCTTTTACTTATGTATTTTTCAACGGTGGAGTTTCTGCACACCATAGATTAAGGGTGTGGAGCTCTGCTGTACCTCAAGTATTAATGAAGTTCTATTTTCTTTTGTTCAATTCCTCTTTTATTCTTATTCCAAGATATTCATTCGTACCCAAGAACATGATGAATGTGATGAGTCAGATAACCCTCATTATCATTCTCACTTATGAACGCGCGTGATTGACAACCACTTCCGTTCTACATGCAACAGAGCTTGAATGCGTATCTCTTAGATTCCCCAACAGAATCTTCGTGGTATAAGCTAGATAGATGGCGGCATTTATGAGGATTCGGAAAGTCTCACCTTGTCTGTGGTATTCCGAGTAGGATCCTGGGAATCCGGAAAGTCTCACCTTGTCTGTGGTATTCCGAGTAGGATTCCAGTAATGAATGACTGTGACGTGCTTCAAACTTGCAAGTGCCGGGCGTTAGTGACAGACGCAAAAGAATCAAGGGATTCTATTCCAGTAGGCGTGGGAACCAACCAGTGATTAGCCGTACTGTGACAGAGTGCGTGAGCATTAGTTTTCACTGCGAGGATGGGATGTAGCCATCAACCATGGGTGATGCCTCCAGACGATTAGCCGTGCGAGTGACAGCCGCATAGGATCATTTTCCCGAGAGGATTGAAAGTAGCCACCGCTGATGGTGAACCCCTAAACAAAGCTTGCCATGGAAAGGAGTAAGAAGGACTGAGTAGAAGCGGTAGGAGAGCAGGCGTCCTTGAGTCATATAGCATCTCCATTCACTTATCTGAAATTCCTACCAATGAATCTGCATAAGTATTCTATCCCTTTTATTATTCCTTTTTATTTATTATTTATTCCAATAATCACAATTACCCTTTAATCTGCCTAACTGAGATTTGCAAGGTGACCATAGCTTGCTTCATACCAACAATCTCTGTGGATTCGACCCTTACTCACGTAAGGTTTATTACTTGGACGACCCAGTACACTTGCTGGTTAGTTGAACGGAGTTGTGAATTTAACCAAGAGACACAATAGTTTTTGTGTACATACCAAAGAGCCAATATTGATGATCACAATTTCGTCCACCAATTAAGCAATTTAAATTCCTTGTTATTTTAATTTCTTTTAGTTAGCATTTTTTTTATTTTATTTTGAGCTCTATTTCCTTCTTCTTTGATTATTTTATTTAGTGTCCATATTTTCACTCTTCTAATTGTTTGATCAATTGCACCACTCACACTAACAACTACTCTAACAAAAGTAATTTCTTCATCTATTTTCTTTCTTGCTTTTTGTCTTGATTGGTTGTATGACAGGTAGGAGAAGCGGGGCTTCAACTTCCTTTGATTCTGAACTTGAGAGGACCTTTCTTAGATTAAGGAGGGAAGCAAGAGGGAAGAGAGTCATTGGTGCTGAGGAAGAGGAAGAGTATTTTGAAACAAACATGGAGGAGAATATGGAGAATCACCATGAGGAAGAAGTTCATAACCATTCCAAAGGAGGCCCAGTCAATCATGATGGGCAAGAAAGGAGAGTCTTAGGCTCCTACATCAACCCAAACCCAGGAAATTATGGTAGCAGCATCCTAAAGCCAACAATTCATGCCAACAATTTTGAGCTGAAGCCTCAGCTCATCACACTTGTTCAGAATAATTGCTCATATGGAGGAAGTGCCCAAGAAGACCCTAATCAACATCTCAGCACATTCTTGAGGATATGTGATACTGTAAAGTCCAACGGGGTACACCCTGACATCTACAAACTACTCTTGTTTCATTTCTTACTCAGAGATAAGGCAGCAAAGTGGTTGGAATCATTCCCCAAGGATAGCCTAACTACATGGGAGGAGGTCGTGAACAGATTCCTTGTAAGATTTTACCCTCCACAAAGAATCAATAGGCTGAGAGTTGAGGTGCAAACTTTCAGACAACAAGATGGAGAAACACTCTATGAGGCCTGGAAGAGATTCAAAGATCTGACAAGAAGATGCCCACCGGATATGTTCAATGAGTGGGTACAACTACATATCTTTTATGAGGGACTATCCTATGAAGCAAAGAAGGCAGTGGATCATTCTTCAGGAGGCTCACTCAACAAAAAGAAAACCATTGAAGAGTCCATAGATGTCATTGAGACTGTAGCTGAAAATGAGTATTTCTATGCTTCAGAAAGAACTTAGAAGAAGGGAGTGTTAAAACTCAACTCTGTAGATGCTTTGTTAGCTCAGAACAAGGCAATTGCAGCACAAATAGCAGCCTTAACCAAGAGGATGGAGGCCAACCAAGTCTCAGTCATTCAAGACCAAACTCCTCAACAAGAAGGGAATGCACCAGAATCTGAAGGTGACTGGGAACAAGCTAATTATATGAAAAATTCATCCAGAGCACCATATGACCCACACTCTAAGACATACAACCCAGGTTGGAAGAACCACCTAAAGTTTGGGTGGAGAAATCAACAAAATCAGCATCCCAACCATAACCCCAACCATTAAATAGGGAACCATAGACCCTACCATAACTCACAAAACACATCATACCATAACAACCAACCCACACACAACAACCCAATCAAGATGCACCATCCGCAACTATGCAACCATGTGAAATCAAGAGCAACTTTGAGAGGATGGAGGCTGCAATAGCACAACTGTCATCCCAGATTACAGGGACAGTCTCACCCTCATGGACAGACAAGAACAAACCGACAGAAGGATAGATGCTAATCAAGAGGAATACAGGTCAAATCTGAAAAATCAAGGTGCAGCAATCTCAAAGTTGGAAGCACAAGTGGGGATTTTTTCCAAGCAAATCCCACTCCCCACACACATTTTCCAGCGATACCATGGCTAACCCAAGAGGGGAATGCAAGGTTATAACTCTAAGAAGTGAAAAGGTTGTAGAGGAAGGAACCCCAAACAAAGATAATCATGAAGAGGTTACATCAAAGCATGGGAACGAGGATGAAAGGGAGATCCCAGCTTCACCTTCACCAAAACCAGTCTTGAAGCCCTATGTGCCAAAGGCACTATACCCACAAAGACTGAGGAAAAATGGGAAGGATGGCCAGTTCTTTAAGTTCCTAGAGATCTTCAAGAGGATCTAAATCAACATACCATTTGCTGAGGTATTAGAACAAATGCCACTCTATGCCAAGTTCTTAAAGGAGCTTATAACCAAAAAGAGGAACTGGAAGGCAAAAGAAACCATAGTATTGACTGAGGAATGCAGCGCCATCATACAGAAGAAGATGCCTCAAAAGCTAAAAGACCCAGGGAGTTTTCAAATCCCCTGCATCATAGGGGATATCACTATTGAGAAAGCTTTGTGTGATTTGGGAGCTAGCATAAATCTTATGTCCCTAACCATGATGAGAAGGGTGAAGATTGAGGAAGCCAAGCCAACAAGAATGGCACTCCAATTGGCTGACAGAACATTGAAATTTCCACATGGGGTGGTGGAAGACTTGCTAGTGAAAGTAGGAGAATTCATTTTCCCTGCTGATTTCGTTGTGCTGGACATGGAAGAAGAAGCCAACACGTTAATTATCCTAAGAAGACCATTTCTAGCTACTGCTGGAGCCATCATTGATGTGCAGAAAGGAGAACTAGTCTTGAGATTGCATGAAGAAAAAATGGTCTTCAACGTCTTTAAAGCAATGAGTTACCCCAAAGAATTCATAGGAGAATGCATGCTGGTAGACACCACAAAACAGATAGTTAAAGCAGTCATGGAAGAAGAACAATGTGGAGAAAACATTAAACTGGAACAAGCACCAGATGGAGAACTACCACAAGCAACCATGAGGAACTCAATCATGTCAACTATCACAGACAACAAAGATGCAGAGTCACCAAAATTAGAGCTGAAAGATTTACCACCCAGCTTGAAATATGCATATCTGGGTGCTAACAACACTCACCTAGTAATCATAAATTCAAGTCTGAGTAAGGAACAAGAAGAGGAACTTATCCAAGTGTTGAGATAACACAAGGATGCCATAGACTGGACATTTACAGATTTAAAGGGGATCAGTCCTTCAATGTGCATGCATAAAATCTTACTTGAAGAGGATGCCAAACCCTCAGGATAGCAACAAAGGAGGCTGAACCCAACTATGAATGAAGTAGTTCAGAAAGAAGTGTTGAAATTATGGCAAGCAGAGGTGATCTACCCCATCTCAGACAGCCCTTGGGTAAGCCCGGTGCAAGTAGTCCCTAAGAAGGGAGGGATCACTGTTGTGGCAAATGAGAAGAATGAATTGATACCCACAAAGACAGTGACCGGATGGCATATGTGCATTGACTACCAGAAACTTAATGAAGCCACCCGGAAAGATCACTTTCCCCTACCCTTCATGGACCAGATGCTTGAAAGATTGGCAGGACATGAGTATTATTGTTTCCTGAATGGATATTCGGGCTACAATCAAATTGTTGTAGACCCCAAGGATCAGGAAAAAACTTCATTTACTTGTCCATATGGTGTCTTTGCTTATAGGAGAATGCCCTTTGGATTGTGTAATGCACCTGCAACATTCTAAAGGTGCATGCTCTCCATTTTTTCAGATATAATTGAGAAGTTCATAGAAGTATTTATGGACGACTTCTCTTTGTTTGGGAATTCATATTCTGATTGCCTATACCATCTTGCACTTGTGCTAAAAAAGTGTCAAGAAACCAACCTGGTTTTAAACTGGGAGAAGTGCCATTTTATGGTAACTGAAGGGGTGGTTCTTGGTCACAAGATTTCAAAAGATGGCATAGAAGTAGACAGGGCAAAAGTGGAAGTAATTGAAAAATTACCTCCACCTTGTAATGTCAAAGCAATCAGGAGCTTTTTGGGACACGCTAGGTTCTATAGGAGGTTTATTAAAGATTTTTCAAAGATTACAAAACCCCTTAGGAACCTACTTCAAATACTCCCTTTGTTTTTGATAGAGAGTGCATGGTAGCCTTTGATGAACTCAAAAAGAAACTCTCTTCTACACCTATTATAGCACCACCAAGCTGGGATCTTCCCTTTGAACTAATGTATGATGCATCTGATTTTGCTGTTGGTGCTGTTCTAGGATAGAGAAAAGATAAGCTAGTACATGTTATTTACTATGCTAGCAAGGTTCTTAATGAGAATCAAAGGAACTATACCACTATGGAGAAAGAACTTTTAGCCATAGTTTTTGCTTTTGATAAGTTTAGATCATATCTCATTGGCTCAAAAGTAATTGTATTCACTGATTATGCAGCACTCAAATACTTGCTTACCAAACAAGAATATAAGCTCAGACTAATAAGATGGATCCTGCTTCTCCAAGAATTCGATATTGAGATTAAAGATAGGAGCAGAGCAGAGAACAAGGTAGCTGACCACCTCTCAAGGATCCCACAAGAAGAAGAAATGCAGCAAGTAGCAGTAAATGAAAGCTTTCCTGATGAACAATTGATGATGATTCGAGTAGCCCCTTGGTTTGCAGACATAGTTAACTTCAAGGCTATTGGAGAACTACCAACTAACATCAATAAGCACATGAGGAGGAAGCTAATCAAGGATGCCAAACACTACATCTGGGATGACCCCTATTTGTTCAAAAAGTGTGCTGATGGTATCCTAAAGAGGTGTATATCCCATGAAGAAGGGCATGAAGTGTTATGGCAGTGCCATGGGTCAGCATATGGAGGTCACTTCAGTGGAGAAAGGACAGCAGCAAAAGTGCTTCAATCCGGATTTTACTGGCCAACAGTGTTTAAGGATGCCAAAGAAATGGTGTCAAGGTGTGATGAATGTCAAAGAGCTGGTAATCTAACCAAGAGGAATGAGATGCCACAGCAATACATACTAGAGCTGGAGCTATTTGACGTATAGGGGATATATTTCATGGGACCCTTCCTAACCTCCTACTCAAATAGCTACATATTGGTGGTTGTTGATTATGTCTCAAGGTGGTAGAAGCAATCGCCACTGCAATAAATGACAACAAAGTTGTGATAAGCTTCTTGGGAAGGAATATCTTCAGCAAATTTGGGGTTCCCAGAGCACTCATTAGTGATGGAGGGACACATTTCTGCAATAAACAACGGAAAGCACTTCTTCTCAGATATGGAGTCAAACACAAGGTGGCAACCCTTTATCATCCGCAGACCAATGGGCAAGCAGAGATTTCCAACAGGGAGCTAAAAAGGATTCTCGAAAAAACTGTTGGAAGCTCAACGAAGGACTGGTCTAAGAGGCTAGACGATGCTCTATGGGCCTACAGAACAGCCTTCAAGACCCCCATTGGGATGTCACCATACCAACTAGTATTTGGCAAGGCTTGCTGATGAGCGGATAATTTATACGCTTTTTGGCATTATTTTTAGTATGTTTTTAGTATGCTTTAGTTAGTTTTTATTATATTTTTATTAGTTTTCATTTAAAATTCACTTTTATGGACTTTACTATGAGTTTGTGTGTTTTTCTATGATTTCAGGTATTTTCTGGCTGAAATTGAGGGACCTGAGCAAAAATCTGATTTAGAGGCTAAAAAGGACTGCAGATGCTGTTGGATTCTGACCTCCCTGCACTCAAAGTAAATTTTCTGGAGCTACAGAAGTCCAATTGGCGCGCTCTCAATTGCGTTGGAAAGTAGACATCCTGGGCTTTCCAGCAATATATGATAGTTTATACTTTGCCCGATATTTGATGGCCCAAACTGGCGTTCCAAATCAGCTCAAGAATGCCCGGCGTTAAACGCCGGAATTGGCACAAGAATGGGAGTTAAACGCCCAAACTGGCACAAAAGCTGGCGTTTAACTCCAAGAAAAGTCTCTACACATGAAAGCTTCAATGCTCAGTCCACGCACACACCAAGTGGGCCCAGAAGTGGATTTTTATGTCATTTCCTCATCTTTGTAAATCCTAAGCTACTAGTTATCTACAAATAGGACCTTTCACTATTGTATTAGCATCTTTCAATCTTCGGATCATCTTTTGATCATGTTTTTATGATTGAACCCTCTTTGGGAGGCTGGCCATTTGGCCATGCCTAGACCTTGTTCTTATGTATTTTCAACGGTGGAGTTTCTACACACAATGGATTAAGGTGTGGAGCTCTGCTGTACCTCGAGTATCAATGCAATTACTATTGTTCTTCTATTCAATTCGGCTTATTCTTGTTCTAAGATATCACTTGTTCCTCAACTTGATGAATGTGATGATCCGTGACACTCATCATCATTCTCACCCATGAACGTGTGCCTGACAACCACCTCCGTTCTACCTTAGATTGAGTGGATATCTCTTGGATCCCTTAATCGGAATCTTCGTGGTATAAATTAGAATTAATGGCGACATTCAAGAGAATCCGGAAGGTCTATACATTGTCTGTGGTATTCTGAGTAGGATTGAATGACTGTGATGAGCTTCAAACTCGCGATTGTGGGGCGTTAGTGACAGACGCAAAAGAATCACTGGATTCTATTCCGACATGATCGAGAACCGACAGATGAATAGCCGTGCTGTGACAGAGCGCGTTGAACATTTTCACTGAGAGGACGGGATTGTAGCCAATGACAACGGTGATGCCCAACATACAGCTTGCCATGGAAAGGAGTAAGAAGGATTGGATGAAGACAGTAGGAAAGCAGAGAGACAGAAGGGACAAAGCATCTCCATACGCTTATCTGAAATTCTCACCAATGAATTACATAAGTATCTCTATCTTTATTTTATGTTTTATTTATCTTTTAATCATTAATCCTCCATAACCATTTGAATCCGCCTGACTGAGATTTACAAGATGAACATAGCTTGCTTCATACCAACAATCTCCTTGGGATCGACCCTTACTCGCGTAAGGTTTATTACTTGGACGACCCAGTGCACTTGCTGGTTAGTTGTGCGAAGTTGTGATAAAGAGTTGAGATTGCAATTGAGCGTACCATGTTGATGGCGCCATTGATGATCACAATTTCGTGCACCAAGTTTTTGGCACCGTTGCCGGGGATTGTTTGAGTTTGGACAACTGACGGTTCATCTTGTTGCTTAGATTAGGTATTTTTCTTCAGAATTTTTAAGAATGAATTCAAGAGTTTCAAGGTGATGTACTTATCATCACCAAAGCTGATTGATTCTCATCAATTTATCTCTTGAATGCAATGTCCTGCTGAAGCTTGGCTAGCCATGTCTAATCTTTTTAGACTACAGCTTTAGACTAACATTGCATGATTCCTGGAATTCTTATTAAAAGTTTTAATCCTCTTTATTTTCTTTTTCCACATAATTTTCGAAAAATCAAAAAAAAATTATAAAATCTTAAAATCAAAAATATTTTTATGTTTCTTGTTTGAGTTTAGTGTCTAATTTTAAGTTCGGTGTCAATTGCATGTTTCTATTCTTCTTGCATTTTTTGAATTCAATCATGTCTTCATTGATCTTCAAGTTGTACTTGATGATTTCCTTACTCTGATCTTTGAATTCTCTTGTCTTGAGTGTTTTGTTGTTTCCCATATGCATTCTCAATTTGTTAGTGTCAATAGTATACAAACTTCTAAGTTTGGTGTCTTGCATGCATTGTTTATTTGATCTTAGTTGCATGTTGATTATTCCTCATTATTAAAAATTCAAAAAAATTTTTAATTTGTGTCTTTTCAAGTCAATAATACAGAGAATTGAAGATTCAGAACATACAGCAGAGGAATTACACAGAAAAAGCTGGGCGTTCAAAACGCCCAGTGAAGAAGGAAAACCGGCATTTAAACTAGCATTTTGGGCGTTAAATGCCAGAATGGATACCATTCTGGGCGTTTAACGCCAGGATGGCACAAGAGGGAAGATTTTGTTTTTAATGCCAATTTTTTTTAAGTTTTCAAAATTTTTCAAAATCAAATCTTCTTCAAATCATATATTTTCAATAATATATTTTTCAAAATCAATTTCTTTCCCCTCTCAAAAATACTTGCTAACAATTAATGATTTGATTCAACATTTCAAGTATGTTGCCTTTTCTGTTGAGAAAGGTTTAATGTTTGAATCAAATCTTTTAGATTTCTTGTTAGCCAAGTCATTAATTTTCAAAATCAAATCTTTTTAAATTGTTTTTCAAATCATATCTTCTAAATCATATCTTTTTAAAACTATATCTTTTCAATCATATCTTTTTATCACATTTTTTTCAAAATTAATTTTTCAATCATATCTTTTTGATTTCTAATTTCAAAATCTTTTTCAAAAATCACTTTATTTCTTTCCCAATCTTATTTTTCGAAAATCATTTACCATTTCTTAAAATTTCTTTTAATTAATTCACTTTAATTTTCAAAAATTTCTTCCCCTCTTCTCACATCCTTCTATTTATGGACTAACATCCTCCTCAATACACAATTTGAACTCTATCTTTCTTGATAAGTTCGAATTCTTCTATCTCTTCCTTCTATTTTTCCTTTCCTCTGAAACCTTAAGGAATCTCTATACTGTGACATAGAGGATTCCATATTTTCTTGTTCTCTTCTCTTTCATATGAGTAGGAGCAAAGACAACAGCATTCTTGTTGAGGCTGACCCTGAACCTGAAAGGACCTTGAAGCGAAAGCTAAGAGAAGCTAAAGTACAACTCTCTGTAGAGGACCTAACAGAAATTTTCAAACAAGAAGAAGACATGGCAGCCGAAAACAACAACAACGCCAACAATGCAAGGAAGGTGCTGGGTGACTTTACTGCACCTACTCCCGACTTCTATGGGAGAAGCATCTCTATCCCTACCATTGAAGCAAATAACTTTGAGCTTAAGCCTTAATTAGTTTCTCTAATGCAACAGAATTGCAAGTTCCATGGACTTCCATTGGAAGATCCTCATCAATTTTTAGCTGAATTCTTGCAAATCTGTGACACTGTCAAGACCAATGGGGTTGACCCTGAAGTCTACAGACTTATGCTATTCCCTTTTGCTGTAAGAGACAGAGCTAGGATATGGTTGGACTCACAACCTAAAGAAAGCCTGAACTCTTGGAAAAAGCTAGTCAATGCCTTCTTGGCAAAGTTCTTTCCACCTCAAAAATTGAGTAAGCTTAGAGTGGAAGTCCGAACCTTCAAACAGAAGGAAGGTGAATCCCTCTATGAAGCTTGGGAAAGATACAAACAATTGATTAGAAAGTGTCCCTCTGACATGCTTTCTGAATGGAGCATCATAGGAATCTTCTATGATGGTCTGTCTGAACTGTCCAAGATGTCATTGGACAGCTCTGCTGGAGAATCTCTTCATCTGAAGAAGACGCCTGCAGAAGCTCAAGAAGTCATTGAAATGGTTGCAAATAACCAATTTATGTACACTTCTGAAAGGAATCCTGTGAACAATGGGACGAATCAGAAGAAAGAAGTTCTTGAGATTGATACTCTGAATGCCATATTGGCTCAGAACAAAATATTAACTCAGCAAGTCAATATGATTTCTCAAAGTCTGTCTGGAATGCAAGCTACACCAGGCAATACTAAGGACGCTTCATCTAAAGAAGAAGCTTATGATCCTGAGAACCCATCAATGGAAGAGGTGAATTACATGGGAGAACCCTATGGAAACACCTATAATCCTTCATGGAGAAATCATCTAAATCTCTCATGGAAGAATCAACAGAGACCTCAACAGGGTTTCAACAACAATAATGGTGGAAGAAACAGGTTTAGCAATGGCAAGCCTTTTCCATCATCTTCTCAGCAACAGACAGAGAATTCTAAGCAGAGCCACTCTGACTTAGCAACCATGGTCTCTGATCTAATCAAAACCACTCAAAGTTTCATGACGGAAACAAGGTCCTCCATTAGAAACTTGGAAGCACAAGTGGGTCAGCTGAGTAAGAAAGTTACTGAACTCCCTCCTAGTACTCTTCCAAGCAATACAGAAGAGAATCCAAAAGGAGAGTGTAAGGCCATCAACATGGCCGAATTTGGAGAGGAGGAAGAGGCAGTGAGCGCCACTGAGGAAGACCTCAATGGATGTCCACTGGCCTCCAATGAGTTCCCTAATGAGGAACCATGGGAATCTGAGGCTCACACTGAGACCATAGAGATTCTATTGGATTTACTTCTGCCATTCATGAGCTCTGATGAGTATTCTTCCTCTGAAGAGGACGAAGATGTCACTGAAGAGCAAGTTGCTAAGTACCTTGGAGCAATCATGAAGCTAAATGACAAGTTATTTGGTAATGAGACTTGGGAAGATGAACCTCCCTTGCTCACCAAAGAACTGGGTGACTTGACTAGGCAGAGATTACCTCAAAAGAGACAGGATCCTGGGAAGTTCTCAATACCTTGTACCATAGGCACCATGACCTTTGAGAAGGCTTTGTGTGACCTAGGGTCAAGCATAAACCTCATGCCTCTCTCTGTAATGGAGAAGCTAGGGATCTTTGAGGTACAAGCTACAAGAATCTCACTAGAGATGGCAGACAATTCAAGAAAACAAGCTTATGGACTTGTAGAGGATGTTCTGGTAAAGATTGAAGACCATTACATCCCTGCTGATTTCATAGTCCTAGAGACTAGGAAGTGCACGGATGAATCCATCATCCTTGGCAGACCCTTCCTAGCCACAGCAAAGGCTGTGATTGATGTTGACAGAGGAGAATTAATCATTCAAGTGAATAAAGAATCCCTTGTGTTTAAGGCTCAAGGATATCCCTCTGTAACCATGGAGAGGAAGCATTAAGTTAGGTGGAAAGTTTATGTTAATTAAGGATTCAAATTTTAGTCCACTTGGCCAAATACAATCCTACCTTGACCCTAACCCCATTACAACTCTTAAAAGACCTCTTGATTTGTGTATTGGTGCATTAAATTTTTGTTGATTGTTAGATGAAGAGCAACCTATAGAAAGCAAGATTAGTAGAGAATTGAGAGAATTGACCCTAGACACTTGAAAGTTAGAGTGATATACACTACCAGTAAGGGTTCAGCGCTCAATTCTATGTTCCCTGCTTTCATGAGCTATCTTCTTCTTGCAAGTTATTTGTATTGTATTTTGTGATTTGAATTAGTGAAATCCAGTTCATATTTATTATATTCTTGAAAGATTTATTTACTTTTTCATCAAGTAGGTAGAATCATTTTAGCATGTAGTTGCATTCACATTCATAGGTTGCATTGCGTGAGTCTTGCCTTTTCCTATTCATTTATTTGATCTCCTTGAGTTTAGCATGAGGACATGCTAATGATTAAGTGTGGGGAGGTTAATAAACCACTATTTTATGGTTTATATTGTATTTAATTGAGTGGTTTTATCAAGCTTTTCACCCACTTATTCATATGATTTGCATGATTTTACAATTCCTTCCTAGTTTAGTTCTATGATTGAAAACATGCTTCTTTGGTCTTAATTTAGCTGATCTTAATCCTCTTCTATTACCATTCGATGCATTGATCTGTGTGTTAAGTGTTTCAGGCTTCATAGGGCAGGAATGGCTTAGAGAATAAAGAGGAAGCGTGCAAAAATGGAAGGAACACAAGGAATTGAGGAGATGACCAGCGAGAAGTCACGCGGTCGCATGGCTCACGCGACCGCGTGAAATGGAAGAAATCAGAGTAATGCGATCGCGTGCCTGACGCGACTGCATGGATTGGAAGCTACACGAACGACACGGAAGCGTGGACGACGCGAACGCGTGGCAGGAAAAACGCGAATGACGCGTCCGCATGGATGACGCGATCGCGTGACGTACGCAATCTGTAGAATTACAAAAGTCGCTGGCAGAGATTTTGGGCTGCATTTCAACCCAGTTTTCGGCCCAAAAACACAGATTAAAGTCAGGGAACTTGCAGAGACTCATCATGCTTTTCATAATTCACAATTTTAGTTTTAGATGTAGTTTTTAGAGAGAGAGGCTCTCTCCTCTCTCTTAGGATTTAGGTATAATTTTTAGAAATTAGGATTTAATTCGACTCTTCATCAGGTTCAATATTTCCTTTACTTTACATTTATCTCTTATTTTAGATACTATGCTTTTATTGGTATTTGATTTATGTTGCCCAATTGGCTTATGAACTTTTCATGTTAGGATTATATATTATTGAGATGTTTTTAGATTTATGATTTCAATTTCTTATCCTATTGGTCTTGGTTAAGAAATCAGTAACTCAGGAGTTATCTTAGCTTAACATAATTGATAACTGTTATCTTTGCTAATTGAACTGAACTTCAATAATCCCAACCTTTTCTTAGGAAATAAATAGGATTCGAAGGTCAAACTAATTAGTCCATTGACTTTCCTTTGCTTTAGCAAAGATTAACTGAGTAGAATTAAGATTCAACGTTCATTATTATTGATAAGAATAACTAAGTCTGGACTTCCAATTTCTTGTACCTTGCCAAAGGTTTATTTTACAGTTATTATTATTTTATTTTACCTGTCATTCAACTAACCTTTTACCTTAATCCAAAACCCCAAAACACACTTTTTCATAACCAATAATAAGAACATACCTCCCTGCAATTCCTTGAGAAGACGACCCGAGGTTTAAATACTTGGTTATCAATTTTAAGGGGTTTGTTACTTGTGACAACCAAAACGTTTGTATGAAAGGACTTTTGTTGGTTTAGAAGCTATACTTGCAACGGGAATTTATTCTGAATTCTAGACCACGCAAAAATCCTCTCATCACCCGGTTATAATGTTATTAAACTTATCTCAGTTTTAACTAAAGTGGATAAAATAATAATATAATAATAATATTATATTATTATTTTTTCTCTCGAGATTCGAGTCTGGCTCTTCGAACTAAGTCTAACAACGAAAATCAATATTTTGAAATTTCTAGCCAAAGTGCCTCGAAAATCGAGTTTTTCGTGACTTAGTCGACATGCTTGCTTAACATCAGTAGAGGTGTGTTCTTCATGATGATGTAATGATGATGCAGTAGAGGTACTTGCTTACCTAGATAATGCAGTGGAGGTTCCTGCGTCACTGAATTTTAAAAAAAAATCTGTTTCTTTAAGAAAAAGTTCCGTTTTTTCGAGAACTAGGTCGTTATATTCTACCCTCCTTAAAGAAAATTTTTCGCATGTACTCTACTTTCATCTTGTCCTCCAGTTCCCACCTGTGTTCTTCTTCTCTATTTCATCCCCATGCCACCTTAACCAGAAGAATCATCTTGCCTTTCAGCTGCTTGTAGCTCTTTTCCATTTTCTTGACCGGTGATGCTTGATATGTCAAATTGTTTCATAACTGCATGGTCTCCAGTTGCAAGATATGACTTTTGTTGGGATTATATTTCTTAAGTTGCAAAATATGAAAAACGTCGTGAAGATTTGACAAGTAAGGAGGAAGGGCTATTTGATATGCCATTAGATCGACTCTTTTAAGTATTTGGAAGGGGGCTATATACCACGGATTAAGTTTCTTAGCCCTGAGGGCTCTTCCTACTTCAATAGTGGGGGTTACTTTAAAAAAACGTGGTCACCCTCACTAAACTCTAAGGGCCTAATCTATTATTGGCATTTGACGGCTTTGCGCTGTTTGTATATTTTCACGGATTCCCTTTATCTGACTAGTAATTTTCTGCACTAGGTCTAGACCTAAGAAATTAATGTCCCCTCCATCATACCAACACAGCAGTGACTGACATCTCTTCCGTAAAGAGCTTCATATGGTGTCATTCTAATACTTTGCTGATAACTGTTGTTGTAAGCAAACTTAACCAACAGCAAATACTTATCCCAATTGCCTTGATGCTCCATTACATAAGACCTTAATATATCTTCCAATGTTTGAATCGTTTGTTTTGATTGACCATCTATCTGAGGATGATACGTCGAACTCATATGCAATTCTGTTCCAAATGCTTTCTGAAAAGCTCATCCAAAACCTAAAAGTAAATCTTAGATCTCGATCGGAAACAATGGATGAAGGTATTCCGTGCATTCATACTATTTTCTGAATATATATCCGTTCCTCTCCAAGGTATAATCAACTTAGATTGGAAGAAAATGCTCCGATTTTGTAAATATGTCCACTATAACCCATATAGGATCGTGTCTGGTTGATGTTCTTGGCAACCCAGTGATGAAGTCCATCGTAATCTCTTCCCACTTCCACTATGGTATCTCCAGAGGTTGTAGGGTTCTTGAAGGTTTCTGATGATCCCCATTTATCTTCTGAAAAGTTAGACACTTTGAAATGTAAGCAAGTACATCTTTGTTACTCCAGAATGCATAGAAAATTTGGTTTGATGAGCCTCTAACAAGATCTTCTATCATAACTTCATAATTAGGCACACAGATTTTGTTCTTATATCTCCATAGCCTATCTTTGTCCTGGTATAAGTCTTCTGTTTTCTCTGTCCTCATGCGTACCAGTAAGGTTGTCATTTCTAAATCTTGCGCTTGTTAAACAATAGTCTTAAAATTCGATGTCACGTGAAGTTGTGGCATACAAACTCCATGTGAGGTTTCTATCATGCCCAACTTTAGGTTTTCAAACTCTGTAAGCAACTCTTCTTCTTTTATCATAATCCAAGAAACACTCAAACTTTTTCTGCTTAGAGAATCTGCCACTACATTTGCCTTCCCAGGATGATAGCTCAGCCGAAACTCATAGTCTTTCAAAAATTACATCCACAATCGTTGTCTCATATTCAGGTCCTTCTGATCAAATATATACTTTAGACTCTTATGATTAAAGAAGACTTCAAATTGAGCACCATATAAATGTCTCCATATTCTAAGAGCAAAAACCACTGCAGCTAATTCCAAATCAAGCGTTTGATAATTCCCTTCATGAGGTCTTAGTTGTCGCGATACGTAAGCTACTACGTTCCTGTCTTGCATCAATACACACCCTAACTCCTTGAAAAAAGCATCACAATACACTTTAAAAGGTCTCTGTGGATCTAAAAATGTTAATACAGGTGCCATCGTCAACTTCTCCTTTAGCATCTCAAAACTCCTTTCAAATTCAGTCATCTGTACAAATGGTACTTCTTTCCAGGTAAGTCGTGTTAAAATCCTTTGATAAACTTCCGGTAGTATCCAGCTAGTCCAAGAAAACTCCGAACCTTTGTGATAGTTGTAGGCTGTTCCTATTGCACCAATGCTTCGATCTTGGAATGATCTACTAAAATTCCTTCTAGTGTAACAACATGCCCTAAGAATGCAACTTCCTTTTCCCAGAATTTACACTTCAACAATTTTGCGTACAACTTTCGGGTCCTTAGTATCTACAACACGATCCTGAATTATTCTTCATGTTCCTTTTCTGTCTTCGAATAAATGAGAATGCCATCTATAAAGACCACTACGAATTGGTCTACATACGGATGAAAGATGCAATTCATATAATCCATGAATATAGCAGGAGCATTAGTTAGTTCAAATCACATAACTGTATACTCATAATGACTATATCTAGTCTGAAACGTAGTCTTTGGTATATCTAAATCCTTTACACGAATAACCTGAACAGATCTATCTTCAAAAACTCGAGGAAGCTGGTACTTGTTTATAATGGTGATCTTGTTCAACTGTCAGTAGTCCACACATAATCTTATTCCACTGTCCTTCTTTTTTATGAGTAGTATCGAAGCTTTCTGTTCATACCCTGGGTCGAGCTATGCGACCCGAGTTGACTGAAGACACAAGCGACCGACCTCTTCAGGCTGGATCGCCACCGACCTCTTCCTAAAGAGTTCAGCCAAATCGCCATAAAGGCCCAAGCAGGCCCGAATGAAGGAACAAAGCTCATTCTAAAGGCGGCAAGTCCAAGAAAGATAAGGCAATTCCTCTAAAAAAGATAAGATAAGATAACTATCTTATCTCAAAAGAAGGTCACTCTACACTACTATAAATATGCTGGAGCACCCAAGTATAACTCATACTCTGATTCTACACAAAATTCTGCCAAAAGCACGTGCTAACTTAAGCATCGAAGTCTCTTGCAGGTACCACCACCCTCCGGTGACGAAGGATCAACAGCACCGCCAAGTCCAACAAGTCAGACACGACAGCTCCGACCACAACAGTAGATCTCATCCGAGATCGACCTTCAATTTCAGGTAACCCCCGGAACATTGGCGCCGTTGTCAGGGACTTAGAAGTCATCCCATCACCATGGTGGACAACCTCGACAACGATCACAATTCTGACTTAGAAAATAGAATGCCACTTAAAAACACGGATACCACATCTAAGGATACGCCTCAACCCAAGGGAGACAAACAGTCTCCGAATGCAGAAATTCTAGATACCCTACAAGCTCAGTAGGATTGCCTTAAACAGCTCGAAAAAGAAGCCGAGCATCAACGGAAAGCTGAGAAAGACCTCCGAAGGGAGACGAGACGATATCGAGAGCTAAAGGATAAGCTCTTGAAACTCGAGGCTGATCTCAAAACTAGAACCGTTCGATCCGACTGGGAAGATAGCTCCCATAAGGACCAAGATCCATTCACCAAAGAAATCATGAAAGCTAAAGTCCCAAAGGATTTTAAAGCTCCCAACATGACCCCCTACGATGGTACATTCGATCCAAGCCATCATCTCAGCAATTTTAGAAGCAGGATGTATCTCACTGACGCTTCAGACGCCGTTTGATGCAAAGCTTTCCCAACTACTCTAATCAAAACGGCAATAAAGTGGTTCGACAGTCTGCCGCCAAGATCAATTGCAAGTTTTGATAACCTCGCCAAAAATTTCCTAGCTAGATTCTCCATACAGAAAGATAAAGCCAAGCACGCCCCTAGCCTGTTAGAATTAAGTAAAGAGATCGGGAAAGCCTCCATAACTACATGGAAAGATTCAACAAAGTATGCTTGGACATACAAAGTCTGCCAACAGAAGCAGCTATCATGGGTCTCATCAATGGCCTGCGAGAAGGACCTTTCAGCCATTCAATATCCAAAAAATATCCAACAACTCTAAACGAGGTACAAGAACGGGCAAAAAAGTATATCAACATAGAGGAGGACTCTCGACTAGGAGAAAAATCAAAATCTAGATTCTCATACCTTCCTCGGGACAAGGATAAAGAGTCTAGAAAAAAAGAAGACCAATCTACTGAAAATCCTAGAAAATACCACAACTACACTCCACTAAGAGTGTCCCTCGTATATGTATACAGAGAGATATGCAACACTCAGAAGATACCACCACCTCGCCCAATTAAACACAAAAGAGGAGGGGGGAGTCGGACAGAGTACTGCGAATACCACTGAATCTACAGACACTCTACCAACGAGTGCTTCGACCTGAAGAATGTCATAGAAAAATTGGCACGAGAAGGGCGACTAGATCGGTACTTAGCCAATAAAATGAAAGAACCGAGGAAAAGAAGAAGAGATGAAGAGGTCAGAAGAGCTGAGCGTCCACCTCGTACCCCCGAGAGGCATATCCACATGATCAATGGAGGATTCGCAGGAGGAGGGGTCTCTAAATCATCTCGCAAAAGATACCTTAAAGAGGTATATCATGTCGGAGAAGAAGACATGCCGTTCAACCTCCCCACTATTACCATTATCCAAGAAGACGCAACAGGCATCATCCCGGGGCATGATGATCCCATGGTCATCACTATTATACTCGCCAACGCTAATCTCCACCAAACATTGATAGACCAAGGGAGCTCTGTAGATATCCTGTTCAAAACCGCCTTCGACAAGCTCGGCTTACAAGAGAAAGAGCTTAGAGCATATCCGAATAGCTTATTCGGACTGGGGAACACCCCAATTCAACCGTTCGGATACATCTCACTACATACAACTTTTGGAAAAGGAACCCGGTCAGGGACATTGAGCATAGACTATATTGTCATCGACGTGAGCTCGGCTTATAACGCCCTTATAGGTCGGACAACATTGAACCAGTTCGCTACAGTAGTCTCCACTCTACATCTATGCATGAAGTTCCTAACTCCAGAAGGAATCGCTACAGTAAAAGGAGATCAAAAGCTCGTGCGACATTTCTACAATGAAAGTTTGAACCTTAAAGGCAACCCCGGAAAGAAATCAACACCATTGAACTAGGAGGAGTTCGAGCTCACGAAGAACTTCGTCCACAACCCGAAGGTGAGACCGAAGAAGTCCAGATCAGGGATGCTCAAGATAAAACAACAAACGTAGGGACAACCTTGAAAGAAGACTTAAAGGAGCCACTAATACAATTCCTAAAGGATAATGCCGATCTCTTTGCATGGAAGGTAGTGGACATGCCTAGCATAGATCCCAAGCTAATGTGCCATAAGCTGGCAGTATACCCTGGATTTCGGCCCGTGCAACAAAAATGCTAGAAGCTTGGGCCAGAAAGATCCCAAGCTGTGGAAGAGCAAGTGCAAGCTTTACTGGAGACAGGGTTCATAAGGGAGGTTAAATACCCATTATGGCTAGCCAACGTTGTCTTGGTTAAGAAGTTAAATGGCAAGTAGAGAATGTGTGCCGACTACACCGACCTCAATAAGGCATGCCCAAAAGATCCCTACCCGCTCCCAAACATAGACATGCTCGTAGATGCCTCTTCCGGATACAAGTACCTCTCCTTCATGGATGCCTATTCAGGATACAACCAAATTCTAATGTACTCACCTGATCAAGAGAAGACCTCGTTCCTAACCCCAAAGGTGAACAATTGCTATATAGTTATGCCCTTCAGACTCAAAAACGCAGGAGCTACCTACCAAAGATTGATGAATAAAGTCTTTGCTAACCATATCGGAAAACTCATGGAGGTTTACGTAGACGACATGCTGGTAAAAACACAAAGTGAGGAATCATTGTTGTCCGACCTCACCAAAGTGTTCGACACCATAAGAAAGCATGGTATGCGACTTAATCCTGCAAAGTGCACCTTCGCGGTAGAAGCTGGCAAATTCCTGGGCTTCATGCTCACACAAAGAGGAATTGAGACGAACCAGGATAAATGCCGAGCTATACTTGACATGAAAAGTCCGAGCTGCGTCAAAGAGGTACAACAACTAAATGGAAGACTTGCAGCCCTGTCCAAGTTTCTAGCCGGATCAGCCATAAGATCTCTCCCCTTTTATGCAACATTAAGGAAGGGAGAGAGGTTTGAATGGACAGCAGAGTGTGAGCAAGAATTCCAAGATTCCAAAAATTCTTAGGGCAACCACCCATTCTTATCCGACCACGGGAAGGAGAAGCACTCATATTATACCTCGCAGTGGGAAGTCGGGCAATAGCCTCAGCACCAGTCAGAGAAGACGAAAGTGAGCAACAACCCATCTACTTCATCAGCAAGGCTTTACAAGGGGTTGAACTAAACTATCAAAAGATAGAAAAGTTCACCTACGCCCTCATACTCACTTCTTGATGACTCCGCCCATACTTCCAAGCTCACACCATCAGGGTTCGGACCAACCAGCCCATAAAAGGCATCATACAGAAAACAGACTTAGCTAGAAGAATCCTACAGTGGGCAATCGAGTTGTTCGAATTCGATCTTCAATATGAAGTTCGGACAGCCATCAAATTATAGTATCTGGTTGACTTCATTGTCGAGTACACCGACATCCCGGGAACTCCCATAAAATGGAATCTCTACGTGGACGGTTCTTCAAACAAAACCGGGAGTGGCGCAGGTGTAATTATAAAAGTGATCAGGGAACCCAAATCGAGCTCTCGCTAAAGTTTGAATTCCCTACTTCAAATAATCAAGCTGAATATGAGGCACTACTGGCTGGTTTGAGGCTGGCTAGGAAGGTAGGGGTTCAAAAGCTTGTCATCTTCAGCGATTCACAAGTAGTTACCTCACAAATAGAGGGGAGCTACCAAGCTAAGGATCTCACCATAAAAAATATCTGGACAAGACCAGAGAACAGCTCAGATAATTCGGGAAATATGAGATCCAACATATACCTCGAAAACAGAATGCTCGAGCTGATGCACTCTCAAAGCTAGCCAGCACCAAACCAGGAACCAATAATAGAAGCTTCATCCAAGAAACATTGCAAAGTCCATCGATCTCTGAGGAGGAAGAGGTCCTAACCATATCAGGTCAGAATCAAGGGTGGATAACCCCCATAATCAACTACCTCAAATCAGAGATACTTCCCACAGATAAGAAGAAGGCAAAAAGGCTAATACGAGATGCAAAATATTACACCATAGTGGGCGACATCTTATATAGGAGAGGGATCTCAACACCCCTCCTAAAATGTGTGCCAACCTCCAATACAAGGGAAGTCTTGGAAGAAGTACACAGTGGTATGTATGGCAACCACCTGGGGGCACGAGCTCTTTCTAAAAAGGTACTCCGAGCCGGTTTCTTCTGGCCAACCTTGCAAAAAGAGACAACAGAGTTCGTCAAAATGTGCCTACCATGTCAGAAGCATACTAACTTCCATATCGCTCCACCAGAGGAGCTCATCAGTGTTACGTCACCCTGGCCATTCGCAAAGTAGGGGCTCGACCTCCTTGGACCCTTTCCCCAGGGGTCAAGACAAGTCAAATTTCTCATTGTAGGCGTAGATTACTTCACAAAGTGGATTGAAGCAGAGCCACTAGCTACTGTTACCGCCTAAAGAAGTCAGAAATTCCTGTATAGAAACATTATCACGAGGTTTGGGGTTTCTTACTCCATCACCACAGATAATGGCACTCAGTTCACTGACACAAGTTTCAGGAATCTGGTAGCTGACTTGAAAATAAAGCACCAATTCACATATGTAGAACACCCACAAGCCAATGGACAGGCGAAAGCTGCCAATAAAGTCATACTGGCTGGGTTAAAATAAAGACTACAGGACGCCAAGGGAGCTTGGGCTGAAGAACTCCCGCATATCCTATGGGCATATCGGACAACTCCACACTCCACCACAAGAGAATAACCCTTCAGACTTGCTTATGGAATGGAGGCAATGATTCCAGTGGAGATAGAAGAGAGATCCCCCAGAATGATCCTCTACAATGAAAAGGCCAACTCCCAAATTCAAAGGGAGGAGCTCGACTTACTGCCAGAAGTCCGAGAAAGATCTTGGATTAGAGAGGAAGCATTAAAGCGTCGAATGGCTTTAAGGTATAATCAGAAGGTAGTCCAACGAAGCTTTGCCACCAACGATCTCGTCTTAATCTGAAATGACATCGGAGCAGGTCGATCAAGAGACGGAAAGCTAGCAGCTAACTGAAAAGGACCCTATTGAGTTGTCGATGTACTAGGGAAAGGTTACTACAAGGTGTCCGACCTCGAGGGGCGAGAGCTACCAAGGTCATGGCATGCCTGTAACCTAAGAAGGTACTATAGTTAGAAAATAATAAAGACCTTAGGTCAAAGGGCACTCTTTTTCCTGAAAAGGTTTTTTAATGAGGCGCCAGGCCAAGATCTACGAAATTGCCAGACCTAGAAGGGTAAGCACTCATATGTATATATTCTTGTTTATATTCCTATTTTCTATTTGAATAAAGCTTTTCAGATTCCCTAAAAAATTTCCTACCAAGACGCATTAATCTAAGCTCACAAAAACGCTAAAATTCATCATCCGATTACAAAAAGGTCTACAAGGTGAAAATCAAATTCATCGTCCGATTACAAAAAGGTCGGCAAGGTGAAAATCAAATTCATCGTCCGATTACAAAAAGGTTGGCAAGTGAAAACCAAATTCATCATCCGATCACAAAGAGGTCGGCAAGGTGAAGGTGTAAAAGCAAATTAATGCAAGAAGTTATAAAAAGTAACCATAAAAAGTGACCTGACAAGGTCTGACTAAAAATGAATTATTAAAAATAACTTAGGAAGGCCCGACAGAGAAGTCAGACCAGTGAAAGGAACACTAAAATGGACAAAGACATCATGCAAAAGGCCAAAGAAAGGCCGGAAATGCTTTGCTGAAAGGTACTAAGTCTTGAAAAAAGACACTACTTAAAAAGCAAACACATAAAGCGGAGTGGAGCTAAAAAGTCATACAAACAAACTATAAAGGAAAGGTTTCCCTTGGAACACTACCTAAAAAGTTGTTGGAACATGACTAAAAAGCCCAGACAATGAAGCAAGATAGGTCAATGTCGGCTAAAGGAGCGACCAAAGGAGCCCAGGTACAAACCTCAAAGAAAGAAGGAGGCCAAAAAGGTGGAAAAACAACCTGAGGCTCAAAAACGTGTGCTAAAAGGGACACAACTCTGCTCGAAAGGCCACGATTCCGAGACAAGGCAACCAAAATTGTTCAAACAAACTAAAAAAGTTCGATAAGGACACTAAAAAGTTGTCGGACAAGTTAGCCCCAAGGATCACCTTGCCCAAACAAAACAAGAGTCGATCCAAAAGAGGTCGGACAGAAAACTACCAACCCTCTATAACAATCCGCAAAGGTTGCAAAGGTATGATTAACATGTCAGAAAAGCATATCTGATGAGCGGATAATTTGTACGCTTTTTGGCATTGTTTTTAGTATGTTTTTAGTATATTTGGTTTAGTTTTTAGTATATTTTTATTAGTTTTTAGTTAAAATTCACTTTTCTGGACTTTACTATGAGTTTGTGTGTTTTTCTGTGATTTCAGGTATTTTCTGGCTGAAATTGAGGGACCTGAGCAAAAATCTGATTCAGAGACTGAAAAGGACTGCAGATGCTGTTGGATTCTGACCTTCCTGCACTCGAAGTGGATTTTCTGGAGCTACAGAAGCCCAATTGGCGCGCTCTCAACGGCGTTGGAAAGTAGACATCCTGGGCTTTCCAGCAATATATGATAGTCCATACTTTACCCAAGATTTGATGGCCCAAACTGGCGTTCAAAGTCACCTTCAGAATTTCCAGCGTTAAACGCCAGAACTGGCACCAAAGTGGGAATTAAACGCCCAAACTGGCACAAAAGCTGGCGTTTAACTCCAAGAAGAGTCTCTACACGAAAATGCTTCATTGCTCAGCCCAAGCACACACCAAGTGGGCCCAGAAGTGGATTTTTATGTCATTTACTCATCTCTGTAAACCTTAGGCTACTAGTTCTCTATAAGTAGGACCTTTTACAATTGTATTGAGACATCTGGGTAGCTATCTTCGTTCTTATGCTATCTTAGATCATTGGGAGGCTGGCCTCACGGCCATGCCTAGACCTTGTTCTTATGTATTTTCAACGGTGGAGTTTCTACACACCATAGATTAAGGTGTGGAGCTCTGCTGTACCTCGAGTATTAATGCAATTACTATTGTTCTTCTATTCAATTCCGCTTGTTCTTGTTCTAAGATATCACTTGTTCTTCAACTTGATGAATGTGATGATCCGTGACACTCATCATCATTCTCACCTATGAACGTGTGCCTGACAACCACCTCCGTTCTACCTTCGATTGGGTGAATATCTCTTGGATTCCTGATACACGATGCATGGTTGATCGCCTGACAACCGAGTGCTCGCCTGACAACCGAGCCAGCCATTCCGTGAGATCAGAGTCTTCGTGGTATAGGCAAGAACTGATGGCGGCATTCAAGAGAATCCGGAAGGTCTAACCTTGTCTGTGGTATTCTGAGTAGGATTCAATGATTGAATGACTGTGACGTGCTTCAAACTCCTGAGGGCGGGGCGTTAGTGACAGACGCAAAAGAATCACTGGATTCTATTCCAGCCTGATTGAGAACTGACAGATGGATAGCCGTGCCGTGACAGGGTGCGTTGAACATTTCCACTGAGAGGATGGGAGGTAGCCACTGACAACGGTGAAACCCTTGCATAAGCTTGCCATGGAAAGGAGTAAGAAGGATTGGATGAAGACAGTAAGAAAGCAGAGAGAGGGAAGGGACAAAGCATCTCCATTCGCTTATCTGAAATTCTCACCAATGAAATACATAAGTATCTCTATCTTTATCTTTATGTTTTATTCATATATCATTCATAACCATTTGAGTCTGCCTGACTAAGATTTACAAGGTGACCATAGCTTGCTTCATACCAACAATCTCCGTGGGATCGACCCTTACTCGTGTAAGGTTTATTACTTGGACGACCCAGTGCACTTGCTGGTTAGTTGTGCGGAGTTGTGATGAAGAGTTGAGATTGCAATGAGCGTACCATGTTGATGGCGCCATTGATGATCACAATTTCGTGCACCAAGTTTTTGGCGCCGTTGCCGGGGATTGTTGAGTTTGGACAACTGACGGTTCATCTTGTTGCTTAGATTAGGTATTTTTCAGAATTCTTAAGAGTGAATTCTAGTGTTTCAAGGTGATGATCTTACCATCACCAAAGCTGATTGATTATCATCAATTTAGCTCTTGAATGCAATGTCCTGCTGAAGCTTGGCTATCCATGTCTAAATCCTTTAGACTAAAAGCTTTAGACTAACATTGCATGATTCCTGGAATTCTCATTAAGAATTTTGATACCTTTATTTTCTTTTCCATATAATTTTCGAAAAATCCAAAAAAAAAATTTCAAAATCATAAAAACCAAAAATATTTTATGTTTCTTGTTTGAGTCTAGTGTCTAAATTTAAGTTTAGTGTCTTGCATGCATTGTTTATTTGATCTTGGTTCTATTTTCAAGTCAATAGTACAGGGAACTGAAGATTCAGAACATGCAGCAGAGGAATTACACAGAAAAAGCTGGGCGTTCAAAATGCCCAGTGAAGAAGGACAGACTGGCGTTTAAACGCCAGCCAGGGTGCCTGGTTGGGCGTTTAACGCCCAAAAAGGTAGTGCATTGGGCGTTAAACGCCAGAATGTGCACCATTCTGGGCGTTTAACGCCAGGATGGCACAAGGGGGAGGATTTTGTTTTCAAAATCAAATTTTTTTCAAGTTTTCAAAGTTTTTCAAAATCAAATCTTTTCCAAATCATATCTTTTCAATCAAATGTTTTCAAAATCAATTTCTTTCCTTTTTCAAAGATACTTGCTAACAATTAATGATTTGATTGAACATTTCAAGTATGTTGCCTTTTCTGTTGAGAAAGGTTTAATGTTTGAATCATATCTTTTCTTGTTAGGCAAGTCATTAATTTTTAAAATCAAATCTTTTTAAAATTGTTTTCAAATCATATCTTCTCAATCACATATTTTTTAAAAGCCAATCATATCTTCTTAACCTCATCTTTTTCAAAATAGTTTTCAATCATATCTTTTTAAATTCTAATTTCAAAATCTTTTTCAAAAATTACTTGATTTCTTTCCCACTCTTGGTTTTCGAAAAATCAATTAAAGTTTTTCAAAATGTTTTTAAAATCTTTTTAATTAATTTTCGAAAAGACCTCTTCCCCTCTTCTCACATCCTTCTATCTCACTAAGTTCGAATTCTTCTACCTCTTTCTTCTATTTTTCTTTTCCTCTGACACCTCAAGGAATCTCTATACTATGACATAGAGGATTCCACATTTTCTTGTTCTCTTCTCTTTCATATGAGCAGGAACAAAGACAAAAGCATTCTTGTTGAAGCCGACCCTGAACCTGAAAGGACCTTGAAGCGAAAGCTAAGAGAAGCTAAGGCACAACTCTCTGTAGAGGACCTAACAGAAATCTTCAAAGAAGAAGACATGGCAGCCGAAAACAACAACAATGCAAACAATGCAAGGAAGGTGCTGGGTGACTTTACTGCACCTACTTCCGACTTCTATGGGAGAAGCATCTCTATCCCTGTCATTAGAGCAAACAACTTTGAGCTTAAGCCTCAATTAGTTTCTCTAATGCAACAGAATTGCAAGTTCCATGGACTTCCATTGGAAGATCCTCATCAGTTCTTAGCTGAATTCTTGCAAATCTGTGACACTGTCAAGACTAATGGGGTTGACCCTGAGGTCTACAGACTGATGCTATTCCCTTTTGCTGTAAGAGACAGAGCTAGGATATGGTTGGACTCACAACCTAAAGAGAGCCTGGACTCATGGGAAAAGCTAGTCAATGCCTTCTTGGCAAAGTTCTTTCCACCTCAAAAATTGAGTAAGCTTAGAGTGGAAGTCCAAACCTTCAGACAGAAGGATGGAGAATCCCTCTATGAAGCTTGGGAAAGATACAAACAATTGATCAGAAAATGTCCTTCTGACATGCTTTCTGAATGGAGCATCATAGGTATTTTCTATGATGGTCTCTCTGAACTATCCAAGATGTCTTTGGATAGCTCTGCTGGAGGATCTCTTCATCTGAAGAAGACGCCTACAGAAGCTCAAGAACTAATTGAAATGGTTGCAAATAACCAATTCATGTACACTTCTGAAAGGAATCCTATGAACAATGGGACTAATCAGAAGAAAGGAGTTCTTGAGATTGATACTCTGAATGCCATTCTGGCTTAGAACAAGATATTGACTCAACAAGTCAATTTGATTTCTCAAAGTCTGTCTGGAATGCAAAATGCACCAAGCAGTACTAAGGATGCTTCATCTGAAGAAGAAGCCTATGATCCTGAGAACCCTTCAATGGAAGAGGTGAATTACATGGGAGAACCCTATGGAAACACCTATAATTTTTCATGGAGAAATCACCCAAATTTCTCATGGAAGGATCAACAGAGACCTCAACAAGGTTTCAACAACAATAATGGTGGAAGAAACAGGTTTAGCAATGGCAAGCCTTTTCCATCATCTTCTCAGCAATAGACAGAGAATTCTAAGCAGAACCACTCTGACTTAGCAACCATGGTCTCTGATCTAATCAAAACCACTCAAAGTTTCATGACTGAAACAAGGTCCTCCATTAGGAATTTGGAGGCACAAGTGGGACAACTGAGCAAGAAAATTACTGAACTCCCTCCTAGTACTCTTCCAAGCAATACAGAAGAAAATCCAAAAGGAGAGTGCAAGGCCATCAACATGGCTGAATTTGGAGAGGAAGGAGAGGAAGTGAACGCCACTGAGGAAGACCTCAATGGGCGTGCACTAACCTCCAATGAGTTCCCTAATGAGGAACCATGGGAATCTGAGGCTCAAAATGAGACCATAGAGATTCCATTGGACTTACTTCTGCCTTTCATGAGCTCTGATGAGTATTCCTCCTCTGAAGAGGATGAGTATGTCACTGAAGAGCAAGTTGCTAAATACCTTGGAGCAATCATGAAGCTAAATGACAAGTTATTTGGAAATGAGACTTGGAAGGATGAACCCCCTTTGCTCACCAAAGAACTAGATGACTTGTCTAGGCAGAAATTACCTCAAAAGAGACAAGATCCTGGGAAGTTTTCACTACCTTGTACCATAGGCACCATGACCTTCAAGAAGGCTCTGTGTGACTTAGGGTCAAGTGTAAACCTCATGCCTCTCTCTGTAATGGAGAAGCTAGGGATCTTTGAGGTGCAAGCTGCAAAAATCTCACTAGAGATGGCAGACAATTCAAGAAAATAAGCTTATAGACTTGTAGAGGATGTTTTGGTAGAGATTGAAGACCATTACATCCCTGCTGATTTCATAGTCCTAGAGACTGGGAAGTGCATGGATGAATCTATCATCCTTGGCAGACCCTTCCTAGCCACAGCAAAGGCTGTGATTGATGTTGATGGAGGTGAACTGATCATTCAAGTGAATGAAGAATCCTTTGTGTTTAAGGCTCAAGGATATCCCTCTGTCACCATGGAGAGGAAGCATGAAGAGCTTCTCTCAAATCAGAGTCAAACAGAGCCCCCACAGTCAAACTCTAAGTTTGGTGTTGGGAGGCCACAACCAAACTCTAAGTTTGGTGTTGAACCCCCACATTCAAACTCTAAGTTTGGTGTTGGGAGGTTCCAACATTGCTCTGAGAAAATGTGAGGCTCCATGAGAGCCCTCTGTCAAGCTACTGACATTAAAGAAGCGCTTGTTGGGAGGCAACCCAATGTTATATTTTATATATTTTCCTTTGTTATTTTATTTTATTTTGTAGGTTGATGATCATGAGAAGTCACAAAATCAATTGAAAAAGCAAAAACAGAATGAGAAACAGGAAGAAAAATAGCACACCCTGGAGGAGAGCGTGCTGGCGTTTAAACGCCAGTAAGGCTAGCTGTTGGGCGTTTAACGCCCAGTCTGGCACCATTCTGGGCGTTTAACGCCAGAAAGGGGCACCAGACTGGCGTTAAACGCCAGGAAAGGGCAAGAACCTGGCGTTAAACGCCAGAAATGGGCACCAGCCCGGCGTTTAACGCCAGAATTGGCTCAAAACGCAATTTTGCATGCCATTTGGTGCAGGGATGACTTTTCCTTGACACCTTAGGATCTGTGGACCCCACAGGATCCCCACCTACCCCACCACTCTCTCACCTCTTCCCCAAAAATCCTTCACCTATCAAATCCCATCTTTCTCTTCACCACTCACATCCATCCTTCATAAAACCCCACCTACCTCACCCTTCAAATTCAAACCACTTTCCCTCCCAAACTCACCCTCCCATGGCCGAACCATGACCCCCCTCACACCTATATAAACCCATCTTCACTCCTTCATTTTCACACACCCTAAACACCACTTTCCCCCCTCTTTGGCCGAACACAAAGCCATTCCCTTCTTCCTCATTTCTTCTTCTTCTACTCTCTTCTTTCTTCTTTTGCTCGAGGACGAGCAAATATTTTAAGTTTGGTGTGGTAAAAGCATTGCTTTTTGTTTTTCCATAACCATTTATGGCATCCAAGGCCGGAAAAACCTCTAGAAAGAGGAAAGGGAAGACAAAAGCTTCTACCTCCGAGTCATAGGAGATGGAGAGATTCATCTCAAGGGTGCATCAAGACCACTTCTATGAAGTTGTGGCCTTGAAGAAGGTGATCCCCGAGGTCCCTTTTTCACTCAAAAAGAGTGAATATCCGGAGATCCGACATGAGATCCGAAGAAGAGGTTGGGAAGTTCTTACCAACCCCATTCAACAAGTCGGAATCTTAATGGTTCAAGAGTTCTATGCCAATGCATGGATCACCAAGAACCATGATCAAAGTGTGAACCCGGATCCAAAGAATTGGCTTACTATGGTTCGGGGAAAATACTTGGATTTTAGTCCGGAAAATGTAAGGTTGGCATTCAACTTGCCTATGATGCAAGGAGATGAACATCCTTACACTAGAAGGGTCAACTTTGATCAAAGGTTGGACCAAGTCCTCACTGACATTTGTGAAGAGGGCGCCCAATGGAAGAGAGATTCAAGAGGGAAGCCGGTTCAACTAAGAAGGCATGACCTCAAGCCCGTGGCTAGAGGATGGTTGGAGTTTATCCAACGCTCAATCATTCCCACTAGCAATCGGTCCGAAGTTACTCTAGACCGGGCCATCATGATTCATAGCATCATGATTGGAGAAGAAGTGGAAGTTCATGAGGTTATAGCCCAAGAACTCTATAAGGTGGCGGACAAGTCTTCCACCTTGGCAAGGTTAGCCTTTCCTCACCTCATTTGTCACCTCTGTTATTCAGTTGGAGTTGACATAGAAGGAGACACCCCCATTGATGAGGATAAGCCCATCACTAAGAAAAGGATGGAGCAAACAAGAGACCCCTCTCATCATGAGATCCCTGAGATGCCTCAAGGGATGCACTTTCCTCCACAAGACCATTGGGAGCAACTGAACACCTCCCTAGGAGAATTGAGTTCCAACATGGGACAACTAAGGATAGAGTACCAAGAACACTCCATTCTCCTCCATGAAATTAGAGAAGATCAAAGAATCATGAGAGAGGAGCAACAAAGACAAGGAAGAGACATTGAGGAGCTCAAGCACTCCATAAGATCTTCAAGAGGAAGAACAAGCCGCCATCACTAAGGTGGACCTGTTCTTTAATCTCCTTGTTCTTTATTTTCTTGTTTTTCGAATTTTCATGCTTATGTTTATCCATGTTTGTGTCTTATGATCATTAGTGTCTTAAGTGTCTATGCCTTAAAGTTATGAAAGTCCTATGAATCCATCACCTTTCTTGAATAAAAAAATGTTCTTAATTGAAAAAGAAAAAGAATTGCATGAATTTTGAATTTTATAACAGTTTAATTATTTTGATGTGGTGGCAACACTTTTGTTTTCTGAATGCATGCTTAAACAGTGCATATGTCTTTTGAATTTGTGATTCATGAATGTTGGCTCTTGAAAGAATGATGAAAAAGGAGACATGTTACTGAGGATCTGAAAAATCATAAAAATGATTCTTGAAGCAAGAAAAAGCAGTGAATACAAAAAAAATGAGAAAAAAAAGAAAAAAGAGACGAAAAAAAAAGGAGAGAAAGAAAAAGAAAAGAAAAAGAAAGAAATAAAGTTGTGATCCAAGGCAAAAAGAGTGTGCTTAAGAACCCTGGACACCTCTAATTGGGGACTTTAGCAAAGCTGAGTCACAATCTAAAAAGGTTCACCCAATTATGTGTCTGTGGCATGTATGTATCCGGTGGTAATACTAGAAGACAGAGTGCTTTGGGCCACAGCCAAGACTCAATAAGTAGCTGTGTTCAAGAATCATTATACTTAGCTAGGAGAATCAATAACACTATCTGGATTCTGAGTTCCTAAGGAAGCCAATCATTCTGAGTTTCAAAGGATAGAGTGAGATGCCAAAACTGTTCAGAGGCAAAAAGCTAAAAGCCCCGCTCATCTAATTAATACTGATCTTCATAGATGTTTTTGGAATTCATTGCATATTCTCTTCTTTTTATCTTATTTGATTTTCAGTTGCTTGAGGACAAGCAACAATTTAAGTTTGGTGTTGTGATGAGCGGATAATTTGTACGCTTTTTGGCATTGTTTTTAGTATGTTTTTAGTATATTTGGTTTAGTTTTTAGTATATTTTTATTAGTTTTTAGTTAAAATTCACTTTTCTGGACTTTACTATGAGTTTGTGTGTTTTTCTGTGATTTCAGGTATTTTCTGGCTGAAATTGAGGGACCTGAGCAAAAATCTGATTCAGAGACTGAAAAGGACTGCAGATGCTATTGGATTCTGACCTCCCTGCACTCGAAGTGGATTTTCTGGAGCTACAGAAACCCAATTGGCGCGCTCTTAACGGCGTTGGAAAGTAGACATCCTGGGCTTTCCAGCAATATATGATAGTCCATACTTTGCCTAAGATTTGATGGCCCAAACTGGCGTTCAAAGTCACCTTCAGAATTTCCAGCGTTAAACGCCGGAACTGGCACCAAAGTGGGAGTTAAACGCCCAAACTGGCACAAAAGCTGGCGTTTAACTCCAAGAAGAGTATCTACACGAAAATGCTTCATTGCTCAGCCCAAGCACACACCAAGTGGGCCCGGAAGTGGATTTTTATGTCATTTACTCATCTCTGTAAACCTTAGGCTACTAGTTCTCTATAAGTAGGACCTTTTACTATTGTATTGAGACATCTGGGTAGCTATCTTTGTTCTTATGCTATCTTAGATCATTGGGAGGCTGGCCTCACGGCCATGCCTAGACCTTGTTCTTATGTATTTTCAACGGTGGAGTTTCTACACACCATAGATTAAGGTGTGGAGCTCTGCTGTACCTCGAGTATTAATGCAATTACTATTGTTCTTCTATTCAATTCCGCTTGTTCTTGTTCTAAGATATCACTTGTTCTTCAACTTGATGAATGTGATGATCCGTGACACTCATCATCATTCTCACCTATGAACGTGTGCCTGACAACCACCTCCGTTCTACCTTCGATTGGGTGAATATCTCTTGGATTCCTGATACACGATGTATGGTTGATCGCCTGACAACCGAGTGCTCGCCTGACAATCGAGCCAGCCATTCCATGAGATCAGAGTCTTCGTGGTATAGGCAAGAACTGATGGCAGCATTCAAGAGAATTCGGAAGGTCTAACCTTGTCTGTGGTATTCTGAGTAGGATTCAATGATTGAATGACTGTGACGTGCTTCAAACTCCTGAGGGCGGGGCGTTAGTGACAGACGCAAAAGAATCACTGGATTCTATTCCGGCCTGATTGAGAACCGACAGATGGATAGCCGTGCCGTGACAGGGTGCGTTGAACATTTCCACTGAGAGGATGGGAGGTAGCCATTGACAACGGTAAAACCCTTGCATAAGCTTGCCATGGAAAGGAGTAAGAAGGATTGGATGAAGACAGTAGGAAAGCAGAGAGAGGGAAGGGACAAAGCATCTCCATTCGCTTATCTGAAATTCTCACCAATGGAATACATAAGTATCTCTATCTTTATCTTTATGTTTTATTCATATATCATTCATAACCATTTGAGTCTGCCTGACTAAGATTTACAAGGTGACCATAGCTTGCTTCATACCAACAATCTCCGTGGGATCGACCCTTACTCGCGTAAGGTTTATTACTTGGACGACCCAGTGCACTTGCTGGTTAGTTGTGCGGAGTTGTGATGAAGAGTTGAGATTGCAATTAGCGTACCATGTTGATGGCGCCATTGATGATCACAATTTCGTGCACCAATATCCATAAAAATATTAAAGACTCAAAAGGCCACATAAAAGGCGGCCTCAGAGTTTAAAAGTGTTTTTTAAAGTTGCATAAAAGCAACTAAGTATCAAAAGAGTCAACCACTTAAAAAGTTACAAAAAACCAAAGTGCAAAAGTCCACAAGCCGGACTATAATATAAGTACAGAAAAGCTATAAAGCATTCAAATTCTCCCCAGTAGAAGCATCCTGGGTTGAAGGAGGAGGAACAGTGGAGATCGGGACAGCATCAACAGTTCCATCCGCCCGGTTCGGAATTTGCACATCGGGCTCGGGCTCTGGATGGTCGACCTCAGCTG
Organism: Arachis stenosperma; assembly: GCF_014773155.1. Classification (NCBI taxonomy): domain Eukaryota; kingdom Viridiplantae; phylum Streptophyta; class Magnoliopsida; order Fabales; family Fabaceae; genus Arachis; species Arachis stenosperma. The sequence goes on along the minus strand of NC_080379.1, from coordinate 105,182,393 downwards.
AAGGGGTCGAAGAAGCTGAGGCTGCAGAAGCTTTGGCCGGCGGCGCAAGAGGAGGACCCTCATCCTCATCATCTGAGACAGGTACAATCTTGTCGTCTTCCACAATATTGTCCAGACTGAATAAAGTCAGGTCGAGCTCAGGGGCAAGAACGCAAACTTGAGCCTTCAAAATTTCATAGGCGTCGGTCACACTATCCACCATGAGACCCTGGAGCTCGGCATAATCCGATTGGGAAGACTGGATTCTCTCCCTGGCCTCCAACAGCTCGCCATAAGTGCGGGTATAGCTCTCCTTATATTTTTTGACGCCTCCTCAGCCAGGTTCGTAGCAGCCTTAGCAGCAGTAGTCTCGAGTCTTCTCCCTCTCCATATCTAGCTCCAGCTTAATTACCTTCGCATCATGCTCATCCTTCAAGCTCTTGATTCTATCATATTCAGACTTCACATTCTCCATAAAGGCTTTAGTAGCTCGAACAGGAGATTCCATAACAACCCGCGATAAGGCCGCACCAATATTTGCCATTCGAATGCTATTACTCGTAACAAAATCAAGGGGATGAAGGATAGATACATCGTCCAGCGAAAGCTTACCATGAGGAGCAATCAGTTCGGTAGCAAAACCCATACCATTGAAATCCTTATCATTCAGATCATAAGAACCAACAGTTTTTTGACGTTTTGGGAGAAGACCAGCAGCAGCACCAGAAGTCAGCTGAACAGGATCAGAAGGAATCATCCGGAATCGAGGAGTCGAAATGATCTTCCTCGGTCCAGAAGCATCAGAAGTCGGCTTCTTCGGATCAACCTAAGAAGATCCTTCCCCCGATGCCTTCGCCGAGATGTTTTGTGCAGCAGTCGCCTTCTTGGCCTTACGAAAGGCTTTCATAGAATCCGTAGACTTCACCATCTCTGCAAACAGAAATCAAGGAAATAAGTTGCAATTAAGGAAGGGCTAAATCAGCAAATAAGAAAGAAAGGCCATCAAGGAAGTCGGATACTACCAAGCTCAGCACGGAGAAGAGAAGGATCTCCTAAGAACTTCTTTGTGTCAAGATGAAGAGGTTCCCCCCAGTTCTCCTCTAAAACACCTACGAATGCCTGTTCAACCTCATCCAGGCTCTCCCAAGAATACTTAGTAGCAACTACATCTTTTTGCTAACACAAAGGAAAAGTTGGCTTGTTATTTTCATCTAAAAAGAAAGGGTGGACGTCTTCAACAGCTCGAACTTTGAAGTAGTAATTCTTAAAGTCCCGGAAGGATTCATCATACATAGAAAACACCTTTTTTTCCTGGGTAGCTCGGAATGAGATCCAAGAAGCCTTTTTCTTGGCTACTCCAAGTTGGGTCAACATGAACAGATAAAGGAAGAGAGATATGGAAGGTCAGACACCCAACTCTTGACACAGCAGCTGAAAAATCTTAATGAAGGCCCAGGAATTTGGATGAAGCTGAGAAGGGGCTACGTTACACGACCACATCAGGTCGATCTTAAAGGCAGAAAAAGGGATAGTGATACTCATTTGACTAAAAAAGTAGTCGTAAGCATAGAAAAAGGGTCATTCCCCCTGAGTCAAAGAGGGAAAGCTAACCTTCTCCTCAGGGTCAGGTGACACCAATTCATACTTCTTCTCTTCGTCCCTATCACTACAGATCCTATGGAACCTCCTAAGCCTTACACAGTATTCAGGGTCAGCCACGGTAACACACATTAATACTATGGAGTCCAGCCAATCAGACATGCCTTCAGGAATCTTAGTAGACATCTCAACAATATTTTTTTCCGAGAAGACATAGGCCAACTATCCCTACAATAAGAAAAAGAAAAAATGGATTACTACCAAGCAACTCGGGCAAGTAAAAGAAACAACTCGGACAATAAAAAGTAGTCAGCAAAGTATCAGATATAAGGGAAACCCCAAGACTCATGCTAAAGTCCAGGGGCACCCTTTGGAGGCAACAACAAAGAAAGAACCCAGAAAAGGGGAAGTCGACAATCTATGCCCTAAAATTAGCCCAAACACCTCTAAAAGGGGAACAATCAAATTTCACCATACAAACAGCAAAGCTCATCATCATTACAGACCACGCAAAGAATCGTCAAGAAAGCTACAACCACGCCTACTAACAGTTCAAAAAAGGGTCATGAAACCATGAAAAAGAAACAGGAACAGCGACGAACAAAAAAGATCTACAAAAAGTGAACTATCAGAAGGCGCACATTTTTTCCAAAAAAGGAGCAGCAGGAAAAAAGTAACAACGATGATCAAGCGCAAAGATACAACCTTTTTCAGAAAGAATCAAGCTTTCTCAAAAACAAAACTCAAAAATCAAAGCTTTATAGTGAAAGCATGCAGAAGAAACAATTATCGAAAGTAAAGAGAATAACCAACCTGCAGAAGAGAAGAGGGTAACGGCTCGAAGCCAAAGAATGACGAAATCCGCGCCAAAAAATCGCATTCAGGCAAAGAAAATGGAAGGCTTGGAGGCGTGAAGGCAAGAGAACGAAGCACCACAGCAAGGAAAGAGCGAAGAAAAAGATTCCTTAAATTTCAAAATGAAATACCAAAAAGGGAAAAAGGAAACGGCGAAGGGATATTAATAAAGCTTTTAAACCCTCGCACGTTTCCAAAGAAAACGCAAAACGCGCGCTACAATTAAAGGGAGAAAGAAACGCTTCGCATTCAAAGAGCCCCAGCAGGAGTTATATGAGAGATTGACTAAAGATAAAATGCTCGAGCTCGACTTCTTCAAAGGGCCGAAGTCTAAAGACACGACCTCAAGGGTAAAGATCAAGCTCAAGCAGGGGCACTGTTCATACCCTGGGTTGAGTTATGCGACCCGGGCTGACTGAAGACACAAGCGACCGACCTCTTCAGACTGGATCGCCACCGACCTCTTCCTAAAAAGTTCGACAAAATCACCATAAAGGCCCAAGCAGGCCCGAATGAAGGAACAAATCCCATTCTAAAGGCGGCAAGGCCAAGAAAGATAAGGCAGTTTCTCTAAAAAAGATAAGATAAGATAACTATCTTATCTCAAAAGAAGGTCATTCTACACTACTATAAATATGCTGGAGCACCCAGGTATAACTCATACTCTGATTCTACACAAAATCCTGCCAAAATCACGTGCTAACTTAAGCATCGAAATCTCTTGGAGGTACCACCACCCTTCGGTGATGAAGGATCAGCAGCACCGCCAAGTCCAACAAGTCAGACACGACAGCTTCGGCCACAACAGCAGATCTCATCCGAGATCGACCTTAAGTTTCAGGTAATCCCCGGAACACTTTCCATGGTGATGCATTTGGATGAATAAACCTTTTCCCTAGTAACTCATCTAATTGCTTCTTCAATTCTATGAGTTCTAATAGTGACATGCGATAAGGTTCTATAGAAATTGGTATGGCTCTAGGTACCAAGTCAATATTGAACTCTATCTCTCACTAAGTTAGGAACTCAGGTATATCTTTTGGAAAATTATCGGAAAACTCCTTCACCACTCGGATCCATTCTAATCTTGGTTTATTACCATTTGAGCTAGCCGTAAACAGAACATACCCATCACATTCATTCCCATTATAGGTAACTCTTGCAAAATTTAAATAGAAATCATGGGATATAATTGGTCAAGTATGCACATCATCAGATAAAATAATGGCAGTCCTTTCAAAGCAATCAAAGAAGACATGGTGTTTAGATAACCAATCTAATGCTAGGATAATGTCCAAACCACGCAAAGGCAAACAAATCAGGTCATTTATAAAAGTTCTACCTTTAATGCTAAACGTTACTTGTTGGCACATCAAACTAGTTAAAGCATTCTTGGATGTAGGTGTATAAACAATCAAATCAAAGTCCAACTCAGAGAAATCTAATCCTAACTCACGCGCAGTAGTTAGAGAAATAAAGGAATGCGATGCACCCGAATCATACAGAATAGTTAGAAATCGAGTCTTGACATAGCACTGACCTTGGGTAAGGGAGTCTGAATGCATAGCATCATCAGCAGTCATAGCAAATACTCATCTTTCTTGTTGAGTTCTAGCTGAATCCTGAGTATACCTCTTTGGACAATTCCTGGCCAAGTGTCCAGGTTCTCCACAAGGATAGCAGCTGGTTTATCCGAGCTGGAAAGGCCTGTTACCGTGCTCCCTTCCACACTGCCTACACACAAGGCTTATCTATGCCTACTGAGGTTGTTTGCCATTGTCCTGCCTTGGTTTGCCTCCACTACCACCCGTAGTGCGAGCAGGAATATTCCCAAATTGTAGATTCTTACACTATGGTACACCAGGTGTCTTAAAAGTTGTCCTCCGTGGATACCAGCCTTGGTTGTAAACATTTCTGGGTGCAAATCTCTGACGACTTGTTTTGCCTGTCGTTACTTTCTTAGCACAATCTTCTACTAACTTACTCTTGTTAACTAACTCCACAAAGTTACATTCTCCAACGCAACTACTGAACTTATCAAATCCTCAAAAGTCTTCCTTCAAACTTCAGACACTTCCATTCTTCAAAATCAGCTAGATTTCCTTAACAAATCTTAGAAAAGCGATACAAATCTTCAACTTTTTTGATATACTCAACAACTAACATACTTTCATGTCTCAACTACATTAATTCCATTTCTTTGGCAGCACGAACTGTCCTAGAGAAATATTTTTTATAGAATTCTTTCTTAAAGACATCCCAAGGAATCTCACCTTCATCTTGTTGTAACAATCATTGTATCCCCTACCACTAATATTCGGCCTTTCTTTCTAGCATATAAGTTGCAAACTCCACATGCTGTCCCTCCGGAACATGCTGCGCTCGTAGCGATCTTTCAATGACTTGGAACTATTTATCAGCCTTAATTGCAACTATTGTTCTTTTAAACTTTAGCGGGTTTACTTTCAGAAGAGAAATAAAGGTCATAGGTTTATCCTGTTGCATCAGGTCATCCTTATCATTTCTGTTATTCTCTCTGTTTCCATTTTTATTCCTCACCCCCAAACAATTAACTGCCTTAGCAGCAACAACCATGGCCTCCTGCACAGCTTCAGCCACAGTGTTCATTGTGGCCATAAAGGTTTTCTCTTCCCTCATCTGGTTATCACTAGGGGTTCCTCCCCATGCACTCTGTCTTCGCAAACTCATCGTGGTCTTGTTCACACCAAACAATCATTATTAAGGTGATCAGTCTTAACACTTCAAGTTAAGTGTGAACATTCCCAAAATGAATACACAAAAACGATCATGCAACATATATCACTGGGATATCCTATCAGCATGTGACACATAACAGTGTATGCAATGAAGCATGATTAAATCCATTCCCCAGGCCCTACTAAGGATGAATTGCTCTGATACTAAATTGTAACGACCCAACTCCTGGTATGTCATGATCATACTAGAAGTCGAATGCTATTAACTTGTCTTTCTACTTTGTAACTAATGACATATTATATGAGCATGTTACCTTGTTAAAACATTATCGTTATTATGGGTAATTTTTTTAAAACATTTGTAGAATAAATATAACAAGCTATTCATAACAAGCATTGACCAAAATATAAATATAACTAGAACAACAGATAATTAACTCATAATGCACATTATATACAATGTCACATATACACCCAGTTAGTTCACACCCTGTCATAGCCTCTACAAATAAATATGTACATATATAGACGTATGACACTCCAGAGATTGGCCAATAGAAAAAGCCTCTAAACTGGTGTCTAGGCTAACCTAGCAACTCTAAATACACCTAATCTCTCGATTGTACTAACAAAAGTAAGGGAATACTCAATGTTAATACTAAGTTGAGGTGCCATCAAGACTGCCACCATACACTCACTACCATAGTCATATATCACCATTAGGCAGGTCTCCGTGGGGCCCACTTGCCAGTTGGTCTCTCCCTGATGACGACTACCCTTCCTCAGGATCCTCTTCTGGCGCTACCAAAATATCCTCAATCCCACCAGCGTGAACAGGGCTATTAGCATATATCGGTGCAAGAACCTTTTCAAGAGGTCCAAACTGGTCCTCCAACTAGGCAGCTGGAGAAGGTGGAATAAATGGCTTCATCAGTAAATCTCACTCAAGAGGTATCGCTGGTAATATGCATTAGCAGAATCAAATTCAGGTACATGTGCATCCATTAAATTAGGCTCAGGTGCCGCCTGATTCATCGGCTGTGTAAGGAAAAGATATGGACCGTTAGGAAAAGGGTGCCCTGGCACGTCTGGATGTAACCAAGATAATGGAAACTCGTATGGTGCGTCTAGGTCAAAATTTGGGCTATTTAATGGGTGCTGAAAAGGATGATCTCGCATAATGTAAAGACAGTACGAAGATCCACAACTATAACATAGTAACTCTCGAATACCGGATTTTTGTAGATGTAGAATGCTCAAGCTCGTAGAATAGGACTCCTATCTCCATCTAAAGGAAAGGAAAGGAGTAAGAACTAGGAAGTCTTTAGTAAGATCGTGGTAGTTAGTTAAGTTCATTATTTCCTTTGTTATTACCAGACAACAGAGTATCACAGAGAATATAAACAACAAAAAGAGAAAATAGAGGACAAAACACAAACAAAGAAATACAAAAAATAGAATACAATCAGAGATTGCATAACAGAGGATGATGTTCACACAAGTATGATGCATGTCTAACCCTATTGCAGGTCATGAGCTCATTTGTCGGTTACAAACTCGCTCCCAATGTTACCCAGCAGCTGGTCAGGTACGGCTTTCTAGTTGTCATACACACTGTAAGTATCCTCTTTGTCTTCCAGAATGGCCATTGCTAGTCGATGTATGCCTAATAAATATCAACTTTAAGCATCCTCTTTGTCTTATAGGAACATCATTATAGCTGGTTTTATATTAAAGATACCTCTGCGGGCAACATTTGTCTCAGTCGGTAGGTACAACCCTACAACTAATATCCCTAGAAAGCATTCTGAGTGGTCGCACCACCATATATCTGCATGCCTCGAGCAGCATATGATCAACTCATAAATTTCATTGTTCATTGTTAATATTTCGTTTTCGTTTACTATCTTCTTTTCTTCTTTGTTTTCTCATCCTGTTTTTGCCTCTCCCTCGTTGTTCTAACGTTGTTTCTTTTTTGTTTTCTCATCTTGTTCTTACTTCTCCTTAAATGTTCTACCTTCCATTCTTCTTTATTTTCTTAATATGTTCTTTCCTTTCCTTAGGTATTTAGTAAAGAGAATAATAAGATTCTAGACTTTAAATTGTCTTTCTAAGATTTTTAAGAAGAATTATCATTTTGTCCCTAGTCTTTACGTGAAATTACCATTTAGCCCTTCTATTATTATATTATTATTAATATTTTAATATTATCAATAAAATACTATTATTTAATATTTTATTATTAAAACTTAATTTAATATTATTTTATCTTTTAACTTTTAAAAATTACAGTTTAACCCCAAAATTTGTATCTATTTAGACCCCAAACATTTCTATAATTAAAATTTTGTCCCAATATTTTTATATAATTACTAAAATATTCCTATATTTTTTCATAATGGCCAAAATATTCCTACACTTTTTATAAAATTTCAATTTTGTTCCTGAATTTTTATTAATAGCCAAAATACTCTTATACTTTTAAAATTATCCTTTTATCCTTAATCTTTTAATTATTTACCTTTGTATCCTTGATGAATCATGCCATGCCATCCATGTATGCATGCAGCCGAACCATGAACTATGCTTTATCATGGTTTTAAATCTTGATTTTCAACAAGTTTTTCAAACTTTTTGGTAATCAATTTTTATCACTTTTCATCACAACATCCAACCACCATTTTTCCATGAAAACCTTCATGTTTTCAAGCTTAAAAGCATATCATTTAAGCTTGAAAACAGTTCAATTTTCAAGATGCATCATGAAACTGAAATTACCAAGCTTTTAAACACCAAAATGATAACACAAATCAAGCATATAACATCCAATTTGAAACATCAAACAGCAATTTAATTAACATATAGAAGCAACATAATTAATCCATAACAAATTTAGCCAACTCAACCTCTTGATTCAGCCACCAAAAATTGGTTTCACACAAGGTTCCTAACTCACTTTTTCACCTAGTTTTTAATCAAAACAACCTTTTAAACCTTGATGCACATAATACTGAATATTTTTTAGAGTTTTAGGAAAAATTTTCTCACTTTGCTTGAACTAAAAATAGAGGTTTCTTGGTCCACAAGGTACCTAGACAAGAATTCCTAAGAGAAAACAGGAAAAACAACAAGTTTTACCATGATTAGCCATGGTCGAACCATACAAGGAGGAAGAACAGCCATCAAACCTTGACTTATCTTATGAAAACTGATATGAATATGAAGAGAAGGAAAAGATGAACACTTTAATCGGTTTAGATTTTTTATGGAATTTTTGGAGCTCAAAAGAACCGAGTTTAAAGCTTGAACATCAATGGTTTTTCTCTCAAGAATTTTGTTAAGGAAAAAGAGAAAAGAAGGTGGTGGAAGCTTTCCTTGGTGAGGCCGTGTACTTAGGGTGCTTAGTCACTAAGTTTAAATGTAAAAATATCAGTAAAAGGATAATTACTAAAGCTAGATGTATTAGAACACAAGTAATTACATTCCTAGAGGTAAATACATGAGCTATTAGTATAAACACTAGTAACTTGGTTATCTCGGAGATAAAATATTTATTATGAAGTATTAGCATATCTAAGTTCACTGGAGAGTGCCGGCATCAGCCTGTGCCGGTAGATTTTGAGCTCGATTATAATATTATTAAACTTATCTCTATTTTAACTAAGGCGAGCAAAATAATATAATAATAATAATAATATGTTATTATTTTTTATTTAGGTCTGGCTCGTCGAACTGAGTCGAACCATGTAAATAAGAATTTTGAAATTCCTAACCGAAGTGGCTCAAAAAGTAAGTTTTTCGCGACTTAATCGACGTGCTTGCTTAAAATTAGTAGATGCGTGTGCTTCATGATGATGCAATGCTGACACAATAGAGGTGCTTGCTTACCTAATGATGATGTAGTGGAGGTGCATGCTTCACTGAATTTCTAAAAGAAAATATGTTTCTTCAGAAAAAGGTCCCTTTTTTTTTTTGAAAACTATGCTGCTACAATTCTCATACTCAGAAAACTTAGGTGCATATATGCATAACATCAAAATCCAAAACGTGCATAAAAATGACTCTCCAAACGAATGTTAGCATGCTAGTGTATGTGCCACATCTGTTACATTTATCTTCGTTTGGACTAAAAATTTGATAATTGTCTTTAAATTTCTTTTTGCTTTTACTATTATAATCTTTCCACCTCATGTTTCCTCAAGTTCTTCAACCCTAAAAACAATTATTTGTACTCAATGTATAGCTTAATGACTGACACTTTGTTCATGTTTGATAGTATATTGGAAGTAGCGGTGAACGCGGATCAGATCAGATTAGATATGACCAAAATCTTGATCCAATCCGTACTAAAATCATCGAATTGAATTGGATCTAATATCCAATTTTTTTTAACTTGAATCCGATTGGATATCGGATATTGGATATATTCACAAAATATAAAAATATTTTAAAAAACTTATTTTTATTAAAAAATATCAATAAAATCCTTTTTTTAAATATTATTAAACATATTTTTCTTAAATAACTTTTTTTTAAATAATAAAAATAAAATAATACAACATATATGATTATTATTAATTAAAATGAAACATAAAAAGAATATTTACTTATCATTTTTATTTTTTTATTTTTGGCGGATTTGCACGGAAACCTACTTAAAATCCACAATAAGATCCTATTAATGTGTGGATCGGATCATATCGAATTCAGACAAATATTGCGGATATGCATATCGAATTCGATCCATAAATACCCCTAATATTTGGAAGCGTTTCTTACACTTATTTTTGTCATTCATATACATTGTTTGAAATTGAATCAACTTACTAAATATTAACACAAATTGTCTATAAAAAATATTTGTCATTTTTTTAATACTTGATGATCTATACTTTAACATAATATATTTTTAAATTTTTTAAATAATATTACAAAAGAAACAATAACACATAGATTCTCATAAACAGAACTCACACTCGGATGTTGGAATTAAAATTTAAGTATTGTTGATATACTTTAAAACTAACACCACCCTCTATTCTATTATATTCTCTTATTCAACTCAATTTTTTCCTGTACTAAAACTTAGGGGTGGCAGGGTCGAACTCGTCGGGCCGATCCGCTAAACCCGCTAAAAAGGCGGGTCGGACTAGAATTCGGAGTCCGCTAAATTAAAAAAATCCGCCAAATCCGCATCGTCAAATTGGCGGGTTTTAGCGGGGCTGGGCGGGGGCAGTTCGCCGGACCGAAAATAATTTTGTTTTCTTTTTTTTATTAAATAAAAGAGTGATTACTATTATAAAATTAATAATTATAGAATTTTTAAACACTTTTTTTTATTTTTTGTTTATATTCTTCTTTTAGTTATTAACTTTATTTATTTTATTTTACAATTTCGTATATATGTTCAAATTATGTGACTTATTTTTTAAAATAAAGATAATTTTATTGATAAATATTATTTTAAACAATTTTATTGAAGTTAAAAATTAAAAAAATAGTGAAAAAATTATATTATAATTTAATTATTTTTTATTTGTATTTAATTTTTTAATTATTATTTTTTGGTTAATTATAATAAATTTTATTTTTCAAAAAAAAAAAAAGTCAAGCGGATTAGCCTGCCGACCCGCCAATCCGCCATAAAGCGGAACGGACTAACATTTTAAACCCATTTTAGTTGGCGGGGCGGGCCGGTCTGCCCCGTTTTAGGGGTGGGTCTAGGCGAAGCAGGAACGGGTTGGAGCGGACCGATCCACTTTGCCACCCCTACTAAAACTATAAAACTACAATATAAGAGAATTGAGAACAAAAACAAGTAGCAAACGAACATCACCTTTCACTTTTTTCTCTTAGTCAATTGTTTTTCCCTTAATAAAGCTATAACAAAAGAGAATGAAGAACAATAACAGAAAGGAAAATAATAGACGACAAAAACGAAAAAAAAGCCCTAATTAATCTATTTTAATCATAGTTGTAAAAATCGGACCGGACCGGCCGGTTCGACCGAAAAACCGGTAAACCGGACCATGTACCGATCCGGTTTAGTATATTGACCGCTTAAGGAAATGAACCGGTCAAAACCGGTACGAACCGATCAAACCGGTCAAAATCGACACGAACCAGAACCGGTCCGGTCAACGGCTAACTTGCGTGCTAATGACGTCACGCTGACGTCAGCATGCGGTTGTTAAATTTGGAAAAATACATTTGCAGGGAGTAGGAGTCGAACTTGGGTCTTCTAAATTGAAGACCAAGTTGACAACCACTGCGCTACCTGTTTATTTAGCATTGCTGATGCTTTTTATAATATATATTTCATTTTTTTATAACTAATACATATATATATATATATACATGAAAATACTTAACTCAATATTTTTTAAATTAATTATTTTTTAATTGAAGTACAAATTAATTAATTTTAAAATAAAAAATAATAATGAATATAAAAATAAAATAAAAAGTATTTATTCTGAGAAAAAAATTAATTTATATAATTATTCAATTATACAAAAATATTTAGACTTTAAAATTATTCTTTGGATATAATTCATAGATTGTTATTCTTATTGTGTCTAATTAAGATACTATATAGTAGTATGAACTAATTATATGTCTATTTTTGTATTAATTATTTATAGAATTCAACTTAATTGTTCTTAAAATATTAGTAAAAATATGTATTTTTCAAAATTTAATTTTAAGTTTTTGACTATTTTTATTTTTTATTTATATAGTACCGAGTCAACCGGTTCAACCAGTGATCCACTGGTTGAACCAGTGACCCAGTGACCCAGTGACTTGACCAGTTCGATTACCGGTTCGGTTCTGACAACTATGATTTTAATATCAAGTTGTTTAAACATATATTTTTTTCTACGCATTGACAACTTGCCCCCGCAAAATAATATTTGCCCCCAGTGAAATGATAATTCGCTCTCAACAATTTGTCTTTTTTAATAATTTAAAAAATATTTAAAGAGAATACACCCCAATGTATTTCTTTTAAAAAGTTAAAAAATTTATTTTGCCACAGAATTTTGTATTTTTCTAAAAACAAAAAAATATACGAATTCATCCTTGACGAATTGTGTTTCAACAAGATTAAAAAATTGCAACCCAACCCTGACGTTTTGTCTATTCACAAATTCAGTAATATTAGGAGGGAAAAAAATTACTTTATTTAGTATTCATTCATTATTATTAAAATTAATAAATATTAAATAAAAAAATTAATTATTTTTAATTAATTTTTTTATTGTTAAATATTTCTATTGCAAATCACTATAAAAATCTCTTTTTTTACGCTATATTTAGAAAAATTTTAAATAATTCCATATTTAAAAATTTGTCTCTTATATAATCACATTTCACTTTTTTAATTTTGATATGAAACCAGTATCGTGTATACCAATATTATTGGAGTCTGGCATGTTTCACTAGGGTGCAGTGACTGTGATAAAAAAATCAGATGATCAGATTTCAAAAAAAGTAATCTGAACGGTCAAATTACAAATTTTGGGATTACACATATTATTTAAATAATAATTAAATTAATTGTTATTATAAATATCTATTCTATTATATAAAAATCGGATGTTTGCACTTAATGATGAAGTTAACATGGCATGCTTCGGAGAGTATTTTTCGATTTAATTATTTTAACTCATTCAATACAATTTATTGCATTGAATTAATTATATTAACTAATTGATTTGATTAGATATTTAAATATTTTTTTTAATATAATTTATTATAATTTATATTACTTAATTAATTATACTACATTAATTATAATTCGTTATATTAGTGAATTAGTCTTTTTATTTATAAAGTCTAAAATAAAATAAATAAATTATTATTTATTATAATTAAATTTATTAATATACTATATATGAATTACGTCTATTCGATTCTATTATATAAAAATCGGATTTCTACACTTAATGATGGAGCTGACGTGGCATGCTTTTGAGAGTGTTTCTCGATTTATTTCTGTTAACTCATTAAATATAATTTATTATGAGATTAATTATATCAACTAATTGATTTGATTAGATATTTAAATATTACACAATAATTATAATTTATATCAATTTATTTTAATAGTATTTTCTAATTTATTTCTTTTAATATTCTGGTAGTATTTTTTAATTTATTAAATCAAATTAGGTATAAATTATGTATATTAATTAATTGATTTGATTAAATTATTAATAATTAAAATAATAAATCTATAAATAAAATAAGCAATTGAGATATTTTTAACTAATAATTAAATCAAATTAAATTATATGTATTAAGTCAAATTCAAATAATGTGAATTAAATACTAAACTAAAATATGATAATTTTTTGCTTATTCAAATTAAATGCAATAAATACAAATTAATTTTGTTTGATAATGATGATTTTTTGGTCTTCTATATATAGACGGCCAAACAAAATGATAAGAATCATCATTTTTATCGCTCTTGCTATTTTAACTCTTCTTTTCTTCTTTTTTTTTATGTAAAATTTTTTTATGGATAAATGAGAAGGTATGGATAAATAGTATTTCGTTGATTGTTTGTTTATAACTCGAAAATGTCTTAATTTATGCATTACCGTTGCTAATGGAATTGGACGACAATGTGCTCGGCATACTTGTAGCTTAAGAAATCAGGTCATGTGTTCCAGGTGCACCGATGCAAACTTTTGGAGCTGCTGACTGCCGCTGAATTCATCGTATAGCTGGAGCAAATTATGATATAGTGAAAAAACGTTTATGCATGCATGCTATTCTTCTTTATATTTATATATGTATCCCTTTATTTTTACAATTCACATCTTTATATATTAGATTCTTTTTTACATTATTTAAATTTGATTTTTTTTTCTATTTTTACGCTTCTAATTATTTTTTGTCTTAATATTTTGTTCTCATCAATTTTTATATTTTATTTTAGGTTAACTTTGTGGTTCAAATATAATCATTTATGTTATTATTAAATGTTATAAAATTGACCTGATATTAACAATAAATAATTCGAAAAAGGTATTTTTTGAAACAATTCTCCTAAATTTAAATTGTTACGTTAAACAGATGATGATAAATATTTTTGTATTAAATCTCTTATAAAAGAAACTTATAGAAATGTTATGTTATATGATATAATTTGATTATATATTTTTTTATCTTCAATCTAAATTATTTGAATTGGCATACCATTTATTTTTAAATTTAATTAAATATATAAATATCTTACAATTTAATATAATTTAATTTATATAATACATGACTTTTTAATATTTATGTAATAAATTTTAGAGATATTTTTGTAAGTTATAATTTTTTATCTATATATTTAACTTTTAATAATATTTTTTATTTATTAATATATTATTTCTATTATTTGAGTATCAATAATGCGTTAGGCATTTTTCATTGTATAAGTTACTTCGAGAAAAAAATGATAAAATTTGATTTATAAAAATTTAAACTTGAGCGTTTACTATGATTAAACTCAAATTTTAATTTATTTTTTTATATTATATAAATATTAAATTCTTTGATTAAACACTTATTTATTTATGATAGGATATTATATATAATTTTTATATTGGCAATTAATTTTCAATTGCTACATAAAAATAATATATTTTAGGTAATTATATATTTTTTGTTATTTTAAAAATCATTATATATTTTTAAAATTATTTAATTATGTTTATTCTTTTAAAAGGATTACTATTATTAGAGAACAACAAATATTTATAATAGTTTAAAATTGAAAAAAATACAAAATACAAAATATTAATATTCTAAATTTTCGAAGTATAAATCTTAAAATAAATATATATGATTATGATTAATGGTTATAATTGGAGTTTTTATTTTATTCTAATTTTTTTCATAACATATTTGTCTTATTTAAGTTTTATTTTTGTTTTAATTGCTTTTTTTATAAAATATCAATTAAAATTTATACCTTGAATAAAATAGTTACGTGTCTAAAAAAATGAACAAAAAAATTTTTTTATTTTTAATAAAAATTTATGTCGCTTTAGCTTTTTTTCTATATCACATCTTATATTTTTACTATATTTATAAGAGAATTTTTATTCAAATTAAGAAAATTTTATTTTTAGTTATTTTTTTTCTTTTAGTTTTAAATATTATTTACTAATATAATAAAAAATTAAAAATCAATAATTACTCACATAATTAAAATAGATATCCTAATATATACATGATCTGATCCTATGTATACCAAGAATTATTATATATAATAAATAATTATTTATTTTTTATAATTACTATTTATAAAATTTATTACATAATTTTATCATCTTAATATCAATATTTAATGAATATAAGATACAAAATATTATTTATATTATTTAACATACAAAACAAATATCTTAAGTCATCATGTAGAACAAGAAGTATGATAGTGCAAATACTTAGTTATTTATTTATTCTATTTATTTATTCTATTATATAAATATTGAGTTTCTGCACTTAATGATGGAGCTGACGTAGCATGCTCCAGATAGTGTTTCTCGATTTGATTATTTTAACTAATTAAATACAATTTATTACAATGACTTAATTATATTAACTAATTGATTTGATTGGATATTTAAATATTAATATAATTTATTAAAATTTATATTACTTAATTAATTAGACTACGTTAATTGTAATTCATTATATCAGTGAATTGATTTTTTCATTTATGAAATCTAAAGTAAAATAAATAATTTATTATTTATTCTAATTAAATTCATTAAATTGGATGACGCATAGCAACGCACACGGCGACAGAACAGACACGACAATAGTAGTGACTGGACAGGTGGAATAACGGCGACAAGATGGAAGTTGCATATTCTTCTCTATTGCATTCGAAAGCAAGTCAAGTAATATTCTACTCTCCTGGGGTTTTGGGAGTGAGATCATAAAATTGAGGGCAAGAAAAGTTAGGTGGCTATTTGGTTTTTCAAGGCTTTTTTTTTTCCAGATTTCTAAATACCTAAAAGAGCACCGTGTTAAAGATTATATATCCTTCATTTCTTTCTTTTTTTTTAAATGTAGATGAATATAAAGTTAATGTAAAATATAAAAAAATTCACATAAAGTTATCTAGACTCTAGAGTCATTAATAAGTTTTTTGACCAATAAAATGTCATTAATAATCTTCTCTAAAAGTTTAAGTTGCATAAATATAATTAGATAATTTTAATAAGAATAATATTATGCATTTAAATTTATCTATTCTATTATATAAAAATCAAATTTTTGTACTTAATGATGAACCTGACGTAGCATGTTTCTGAGAATGTTTTTCGATTTATTTCTTTTAACTTATTAACTATAAGTTATTACGATAAATTAACTATATCAACTAATTAATTTGATTAAATATTTAAATATTATATAATCTATTGTAATTTATATCAATTTGATTTGGTAGTATTTTCTAATTTATTTATTTTAATATTCTATTAGTATTTTTAATTTATTTTTTAAATTTATTAACCCAAATTTATTGTGTGTACTAATTAATTAATTTGATTAATTTATTAGTCATTAAAATAATAAATCTATGAATAAAATAGGCAACTGAGATACTTTCAACTAATAATTAAATCAAATCAAATCAAATCATATATATTGAGCTAAATTCAAATCATATAAATTATGGACCAAATTAAAATAAAATAATTTCTTACTTATTCAATACACTTTTTGTATTTACAAATAAATTATTGTCTACTTCAATATATGAATTTTTTATAAATTTTTTATTGCACAATTCACTTTAACACAAATAAATTAATTTATCAAAATTTAAACTTGAACGCTTGCTATGATTAAACTCAAACTTTAATTTACTTTGTCATATTATTATATAAATATTAAATTCTTCGATTAAACACTTATTTGATTATGAAATGATATTATATATTACTTTATATTGACAATTAAATTTTAGTTACTACACAAATATTATATTTTAGGTAATTGTATATTTTTTTTGTTATGTTGAAAATTATTATATAATTCTAAGATAGTTTAGTTATGTTTATTTTTTTAAAAGAATTGTCATTATTGGAGAGTAACTAATGTTTGTGACAGTATAAAATTAAAAAATAAAAATACAAAATATTAATATACTGTATTTTCGAAATATAAATCTTGAAGTAAATATATGTAATTATAATTAATGATCATAATTAAAAGTCTTTATTTTATTTCAATTTATTTAGGACATGTTTATCTTAAATTTTATTCCTTTATTAATTAGTATTTTTTTACATTTAATTATCATTAATTTATATAAATTAAAATGTATAACTTAAAAAAATAGATACGTGTCTAAAAAATAAAAAAAATATATTTTTTTTGTTAGTAAAAAATTTATGACGATTTAGTTTTTTTTTTGGCATCATATCTTATATTTTTACCATAAGTTAGAGGTAAATTATTAAATATAAATTAGATTTATTACTTATTATCCTAATTCGAATTCATTAAATTCGATTTAAATGGAGACAACTAGGCAACGTTATTGGATTTAGGGGATTCAGGTAATTTTAGGGTGACTTTGATTTATCAACGTAAATTAGCCTAATATGTGATATTAGTTATTGTTATATATATAAAAAATGTGCATATTTATGCATTGTTTAGATTAGAAGAATTTGTAGAGAAATAACATGCTGGGAAAGAAAATGGATGGAAAAAATTAATTTTTCATTATTTGGTTCAACAAAGAAATTGAATGAAAAATATAAAAGTGTATATGAAGCTCACGTAAATTTTTTCTCTTCAAAGTTACGAAGAAAACTGATTCAAAAGTGCAAACATGGATAAAAATATAGAGTTACCATTTGAAATATAATTTATATATAATATATAAAAACATTAATATAATTTTTCTCTATTATAATTTTTTCTCTTCTTACTTTTCCTTCCATTCAAGCAAAAGCAATTTTTTCCTCTATTTTCTTTTCATTCATTTTTTTCATCTAAACAGCACACAAAAAAATGTACTTTTCTTTCCATTTTCTTTCCTCTTATTTTTTATCTTATATCCAAACAATAGTTTAGTGTTTATCCATTTATCTTTTATTAATATTGTTATAACAAGGATACATGTAACTTTATAAAAATGATATAATCTAAATTTTAATTATCTAAGAATTTATTGAGTGGTTAGAATATCTCCACGTCACGAACCAATGAATGCTAACAATAAGAATGATCACAAAAATAGCCAAAACGGGTATTTGTAGGGATTACTCGCGTTTTGGAGCTAGATGGTGACTCCTGAAATCCTCACGACCTGCCATGCGAAAATGAATGGGGACTAGGGGTGGCAAACGGGTCGAAATCTGTCGAGCTGGTCGTATAACCCGCCAAAAAATGCGGCTTGGGCTGGAAATTTATGGCCACCAAATTTAAAAATTCCGCCTACCCTGCACCGCCTAATCCACGGGATTTGGCAGGCTTCGGCGGGGCGGGGCAGGCTTTTCCGCTGGGCCAAACTTTTATTTTGGTAGAGCCATTTTTTTACAAATTTCTATGATGTTATTGATCTACAAAATGATGAAGATGATAATTGAAGAAGTTTTAAGTTATATTTTGGATCATATTTGTTTTGCTTTGGACAATGCTGATTTTATTATTTTGTTTTAAAAAAATTATTTATAATTATATTTGTTACATATTTATAATTATAAAGGCGTTAATGTACATGAATTTAAAAATTATAATTTTTTTATATTTTTAAAAATTATAAATTTATTGAAATTGTTGTAAAATTATATATATTGTTTAATATTTAATGGCTTATAAAAAAAGGAGATCCCGCCAGCCTACCATTAGGCGGGCGGGAGGCAAATTCAGGACTGTCTTACTAGGCGGGGCGAGCTTTTGGCAAGACAGGGCGGACTTTCCCATTTGCCACTCCTAATAGGGGAACGGACATAAGTACCCACCCCATAAAACTTATTAAATATACGCGAATATAAAATTATTAATTTATCCTAATTTATATATACATAAATCCATTTCTTGAATTTAGTAATCCTAATTTCTGCTTCCAATTCGAATTTTTTCTTTTTCTTCCATACTCATTATCAGCATTGATCCTCTCTCTCTCTCTAACTCACTTTCTCTACCTCTCATCAAGT
This sequence comes from Arachis stenosperma, assembly GCF_014773155.1. Taxonomy (NCBI): domain Eukaryota; kingdom Viridiplantae; phylum Streptophyta; class Magnoliopsida; order Fabales; family Fabaceae; genus Arachis; species Arachis stenosperma. The sequence continues at coordinate 105,163,057 of NC_080379.1, read as the reverse complement.
TCGTCACTATGTCGCTCAGTATCGTCCTAAAAAATTATGTTATGTAATTATGTTGGATTATTTTTTTATGTTTTCTCCTTTTAAAATATTATTTTTCATAACGAATATGTTATAAATTGTGTTGAATTATATTGAATTGATTATTTTATGATTTATTATATTATGTCTTTTTGTGTTAATTTTTTAAAAAAATTTCAAAGAATATTCGTAAATATCCGAAGAAATCTACGTTCTCTAAGGGATAATTAAACAGGAACTTGCAATGACGGAGAAAGAACGGGGACATTTTTTTAAATAGGAATGAGAGATGGAAAGTGGGTTTCTCACGCTCCCCTGAGTCCTTATTACCATATTAATTTATTTTTCAATAGAATAAATTATATATTGAATAACAAAAGTTGCTATCGGTTTCTTTTCATACTAACTAATACTCAATGATGGTGTTTCGATACACAATATTACCAAAAAATATTAATCGATCTAATAACTTTTATAATGACGTAAGTTTATGAATTTGAAAATTTAAAAATTATTTCATAAAATGTGAAGTTTTAACAAGTAATAAGTTGATCATATTATTTTGATTTCAAGAATGAATATAATAGTAATAAATAAAATTGTCCCAAGTAAATTTTAACAAAGACAAAAATTCATAAGTATTTTTATTAATGAAAAATTAATCTATTTTAAAGACAAATACAATTTTTTTCTATGAATTTCCTAATTTGGCAAGTCGAGAATTAATCTACCACATATTGATGCTCTATTTATTAAGGGTCTGTCGCTAACTAATGGATTGTGATACACACAAGACGAGATTCAAATTCCAAATACTTGCTTAAGCGGGTAAATGAGATGACCATTTAATAAATTTAAATTGATTAAAATAAATATTAATTATTTTTAATATTTTTAAGTTGTAAAATATTTATAATAATAATTACTATATATATTTTTTATTTAAATTTAATAAAAAAATTTATATAATTTTATGTATTATCCTGTGTCCTACACGAAAATCTACACTAGTATTATTTAAATATTTAATTATTAATTAGTGTATCTTGTTAATTAGATAGATGTGTAATTAAAATTTATTTTATTATATTATACTGGAAGTTAGTTAAAGTTAGAAGTTAGTTAAAATGTTGAAGTTGTTTAAATATAATTAGTGAAGTAAGCAAGTAATTAATTAACTGATGTATATTATTATTATTATTATTATTATTATTATTATTATTATTATTATTATTATTATTATTATTATTATTGTGACGGTTGGTTTAGTTTAGTAACAGTAAATTATAAAAATGAATTTAATAAATTATGTATGATTGAAAAAAAGTTTGCGGTACGGTAATAATAATAATAATAATAATAATAATAATAATAATAATAATAATAATAATAATAAGGTTAAATTACACAGTTAGTCCCTACACTTTCAGTGAAATTGCAAATTGGTCCCTATAGTTTAAAAGTTTGTAATTGGGTCCCTGAAAAAAATTAAAATTTGTAATTGGGTCCCTACCGTTCAAACACCGTTTGATTTAACAGAATATTCCTTAGTATATTCGCTATTTTAAGCATGTGAGTTGCACGTGTTTAACAGTAAGGACTAATTTACAATTTTAATAAAAGTATAGGGACCAACACTATAATTTAACTATTTAAAAATGACAAAAAAATCCCTAACCCATCCCACCCCTCCTCAGCCTTTTCACTGTCACTTCTCCACTTTCCAAAACAGAGAAAAAATCCCTAACCCATCCCACCCCCTCCCCAGCGTCATGAATTGAAGGAACAACAACAATTCTTTACGCTCATGTCTCTTCTTCCTCTTCATCTTCAACTCCATTTCTCTCTTCCTTTACTTCCTCACATACTCTTCCAATTCTTTACGCTCCAATGCCAACCTTCACAATCAAGTTCCTCTCTTAAGATCACAGCAACAACAACAATCGCACCATCACTCTTCAAAGCCATGGCTAATTCTCCCTTCTTACCTGCTCTTGTGAAGGCTACTTCGGAAACGGCTTCGGTGGGGACTCATTGGCGGTGAACACACGGCAAATAACGTTGCTGTGGGGAGCGGCGCCACCGTGGTAGGGGAACTCCTCCCAGCCGAAGGCTTCTACGACATTGTTGAAGTCAGAGGGGTTTTGGATCGGGAAACCTAACTCCATCGTAAACCTCATTTTGTTGAAATCTGGATCTCCAAGAAGAAGGAGAAGTAGAAGGAGGAGAGTGCTGTAGATGCGTTGGCAAAGTGTGCATGGTTGATGTTGTTTGCTTCCTTTCCAGGGAAGACAACCTCTTGTCTCCCTCTCAAGCTCTCAAAGTTTCTCTTTCTGTTATTCTTACTCAACCTTTCTTTCTGCTTCTGCTTGAAATGTTAGACCTCATATTTTTCTTCAATTTTCTGAATCTGAAATTTTAACTCATAGTAGATAAAGTTAATTTAGATTTTAATTACTGAGACTTGTTTACTGGAAGCAATTAATCTGATTCTCCAAGGAGCACAGATTATAGCAGCAACAAGAAAGAGTGGGGTGGGGGGAAGGAAACGCGTTTTGGGGGTTGGGGGGAGGGGGGAGGGGGAGCCGAAAGGAAACGTGAAGAGGGAGGGGAGGGAGAGGGAAAAGGGGAAAGGAAGAGGGGGAAGGGGGGAGAGGGGGAGGGGGACGGTGCCGGCTAAGCTTGGAGGGGGACCCCGCCGGCGCTGCTTCTTCCTCTGTGACTGTCTCTGCTTCTTCTTCTGCTTGAGCCTCTGCTTCTTCTTCTGTTACTGCCTCTGCTTCTATTTTTGTGACTACTCCAGTTTCTGATTTTGATTTATTTTTTGATTTTATTGTTGTTGTGTGTTGATTTGGTTGTTGAGTTGAATTTCTGATTGTTTGATTTGTTGAAATGTTATCTTTCTGGGATTGTTGTTGTTGAAGCCCTATTGTTGTTGTTAAAAAAGAATAACAGAAAAATTCTGAAGAGAGGAGGAAGAAAAAAAAAGGAGAAAAAGAGGAAGAAGAGGACATTATGGTAAATGTGCATTTTTTTGACGGTAAACGTTATTGAGGATCTAATTACAAATTTTAATTTACTTTAGGGACTCAATTACAAACTTTTAAATTATAGGGACCAATTTGCAATTTCACTGAAAGTGTAGGGACTAACTGTGTAATTTAACCTAATAATAATAATAATAATAATAATATATTGAGGAGTTTAATCTAGTTATATAAATATAAAATAATGATTAATAATTATTATTATAAAATAAATAGGTTTAGATATTAGAATATATATTTTTAATGGATGTAATAATAATAATAATTAAATTTATATTTTAGATTTATCTAAGTTTAAAATTCTAGTTATATAAATATAAAATAACGAATAATAATTATTATTAAGAAATAAATAAAAATTAGATATTAGAAAATATAATTTTAATGAATCTAATAATAATAATTAGATATATATTTTAGATTTATTTAAGTTTTATTAATTATATTATATTGTTTACGTAATAATGAGAATGGAAAAATGTTACATATTATTAATTAATTAATTATAGTTATATTTGATTAATGTGATATATGTCTATGTTTTTGTAGGGTTCACGGATATTAATATGTGATTATGATTTGTCATCAGATTTGTACAATTTAATTGTGGAATGACATTTATGGGAGATTAGTTTTTATCACGTTTTTCAAATTGGAGTAGTCTAATATCAGTCGGCATTGGTTAAGACTCTAATTGAGAGATGGCGGCTTGAGACTCACACTTTTTATTTTCAATTGGTGAGTGTGTTGTGACATTGGAGGATGTGGCGATAATTTTTAGTCTTCCAACAAATGATCTTTTAGTTACAAGACTGACCCTGAGTAGTTATGAGGCTTTAGAGGTCAAATGCTTGCATCATTTTGGTGTTGCACCTAGAAAGACAAATTGTAGAGGAAGCTTCATAAAGTTGACCTGATTTCAGAGACTGAAGGATCATTTAGGCTGTGTTTGTTTACAGATACAGGACACTGAGACAAGGACACAAAGACACAAAATTGAGTTTAATAGAGGAGACGTGGACAGAGACAATGTGTTCAAAGACACTGAATTAGTGTATTTTGTGTCCATCTTGACAAGAAGAACACTGAGACACTAATAAGGGACACACCTTATTTTTCATTTTTTCTTTCATTATTCTTGTTAATTTTTCATAATTATATTTTTTATTATTATATTTTTTATCTCAAATTTTTTGAATGAAAAAAATGAGAATAAATTGGATTTTCATAATTTGTTCTAGTTTATCACCAAACAGAATATAAGAACACAAAATTTTGTCTCTATCCATCAGTGTCTTGTCCTGTCCTGTTCTCAGTTCTTAGAAACAAACGCAGCCTTAGTATTGGATAATGATATTCAGATTTAGAGGTACATAAAGTGCCACATATTGTTATTATTTAGGATCATTCTGTTTGGAGATAAGCCTGAGGCATCGGTGTACTAAAAATTTCTATCGTTGCTCCGTAACTTCGGCGGGATCATACAATTTAATTGAGATTTGACATATCTGACGCATTTGTATTGGATATTGTGTAGGACCACTCGTATCCTTATCCAAAATATAAATATAAATAAGTAATAATAAATTATTAACTACAATATATAATAAATTATAAAATATACATAAACAATTAATAAATAAAGAAAAATAAATAATCAATCAAATGCTACTTACTAAATAAAAAAAACTTTACATGATCAATTGATATTTCACAGATCACATGTTGGTCATACTACCTAATTAATCTGTAATATTTATCTATCATACATTGTATCAAAAATACATACCTACATTCATATACTGAGAAAATTTTAGTGCATGCATGGCCTCTAAATCCAACGAACGCATGAAAGCAAGCTCCACAAATGAATGCTGGTTTACTAGTGTATTTGCCACCTCCGCCACATCTGCTTCTATAATGTCATCAGCCTGATCTTTGTCTCCACCCGAATCAACGACCTCATAGTTACTTTTAAACTCCTCTTCGCTGTCACTATTTCGGTCTGCTCTAGATTGTTCGAACTCAATATACAGCTTGATGAACGATATCTATGATCGAATTTCCATATACACTGAAAACATATCTTGCAAGCTCGCTTCATCAGTTACATATACGGATATAGGATACCTGTACAAAATGCACGACACTCTCCTAGATATTTGAGAACTCATTTTCCCACAAATCACATCTTTTAATTCTTCAAACAACAATGTAAATAAAATAATAATATATAACGAATTTTCACACACAAATTTCACTCCTTCAACTGTTTGTAACAAATTCTGTCCATGATAATAAATTTTTAATATCACTTTATTATCCATTATGATATATTCACATCAAATACTCTCAATCTTAGTATTATTGCTGTTGAAATAATGAAAAAGAAGAAAGAACCAAAGAAATTTCAGAAAAGAGAATTGAGAGACGAAGAAGAAATAGACATGTTCGGCCAACTTTAGGTATATATAAACATAAAAATCGGACAGGCCGACTGTATTTTAACCGGTTTAGGTATATATACGAATTTAAAAATACTGCATGCATGAAATCGGACCATCCGATTATTATACAAATGTTAATTCAAAATTCTTTTAACATACACAAATTGGACCATCCGATTTGTGTTCTCTTTACTACCACAAAAAAATTGGACGGTCCGATTTCGTTTTCCTAATTTTAAAAATCTAACGCCGTCACAATATTGTATTAACCTCTCATACCTCCATAACTCAGCGTTATACACACATTATAATCATATTCAAAATAATGAGCCACCACATTTAATTTTTTTTTTTACTGTGAAGCGAAAATAGTGAATATGCAAGACAAAAAAAAGAAAAATAATTATAAAACATAAAAAATAATCTATTTACTTTTATCTTTTTTGTCTTTGTTAAAAAGAGAGTTTTTAAAGACACAACCATAAAAACAATAAGTTAAATATAAACTTTTTTAAAAAAGATATCTATAAATACATTAAAAATTAAAATTTTCTACTTTAATCCTCTTGATTGATGTTTTTAGAACTCTTCTTGTACTAAATAATCACTTAATCAGCATGCGCTCTCTCCTTGTCTCTTTTATTTGCCATAGATAGATATTTTATTTTTATAAAAATAAAATATTATCTTATTAGTATTAATTTATTAATGGTAGTTTTTTATATTTATTTTTTCTCACCTTCATAATACTCCGTACTCCGACAACGACCACTGAAGGATGGTGGCACATGCCTGCTGTCACATCAAACATAAATCAACGGCTTATATTCAACATGTACGGAATATCCAACGGTCATTATCAGTTCACCGAGGTTTCTCTCTCCTCTGCAGCCATGTCCAGTTTGGTCGGGACCCCCTTATATATGGCAAAGACCCTCCTTTTACTTTCTCTCTCTTTCCCTCATCACTGTTCATTTGTCAAACCCAAAAGAAAAATAAATAATAAAAATAAAAACAAAAAAATCTCTTCTTCAGTTTTGTGGGGGATGTGTCACAGTGATGATAGATAAACCACAAAAGAGAGACACTTTACTACGTTCAACACACTTTCATTCACTTGCTGGCTTTTACCGCTGCTACTTGCTATTCTTGCAACCCTTTCATTTTTGCTTTATTATCTTTCTTCCTCTTTTTCTTTTCTTTTTTTTCTTCTTGTGTTCTTTTACTATTTCTGTTCCTTTCATGGAGATCTTGAGCAACATGTCACCAACTTTTTTGATGTTGTTGTTGGTGCAGCTTGGTTAATTCTGGATTGGGTTCAACTCATAGGTCATCATGTTCCATGCCTTTATTTGATTGAAATGTTTTTGTTGCAAACACTGATATAATATCCCCCTTTTGCAGTGAAGGATTGGATTGATTCTCTTCTAGCTAGTTGTTGGTTCTAGCTTCTCTTTTTTTCTTTTGGTGGTGAGGTTGTTAGTTCTATTAACTAGTTAACTACTACGGTGAATTGGTGAAGTTGTGCTTTCTTTTATGGATCCCATTGTTGAGTGATGTGTGTTTTTCTGGGGATGGAGTACATTGGCAAGTGGGAGGAATGTGAAGGCTATGAGAGGAATTGAGGGGGGTGGTGGTGGTTGAAATGAGTTAGGGTTCCATGTGTGTTTGTGTGATTACTGAAAACTTTGTCTTCAAAAGGAGGGAAAAGGGTAAAGCTTGATATGAAGCTTTCAACATCAGGGTTGCCTCAGCAGGGACAACATGAAGGTATCTATGCACTTTTGCATATTGAAAAAGAAACAGAAAATTTTATTACATGAATATTTCAAGTCTCTTTCAATGCCCCTTTTGTGTTTGTTTAAATGCCACTGTGAGTGTTTTCCTTTTTTCTCTTTTTTTGTGATAACCTGATTTATAGGAGGGGAGAAGAAGTGCTTGAATTCTGAGCTATGGCATGCATGTGCGGGTCCATTGGTGTCCCTACCAACTGCAGGGACTCGTGTGGTTTACTTCCCTCAGGGTCATAGTGAGCAGGTGCTTTATACTACATTGATTGTTTTGTGTATTTTCGTACTTGGGAAGGTGCATTGACTTTGGATTGAAAGCAATTCAATCTAGTTTCTTGTGGTTGATTATACATATGAATCAACATTGAACTGAACATGTGATGAACAATGATTCTAGGTTGCTGCCACAACTAACAGAGAAGTTGATGGCCACATACCAAATTACCCGAGCTTGCCTCCCCAGTTGATTTGCCAACTTCACAATGTCACGATGCATGTCGGTATTATGTCTTTAGCGACGATAGTTCAGTTACCTTTTCCTTCTTCCATTAGAGTAAACTTAGTCAACTAGAGTATGCATTAATTTTCCAGGCAGATGTTGAAACAGATGAAGTTTATGCCCAAATGACACTGCAGCCGTTGACTCCGGTATTTGTCGTTCTTTGACAACTTGTTTCACTTGTAATGAGGCTGTTTTATATTTCTAGAGTTGGAATTTGTGCTTTTGGTTATGCATTGCATGCAGCAAGAGCAGAAGGATACATTTCTTCCCATGGAATTGGGAGTTCCAAGTAAGCAGCCCTCAAATTATTTTTGCAAGACCTTAACTGCTAGTGACACCAGCACACATGGAGGGTTTTCTGTTCCGCGTCGTGCAGCTGAGAAAGTTTTCCCTCCGCTGGTAGTATCCACTGTATTTTCTTTGTGGTTTTCTCTTGTAGAATATAGATGCATTTCTCTTCTATATGGGTTGTACAGGATTTCTCATTGCAACCGCCTGCACAAGAACTAATTGCTAGAGATCTCCATGATGTTGAGTGGAAATTTCGTCATATTTTTAGGGGTAAGAGTTGTATTATTTCGTTCTTTTGACTGCAATGGCTTGCTATCTTATACTTCTACCATGTCCATGTGTGGATTTTCCCTTTTCTGTGGATAACAATAAAGCTAGCATGATAAAAAGATTGAAATATCTTCTGGAAGCATAGGTAGCTGTATGCTAGTAGGTTGTACTGATTCACATGTTTCCTATTAACTGATAGTTATATGATTTGCTTAATTGCTTTAATAACTTGCCTTTCTTGAAAGAACCTTTAATCATATATAGGATAGGGCCTGTTTTCTCCCCGGAAGACATGCCGGCAAACCAATACATCCTTCCTTTAGCATGTACGAACTTTGTGCTGTACTTGCTTGTGTGTATATTTGCATTGATTATCCCAGTATACACATTAAGATCTCTAGTTTAGAGTAGGGGCGCTGGAATCTTAAGGCAACTAAGCACTTTAATGTTACCAGCTATGGTATAAAATGATTTTAAAATTATATGTGCTCTCCTTTGACCATGAACTCGATTTATATTGCTTATGATAATGTGAGCAATTTATTCTGTACCATCCATGAGTTTTGCTGTTGTGTATGCCAAATGCATAACCTTAAAAATTATATATTATCAATTAGCACATGATCAGTTTATCTTAAAATCATGCCGATCTCTGATATTGTGAATCAATTAGGTTTCTCTAGAATACATCCTGTGAGGAACATAAATGATATCTAATTTTACAGTCTCTCCTACTGATTGTCATCCAATAGGAAATCAAATTGTACTAATACTCTATTAGGAAAGTCTATTTTCCCTTGTACACAAGAGGATTATGTCCAAATGTTATGGTGTTTTGTTGATCTGGAGTGAAAAAATCTGTGTATAGATAGAGCGTAGCAAGGTAATTTAGCTTTTGGTTTTACCCCTTGTCGAAACTATGCTACATTATCTCAGTGTGGAACTGAAGGAATTTATTTTATTTGGACTACTTATACAAATTACAAATAGAATAATGTGGCGAAACCAACTATTTAATTTGACAAATACATCCAAATAGCTAGATTGCCGGCACATATGTATATTCCATTAATTGCATCACTTCTGTTTACCCATTAAAATTGGACTTTTTAGTAGTGATGGCAGCCAAATTACCTTTTAACAAGGAATGTTGGCTTATAAAAAGGTAGCTCCAAATATTTGGTCTTCAGCATATGCTGGGCCTCTGTCGTTGAGGTATACATTTGTTTTTGTACATTATAACGGAAATTTCATTTTACCAATCCTCTGCTTGGGAGCACTTGATTTATTGTTTAAGAAAGCAGGCTTAACTACATAAATTGATGAAACTATCTGATTAAGGTGACATGTCTATTGCTTGCATGTCATTTCAGGACAGCCAAAGAGGCACCTTCTTACTACCGGCTGGAGTGTATTTGTTAGTGCCAAAAGACTTGTGGCAGGAGATTCTGTGCTTTTCATATGGTGTTTACTTTTACCTTTTTGTCAACTTAAATTTCCCCTTTGATGCTGCAGAAAGCTTGTTTACTGTTCTATATGCATTTCCATTATTAGGAATGAAAAGAATCAGCTTCTTTTGGGGATACGTCGTGCCAATCGACCACAAACTGTAATGCCTTCTTCAGTTCTATCCAGTGATAGTATGCATATTGGGCTTCTTGCAGCAGCTGCCCATGCTGCAGCAACTAATAGCTGTTTCACGGTGTTCTATAATCCAAGGTTGTGAATGTTGCAATACATTTCATCTTCTGATGCCACCCTATTAGAAATTACAATGCTTTTTTGACAGTTCCGTCTTGGGCAGGGCTAGTCCATCCGAGTTCGTCATACCACTTTCAAAATATATCAAAGCTGTATACCATACACGTGTTTCTGTTGGTATGCGTTTCAGGATGCTTTTCGAGACCGAAGAATCAAGTGTCCGGAGGTACTTACAGCAATCAAATATATATTTTTGTTAGGATAAATATAGTTGAATATATGATACAGGAGTAAAAAACAGCTTGCCTGAATGTTTGGCCCCTATTTGTATGGAGCACATGAACTTTTTATTTTGGAGGATTTTCCCTCAGATATATTTAGAGATTGAAAAGTTTTCTTCATTGAAATAGTGTTTTTGCTTCTGTGCTTTTTTGTTTTCCAAAATTCACTTATGCTGTGTGGCATCATGCTACTTTTCTTTTACTTAGGCAGAAGTCACTTTTTCTTTTTGCAGGTACATGGGTACAATAACTGGAATAAGTGACTTGGATCCAGTTCGTTGGCCAAATTCTCATTGGCGATCTGTAAAGGTATATAAGATCACAATCTAATGCATAAAATTAGGCACTTCATGCAATGTATTCGGTTGTTAAACCAAAGTTAATGCCATCTTGCAAATATAACCTTAAGGAATTGTACTGGTTATGCTATTGTAGCTTTCTTCTTTTGCAGCCATGTTTAAATACGTACAATGTTAAATATCAGAGTCAGGAAGATAAGGATAGGAATTCAATTGGCGTAAAGCTTCACAATTTGTGTTCCATGCCTTAAAGAGTGTCCTTGAAACTTCATAAGCTAGCAACTTTATGAGCAACCTTTTCTTCCTTCTTTACCTTGTAGGTTGGTTGGGATGAATCCACAGCAGGAGATAGGCAGCCAAGAGTATCACTATGGGAAATTGAGCCTTTAACAACATTCCCAATGTATCCGTCACTATTTCCGCTCAGATTGAAACGTCCATGGCATCCTGGCACCTCATCTTTTCTTGGTACTAGTTTTATTTCAGTTCTAGTTTTTCAAACTGTCTTCCACCTAATTGCAATATAGATGGTATAATATGACATCAATGCCATGGGTTATAGAAGAGATATCATTTCATTCTAAAGAGAAGAGACACTGATAAGATTTTGTAGTGTGACATTTAAATTTACATATTTCTTTTTTTCTTGCATACAAAAACAAAATATTTACTGATCCTCCCTGTCCCACAATTTTGTTTTCCTTGTTTGACAATGTATCTTCAAATGAAAAATAGTTAATATTGAATATTGAAATCAAATTAGCCACATTAGATTGTCCATGTGCTTCATGAACAAAACAAAAGGGATTGGATCTCTTTGTTCATATTTACTTAACAAAAGACGGTAATAACTTAATATTGAATATTGAGATCAAATTAGCCACATCAGATTTTCCATGATCTTCATTAACAAAATAAAAGGGGATTAGATCTCTTTGTATCATATTTACCTAACGAAAAAAAGTTCATGTTACAGATGGCAGAGATGACCCAACTAATGGGCTAATGTGGCTTAGAGGTGGACCTGGCGACCAAGGTCTGAATTCAATCAATTTTCAAAGTGTTGGAATGCTGCCATGGATGCAGCAGAGGCTTGATCCGGCTTTGCTTGGAAATGATCATAATCAGCAGTACCAAGCCATGTTGGCAGCTGGTTTGCAGAACATAGGGAGTGGAGAACTCTTGAGGCAACAAATGTTGAATTTCCAACAGCCTTTCAATTATCTTCATCAATCAGGAAATGTCAACACTTCTATCCAGCTTCAGCAGCAGCAGCAAACGATTCAGCAATCAGTGCCTTCTAATATCTTGCAGCCACAAGCACCAGTATTGGGAGAGAACATGACTCAGCAGCAGCTCTTTCAGAAATCGCACAACAACCGAGAAGACCATGCGGAGCAGCACACTTATCAAGATGCACTTCTAGTTCAGGGTGACCAGCTCCACCAAAGGCAACACTCTAGTTTGCCTTCGCCATCGTATTCAAAATCAGAGTTTGTAGATTCAAGCATGAAGTTTGAAGCATCAGGTTCACCAGGACAGAACATGCTTGGTTCACTTTGTCCTGAAGGGAGCAGCAATCTCTTGAATTTATCCAGAGGTGGTCATTCGATACCGACAGAACAGTCACCCCAACAATCATGGCCTGCAAAGTATACACCTATGCAGGTTAATGCTTTTGGCAACTCAATGTCACATGTGCAATATTCTGGAAAAGATATTGCAGTGGCATCACCACATCGTAATTCAGACACTCAGAATCCAACCCTCTTTGGAGTCAATATTGATTCATCCGGTCTTCTACTCCCTGCCACTGTCCCACATTATACGACTTCATCCGCTGATACCGATGCTTCAACAATCCCATTAGGGAATTCTGGATACCAGGGTCCTCTATATGCTTGTATGCAAGATTCATCTGAGTTAATGCAAAGTGCGGGACAAGTTGACCCCCAAAACCAGACACCAACCTTTGTCAAGGTTTGAGTCATACTATTACAACTAACTGCTGCTTTCTGAGTCATTTATAATATAGTTTTGTATTTTTACAGGTTTACAAATCAGGGTCAGTTGGGCGCTCGCTTGACATCTCCCGGTTCAGCAGCTATCATGAACTGCGAGAAGAGTTGGCTCAGATGTTTGGAATTGAGGGGAAGTTAGAAGACCCTCTTAGATCAGGCTGGCAGCTTGTATTCGTCGACAGGGAGAATGATATTCTTCTCCTTGGGGACGATCCGTGGGAGTAAGTACAACTTCATATTTACACAATTTAGTTTTGCTCAATGAATTTGTCTCATTCTATCCACAGCCCTTCACCTTAGCAAAACATGCAATGTTTATTTTATTGGCTTCGAATTCTTTTTGGTCCTTGTAAATATTGTGAATCTTGGTTTTGTTCCCAATGAAGTTTCTTTTTGGTTTCAATCCAAACATTTCAAATGGTATTTGGTTTTGATACCTATAAAAATCCTCTTTTGATAATAGGTTAATACATATTGAAAAATAATAGGTTTTGATCCACAAAAGATTATGATAATTTGCTACTCTGAAAATATTATCTAAACCAAATTATCATAATTGTTAGAGACTTCAAACAATTATAGAATATTACTATAATATGGGGGACTAAGAAACAAACAAAATGATAGGAACGTAAACGAAATGTTTTTGAAAATATTTGGATCCAAACCAATTTTCTTTTTTTATAAGGACCATTAGAGGCTAAAAACTTATTTAAACCTTATTTATTTCATCTTATAAGATTTTCTTGACATTTTTCCTTCTTTGGTATGTGGATTTTCTGCATAACCTTTTATAGATCATTTGTCAACAATGTTTGGTATATCAAAATACTTTCACCTGAAGATATTCAAAAGATGGGAGATCAAGGCGTAGAATCTCGCGACAGTGCTCCCGGCCTACCATCAATAGGGGATTACTGAGATATTGAAAACTATCCCTTCAATTCCCACGGTCATGACATAAGTATCACATGCTTTGAACACTACTTTTAGACCAGAACTTGCATATCTAGATATGTTCTGTATTATCTATCTGTTCCACTTTCACCATCTTTATTACTTGGAGAGTTGATAAAATTTATGATAAGAAACTTAGGACAAACTATTTTTGTTTAATCAAGAGAATCTCAGGACAAAGATTTGTTCTACTAGTTTGTAACTTATGTACTGAATGCTAGAAATGTTAGTATTATTATTATCACTACTGTACTATTTGGTAACTCTCTTGCATGAGCTAATTTTGTAGAAAGAAATCTAGAGAATGCTGAAAGGTTAGGTTATGTTTCATGTTATTTGTGGCATTGCGTCCCAATGGAATGGCCTTATAGCTTGGTTCAGATTTTACTCTTGATTTTGTGTATGCCATTCTTAGTTGTGATAGCTTCTCGAACGATCCATTTGGTGATTTTTTTTTAGTTTTAGACCTTTTTTAAGTATTAATCTTTGCCTGCTTTTACACACTAAAATTTCAGATTAGCCGGTTAGCAACCTATTCTGAACACTTGATTTTAGAATGTGTTTGGATAAATCATTTCAAGGGAATATATCTTTTAGGAGTATGTTAAATTTTTTATTTGGAAATCATTTGTTTGGATATTAATAGAAATAATTTTGAGATAATATTCAATTTGATTCCTGAACTTGCATGTAAGGTTCAATTTAGTCCTTCGAGTTTTAATTGTCTTTATTTAGTCCTCAAACTTTGTGAATATAACTTATGTTAGTCCTTGAAATAATTTTTAACGTACAAACGTTAATGGAACACTGTCGTGAACAGTCGGATGTCACACTAAATTTTGTAAAATGATGTTGTTTTAGTTTTGGCACTCAAATAACCCAAAAACATTGTAAATTGTGTTTATTAAAATTTTATCTAACAAAATAAGTGATACAATGCCCTTTTTGAGCTATTTAAATGTCAAAATTAAAACTGCATTATTTTACAAGTTTTAACAGGACATCTGATAGTTTATAACAGCGCTTCATTAACATTTTCATACTAAAAATCGTCTCACGGACTAATATGAGGCACGTTTATAAACTTTGGAGACTAAATAGAGGTAATTAAAATCTCAAGAACAAGTTCAGGGACTAAATTGAATATTAACTTAATAATTTTTCAGATTCTAATCATTTTTATAGAATATTTTATTTAATTCAAAACAAAGAATTTATAATCTCCTCACAGGAGAGAATGCAAAGGCTCGTGAGATTCTGTCGGAGTTGTACAAAGATGTTATTAACGTGTTGGAAAAGCATTTTAATTAGGGTGATTATCTATTCCAGTCCTTAGCAATTTTTTTTTTTTTAGAAAGATCACAATCCTCCATAAAAACAAATCTCCCTTTCTGGCCTTTGATCTTTCCGTCAATGATTTATCAGGGGTTAATGGGACATGTTTTTATCAGGGGTTAATGGGACATGTTTAGGTGGCATGTGAAATTGTTAATTTGTGCTAATTAAAATTGATAGTTTTTTTTTTGTTGGAATTTCGTCATCTTCCGGGATAATTGTCAAGAAGAGAAACTCTTGGGAGCTAGTAATTTTTAGTATTTTTAGTTATTATTTAACTAGTACAAATATTAAATTGTTATTTTACTAATTTATGTATGTAAATTCTGAAAAACGTGGATGTAAATTATATTAATTCATGAATGCAAATTGTATTGATTTATGTGTGCAAAATTCTAGCAAATATATGTGCAAATTATATATTTTTTGTGTACAAAATGTCTATAAATATGAGTCCAAATTATTGTAGGCTAAGTGCTGGCAAAAAATAATAATATTTGTTGGTCATGTAGCATTGTACTTGTCAAGAATTGCTTATGATTTTTTTTCTATTTTCTATTACTTTTTTCATATATATTAGTTAAATTTGTTATGTAAGAATTGTGAAATATTATTTTTTTAAGAATAATGCAACACATACAAGTCTTTTTGGCATCAAAGTCCAATCAAGTTGACCTAAATCCAACAAAAACAAACTTCAAAATAGAGTATAACGCTTCAAAGCTACGCACATTAATATGAAAAACGGTCCCACTTTCTTCTTCAAAATTGCAACAAAGAAACTTCAAACCTAAGCTCAAAATCTCTCAAAAATATGTGAAAATTTTCGCGAAAACTCAAGAAAATATCGAAGATACGTTTGAAATCTTCAACAACAAACACCGAAAGAGAAGGCGAAAGATTATTGAAGATAAATCGTCCATATTTTTCACTTCTCTTTTGCATTTTCTATCGCGAAATACTAAATAGTCATATTTCTATGTATTAGTAGATTCAGTTTGTGTTCTCGCAATATTGTAGATATGAATGTTCTCTTTATACTGTTCATTCGTGATAAATGTGTTAGGTCGGTGTAAGAATATTGTCGCAGTGCTTCTGGTGTCATTTAATCTATATTAATGACATTTTCTTATCCGAAATTGATTTGCATGTGTTTTTTTTATTTTATGTTTGAGTGATTTGAATGTCTTGAACTGAGTTTGTAGCAAGTAATCAGTAAGTACTTTCGGTATATTTTGACTGAATTATTGTGCAATTGGTGTTTTTGTCCTATATTTGGTGTAATCAGGCCATAGAATGCTGGAGTTATTCTGTGCATGTTTGAGTGATTTTCATGTCTTTTTGTGCATGTTTGAGTGATTTGCATGCTTTGAACGGAGTTTGTAGCAAGTAATTAGTAAGTACTTTTAGTGCTTTTTGACTGAATTGAAGTGTAATTGGTGTTTTTGTTCTGAATTTGGTGTAATTAGGCCATTGAATGTTGTTGTAGTGCTTCTGTTGTCAATTTATGCATGTTTGAGTGATTTTCATGTATTTTTGTGCATGTTTGAGTGATTGCCATGCTTTGAACTGAGTTTGTGACAAGTAATCAGTAAGTACTTTCGGTGCATTTTGACCGAATTGAGGTGTAATTAGTGTTTTTATCCTGAATTTAGTGTAATTAGGCCATAAAATGTTGTTGTAGTGCTTCTAGTTTCATTTTGTGCATGGTTAAGTGATTTTCATGAGTTAAATGTAGTGTTGTTTTCTATTAACCAAATTCTTTATTCTTTATAGCAAAATGACAATGAAAAAAGTTGCTGTGAAGAACATCTCAAAGAAGAAGACACCAGTATATAATGTAAACGTATATATGTTATGATAACTCCATTTTTGTTCTATAACTATAAATATAGTTATATAATATAATTTTTATTTATTTACAAAACATTCATGATTTGCAATGCTCCACAAGATCAATATCAGATATATTCAGCAAAATAAAAAAAAAATCTTGTGGATGAATTGAGATTTGGTATGATGAGACATATCCCGGGCTTGAATGTGACCCATAAACTGTTGAAAGAACTGGCTAATTCCTTTGATCCGTTTAATAGCTTCCTGGACACATGGTATGGGGTAATCAAGATCACTCTTTACAAGATAAGGGATGTCTTGGGCTTAAATGCATCCGGTAAAAATCCATTTTGTAATCTATTATATCAATCAAATTTTGGTATTTTTTTATATTACTTCTGTGTTATTAAAATATTTTTGCTGCTGTGTAGGGAATTGCTTTCAGAACAAAATTATCTATAAAGAAATCACTAAGGAGCAGAAGAAAGTTGAAAGCTTCAAAGGTTGTTCTTTGTCATTTTTGATAAAGTCTTTGATTGACATAAGTGTGGATAGACTAGAAAATTAATTGAAATTCAATAGGACATTCATCCTCTTCATTCAAAAGTGTTTCTTGTTGCCAACAACAATAAGCAAAATTTCTCCGGTTCACATGCCATTCAAAGGAATCAGAGGGCATAAATTGCAAAACAAATATACAATTGATGGTTGTCTTTTTACGCTCATGATTATATATTTTCATGAATCCACATATATATGAATAGGCCGGCGGATAGAATTCCCAAACCACTATGAGTGCAACATTGGACAAGAGAGATGCTCGTTAAAAGGATAGAATGTGAGGCGAAGGATGAAATGGTAACTCAACAGAAATTATTCCCTTAAATTTCGGTGCATTTGTTTGAAATATATTCTGCTAATTAAATAATTTTCTGTTTTAGTGCCTCATAAGAAGAGCACAACTGAGGGGACAATCAAAAAAAGAAAAGAAGAAAAAAACGAAGTAACAAAAGAAGAAACCTGTTGTATTGGACTCATCTTCAGAAAGCAAAACTGATTGTGAGTATGAGTCTGATTCTGAATATGACTCTGAAGAGATATCGAAAAGAAGAAAACAACCCAAAAGATTGGCAAAGATGTAAGTGTTACTTTTCGATATCTTTTGTAAATATTTATTCTGTTTATTTACCTCATGTGTTTTTACCTTTTTAGGATGGAATCCAAAAAGAGGAAACATGTTATTGTGGATTCATCTTTTCAAACAGAGACTGAATCTGATGATAAGTAAGATTCAGAAACTATTATTGTAAAACTATGTTCTGTTTTTTCATCAAAATTTTTTTTATAAATATATTTTTTTGTATGTATTCTCAAAAGTGAAGAAATCTAGAAAAAAAAAACAGAAAAAAAGGTTGAAGAAAAAAATAAAAATCCTTCAAAAAAGTATGTCTTAATTTTCGGTGTTTTTTTGTCAATATTTATTATGTTTATTTTCCTGATGATTCTTTTCTTTTCCAGGATATAGGCCAAAACCAAAAATATTCCAAAAAAGGCAACACCCCTGAAAAAAAGAAAACTTGTTCAGCCTAAACAACCAAAAAATGGGCACGACTCGACAGAAGCTCACTTTGATTCTTCACAAACGTAAGATTCGATAATTTATATTGTTTCTTTGCTAAAATTTTCTAAAAGATGATATAATTACTTTAGTTTTACTGAGTAATATTTATTTTGTCCTTAGAATGCCACTTGTGAATTTGTCGAGTGAAAATGATTCTATATTTCAAACACGGTCAAACTATCAGGGTCTGTAAATGCACAAAGTGATCTGATTAATATGTCTCTTTGTCTTACCATTTCTTTATTTCTTGTACTACCATAATGTGCTTTTTAATTTCATATATATTTTTTTTAGAAAAAAAAATCCTCTAAGATTTTTTTCAAGAAAAAAAGGCATGAAAAAAAAAAGAAAAAAAATGAGTTTGCAGCATGCAACTTTGTAAGTTCGCATACAATAAAAGTTTTATTATTGTTCAATGATTGAGGTGCTTTTTGAGATAATTTCGGTGCATTTCAAGTTTAAAGTACAAGAAGAAACAATGGATGAAACCAACCCTATTCAGCAAGCTTACCCAGTTGATCAAGCAAGAATAAAGGAAAGGATAAAACATTCACCAAAATCTGATAAGTGAGTAAAGTATTTAACTATATTGTTGAATTTTTTATTTTGTTTAATTTTATTGACTTAATTGACACTGAATTTTGTTTAATATGAATACCATAACTATTAATCTCGGGACATACCTTAAAGATCAAATGCTTGTGCTACGAAGACAAACTCAATCTGAATATGAACTACTGAATATATGAGTTTTTCAATTTAGTTTTTCGTTCCAATCATTGAGTTAACGGTTTTATCAAAATTTTGTTAATGTTTACTGCTTAATAATTTCTTTATTATTTGCCTTGATTAGAGTGCCACTACAAGTAATTGCTCCTTCAATAGAAACCTTTGCATCCAGCTCTCAGCATACTCAACAAGAACCTGTTGCACAGTCTCCAATACAAGAATTTCTGCAATAAGAACCTGTTAATGCGTAAGTTCTAGTTACATTCCTTTTTGTTGCATAATTCTTTTTTGGTGCATTCTTAAACAATTTGATATCTCATTTTGCAGTCCTTCACAACCACATCAAGAAGCTCCTAAGGAAGCTTGGAAAAGGAAATTCAGCATGAAGTTCCTCTTAATGCGTAAATTCTAATTAATAAATTTCTCTTATAATAGTTTTGGTACATTCTTTAACTATTTTATGTGGCATTCTGCAGTCCTCCATCGGCTCAAGATCTCAAAGATGGTTTGTTGACGGTTGCAAATATTGTATTGGATGATGACTTTGGTACACCATTCTTTGACTTTGGCATAATTCAATCAACCGATGAAGCTACAATTACACAAGAGGATGAACCACCAGCCAAGAAGAGAAAATTTCAAAAATTGGAACTCAAGAGAACCTCGTGTTGGCTGATGAGTTAGAAATGCTGGTTGATGATGTTATGGATGCTGGGGTTGTAACAGCATTAAAATTTGCCAAGTAGACAAGTCCACAATTAATGCAACAAGATGTACAGCTGAGTTTGAGCTTCCTTGAAAAGTTTAAGACTCCAGTCAAGCAAAAGGAAATAACGGAAGAGTTTAGAGACAAATGCTATCATTGGGCCACAAATATCAAGACATTCAAAAATGACACCAGTAATGAATGGGAGATTATATTCAAGTTGAAGCATGAAAATCTATTCGAAGGAGCTATATTTTATTTTGCATCTTTAAAACCAAAAGAATTTGTTAAAAATCTGGTAAATTCTTCTGCTATAACACTAAAGCTTTTTTTTATGAATTATTGTACCATATATGTAATTTAATTTGGGTCCTTTGTTTTCATAAGTGTTCTCCGTAGTGTGCCAACTTCTCAACAAGAAGAAATCTAAAAAAA
Organism: Arachis stenosperma; assembly: GCF_014773155.1. Classification (NCBI taxonomy): domain Eukaryota; kingdom Viridiplantae; phylum Streptophyta; class Magnoliopsida; order Fabales; family Fabaceae; genus Arachis; species Arachis stenosperma. Next base: position 105,142,771 of record NC_080379.1, on the reverse strand, counting down.
ATTGAAGAATAGATATATTGTGTCCATTTAATACTGTGGTAAGCTCTACTACAATTAAACTTTAACCTCAATTTTGGTGCATTTTGAAAATATATTATATGCTAAAAGTTATTATTTCGATGTAGAATAACATGTTGATGAAGTTTGAGCATAACTACATTAATCCAGTAATCAAGAAGGCCTAAAGCATTAATGAATATAAGAACTACCTTTCTAGACAAAAAAAAAAGCTAGCATCCCATCCATTTATAAATTTTTATTTCTAAAACTTCTTAAATAATTTTTCATTCTATGTCATTTAGACTAAAATATTGTCCTATTTACCCAAATGTTAGTTATTTGTCCCAATTTGCCATGGAAGACATTAGTGGCTGTGGATTTCGAATGTGCAAAATAAAATATTTCATGTGCTTGACCCCATTCAAAAAGAATCTCCCAATGAAGAAAGAACAAAATAAATAAATTTGTGGTAAGTTGTTTACATAATACATATTTTTATTTTCTTTATCTTGTTTGTCTTCTTGTGTTGAATTGAGTTTGTGCATCGTAATCATTAATTAATTTTGGTGTAATCACTACGCCAGAAGTGGTAAATGGCGGCAGCAATATACCAGCGATTTTTAGAAATAGCTAGATTGCGGCAGTCTCGATGACGGTTTTAAATAGGGCTGCTAAATCAAATAATTTGACTCTGGCTTAAGGGAAAAATGCAATGCACACAAAGAAATCCCCAATTGGAATTAAAAAAGAAACCCTCTCCTTCCGTGATTCAAGAAAAATGTAAAACCTCCAAGGGCTCTCTGCCTTGCCGCTGCGCTCGAAATCATGCCACCCTCATCATATTGCTTGGCCATCGCTCTATCCTATTGCATCGCCTTGCATGCAAATCCCCCTCTTACTGCCTGTTCAGTCCGCTGCTCCTGCAAATCCCGCAAACGAAATCTTCCCACAATCCGCCACCCACACGCCATCCTTCTTTCGTTCTGATATGTTCCATCTTTGCTACTGCTTGCTTTCCTCTTTCCCGGTTTGATCTTCTCTCTGTGCTCGCTTTCAATTAATTAATGTGTATTAGGGTTATCTATTAGGAATTAGGATGAGCTTTTGAATCTATTGTAATTGATGGGTTTCCATTTAAGCTCTTTGTCTTGAGTTCCCATATGATTAGTCAATTAGTATTTCCCAATATTTATTTTTTAATCTTTCCTCTGTTGATGGTACGGATACTTCTGATTAATTTTGCAAGCAAGATTGGTGCTATAGTTACCAAGATTTGGAGTTCAGAAGTCACCCATGTGATTGCATCTACTGATGAAAATAGAGCATGCTCTAGGACAGTAAAAGTTCTTATGGCAATTCTAAATAGGGATGGGTTCTCAAAATGGATTGTAAGTTATTGTGGTTCTACGTTTTCTTACTTTATTACTTTTATCCTCATATTTGATTTCTAATTATTGAGTTCTTTAGTCACTTAATGACTTCATTATTTGGTTCTTATTCTGCAACGATTATGTTCATTTGAGCGTTGGAGGTTAGAAGGAAGAATAGAATTTGTGGAACAGTTTGATCAAATGTAATGTTCTACATAGTGGCATTCTTTCTGAACTTATAGTTCTCTGCCATGTGAAGTTCACATTTTGCTTTGATATTTATAAGGTAATCTATATAATTAGTTTTATAATAGTTATTTGATGGAAATTTTATTTTGAGAAAATTTTAAGACTAAATTGACTTGATAATTTAAAAGTGTTAGGATTAACTTGATTAAACTTTTGTTTCTGTATCATCTCATATCATCTAAATAATGCAGAACATCAACAAAATAAAGAAGGTCAAGTACCCCGTATTGGTGATAGTGTTTTCTTCACTTTTCATTCAAATTTCATCTGATCATCACTCTTTTCCATGAATTGTTGAAGGTAATTCCTCTAATATACTTCCTCTCTACTTTTGTACTTATCAAGTTAACTAGTTGATTCAAAAGTTTTAATCTTTTGTTTAGATTTTAGTATTTTCATGCATGATTAGTTTATCTAGCATGTGGGTCTTCACTAATTTCTCCAAATAATTAGCTTGTGTTGTCGGTGAGGAAAAAAGTTATATATTGATTTTTAATTTATTATAAAAAATTATTTATCTATTTATCGGTTTAATTCAATGTAAAAGGTTGTATAATTATGCATGTGGTGCCTTGTGTATATTATATTTTAATTAGATTGGTGTAGGAACTTGGTTTGCGTAGTTTAAGAAATGGTGGTAGGTGGGAAATTGCATAATTAGGTCTGGGACCAGGTGGTGTTGGTAGTTGTTATGGTTAATCTAAGTCTATAACTATAGCTTGGTTGAGCTAAGTTGGTTTCATTTTCTGGGTTGTATTTGGTTTTGACCTCTATGTTGACTTTGCAGTTTCACCCTTTTTTGTGAAATGTTGAATGTAACGAAGTGTGAAAGTGGTGTTAATCAATGTGCGTTGTGCCTGTAGAGATATAAAATGATTACTAATTGTGTCACTTTTTGGAATCTTTCTGTTGAGTTTGAGTGATTATGTAATGATGTCTTACTTGTTGTTTGTGTCATTGGGCTATTTAATTAGCAAGTGATTAGATTGGATGGACAAACATTCTGGGGATTCTGCGCTAACTCATGGTGCCACAGGTGCTTTCTCTCACTCCATGTTTAATGCATGTGTGTGTAGTTGCAAGGACATAGATATTTGTCTTTAAATTAAGAAAAGAAATCAAATTCCAGCTGTTTAATGTATATATACTGTTGTTAGTATTATGAAGCATCGTTCCGAACGATCCTGATGTTGTTTGTAATGAACAGGATCGGATCGGAGCAAAGGGCATGCATGCTGTGATGAATCTTACATACACATGCACAGTGAATGCTGATCACTTTAACCCCATATATTTACATTCTAGATAGATTCGTTTTTTTTTCTATTTTATAGATTTTTCTTATTGGTTACTAATGTTGTTACGGTCTTTTCACGAATTAAATTTTGTATTTCTTAATTAAACACCAGTATTGAGGATCCTCTAATTTAATGAATTAACTGACATGAGTCTTATATATATATATATATATATATATATATATATATATATATATATATATATATATATATATATAGGGTGACTTGAGTGAAAGCAGGACCACATTGTATTGGAATTTAGCACAAGGCAGAGAGTATTTTCATCAAAATGGAATGCCATTAAATAATCAACAACTACCAAAAGGAGAGATGCAGGTACAGTATTATTATTCCAAAGGTTTCTCATTACTCAACTGATCAAGGACCTCCTCCTTTTCATATTTAACAACTTAATAGCCTTTATTTTAGAACAATAACCATACCAAATGATACCTAAGATCATAGTGTTGCAATTAACACTGTTACATATATAATAGTTAATTAAGCTTGATATATATCTAATTCTTTTGAGTCAATATAGGAAAAAATTAAAGGTGGGGTTTACAAGCTAAAATTGGGACATAACACTTGGGAATCAGAGATCATTGTTTAGAGTGTTGGGAAAGTAGCATTCATCTTTTCAAAAATTAGATTGTATAGGCTCTTATTTTTATAGTGTCATGCATGCATGATTGTATAGAGTTATTAGCAACCACACTTTACTCAAACTCGCCAATAATTCACACATACAAAAAGTATAGCCAACCAAGTAGCTCACAACTTAGTAAAACTTATCTTGCTTATTCCACCCTAATAATTCTATTTAGTAAGAAGAATCTCCAACAGTAGCTATACAGACCTTAGTAATAACAAATCAAGACCTAAATTAAATTATTAGCAATAAGCTTACCTACCTTTGATCATATATATTATTATAGTGATATGAAAAGGGCGTATATATGTTTTCTTTATTGGTGAGACATGATGACAGTGGGTAGGTAATATAACTAATTTTCAAAGACAGTGATTATATGCTTTCATCTCATAACTAAATAACCACCGGGGGAACCTCTACCCTTTTTTTTAATTAAACTAGTTCTTTTGGCTTTATATCGTTGGATGATTGATGGAAATAATTTGCAGGTCTAGTTGAGGACCAACAACTGATGGAGACCTTGGTGTCGGTATAAGTGCTCCTGGTACTACATCAATTAAAAGCTTTGCTAAAATTTGATCAAAGCATTAACTAAAAGCTTTGATATAGCTAATAGAATTTTCTTAGCATAGTAGTTTTGTGTTCAATATTTTTTGAGTAAATAATTTACAAATAAATATTTTTTTAGTTAACGGTTTAGAATTATCTACGAGTTTAATATATTTTATTTAGTATTTTTTTGTGTTAATATCTCAAGTTTAATAAATATGATGTAAAGAAAATATGTTATAATGAAGAAAAATGGTATAAACTATTGTAGTTGGTCAGTTCTTTTTTTAAGCTTGTGTATGAAATTGCGGCAGTTCAAAACCGCCGCAATTTTTTTTAAAAAAACCCACATAAATTTGCAGCGGTTTTAAAACCGCCACAGATTTTTTTAAAAAATCCACTTACCAAAATAGCGGCGGTTCTGCAACCGCCGCAAAATTGTCAACTTGATTTGCTGCGGTTGTGCCAGCGGTTCATTAGAACCACCGCAAAATCAAATCTCCACCCCGGCCCCTAATATGTGACGCTTGTGAACCGCTGGAATTTCAGTTTGCGGCGGTTTAAAACCGCCACAAATTCCTAAATAAACCGCCGTAAATTACCGTTTCTATTGTAGTGAATTCTCTGTCAAATTAATTAATTTGTACTGCTTCTTATGTTTGGTTTTCTGTACTTTTTAGAGCTTGATGATATTAGAAATGAGGGTGTATGCTGGAGCAAAACCTTTGGTGGAGAATCAAGAGAGCATTAAAGCACCATATATTTCACTCAATGGTCAATGAATATCGTAAGTACTGTTATTTAATATATTTTATTGTGCTTTCGTGTAACTATCCTATTAAACATATTTTACTTTGTTATTTTATTTTTGCTTATTAGCTGAAATTACGGAATATATGTCATGGAATAGCTAGAGACAATTCATCCCAAAAAGATTAGAAAAGGAAAATACACATGAAAATTTGAAAACAAGTAAGTATCATTAAAAATACATAATTCTTTACTTCTAAATTAAAAATAAATTTCCTTAAATTGTAGGAAAAAGTTGATCGTTTTAGAGTGAAATATGCTTCGATTGTTATCTTTAATGAAATAAATCGAGAGATAAAGTCATTGCTGAATCTGAAGGCATAAGACTCTCAAAGCTATCTGCTGCAATATCAAGTCCTTTTTGTAAATTTTCATTAGAAAATATAGAAAGTGTATATGTTGAATGTTGTAAATTGTTATGAATTTATACACTGGTTGAGTATTGAATTATCTGTGTATTGTATAGTTAAAACAAAAATATCCATTGCATCTTTGTAAATATTAAATTGAAACTTTTGATAAATTTCTTTGTCAAATTAAACTTCTATGAATCTGTTTGTACTGTATTGCAGAATTTGAAGCCCTATTAATCAAAGTTCACAATTATTAGGTTTAATATATTGAAGAAACTACAGATGCATCGAATTTCTTCTCATTCAACCTGATACTATTTACCATTAAACAATTGAAAAAATAATTTAAAAACCAACAGTAACTTGGTAAATGGAACAACACAACACAATTTAGAAAGTAAACCTCATTCTATTAAAAAATAAAAATTTTACACTCATTGCACCGAAATTCATTCAAATAAACACCGAGAAACCTATATTATTTTCTTGATTCTCTGAACTGATAATTCATAATTTGTCCATGATAAAGCCTAGAATTTGACTGCACCACTGATCCGTCATCTAAAAGGTTTAACTGCAAAAAGTAAATCGTATATTAGCACAATTATCAACATGCACAAAGACTATTTGAATTTCAACTTAAACAGCAACATATGCATCAGACACAATGTATGAAAATCAACAAAACGAAAATCACCATCGTCCTTATATCCCTAGAGCAATGAAGCATGCCCCAATTCAGACAGCAAAATAAACCAAATATTAAACCTAAATCCACTAACAAACAACTAAAATTACCTAACCACATGCAATTCTAACTAACTAACTAAAATGCTATTAAACTAAGCTAAATATACTAATTGAATAGAACGTAGCAAGGAATGCAGGGGAGACCTGGGAAAAGTAGAAATAGGGAAGAAGCTGAACAAAAGGCTAGAAGTAAAGTTAGTATCCATGTCAACAAATCACATAGATATGGAGGTAACCGAGAAGGACAATGATCGAAAGTGGAGAGCCACTAGCTTCTATGGATGCCTGAAAAACCAAAACAAAAAGGTTAGTTGGGATATTTTAAATGTGCTTGGATGTAATTCTAGACTACCTTGGATTATTTTTGGAGATTTTAATCAGGTGTTAAATAAAAATGAGAAGAGAGGAGGAAACCCAGTTGGCTATCTCAAGCAATCAAATAGCTTGTTGGACCTAGGCTTTGATGGTCATCCTTTTACATGGTCAAATGGGAAATCGGGTGATAGGAATATTCAAGAATGTCTGGATAGGGCCTAGCGAATGTAGAATGGAAAGAACTCTTTCCAATAACAACAGTCCAACACTTGGGAATGTTCAAATCAGACCACAGTCCAATTCTAATAGACTTACAGGGCGACCGCCGTTTCAAGTTTGAGGAGTTTTGGTTATCGAATGAAGAGTGTTACAAGGTTGTTAAAGAATCTTGGAGAAATGGCACAGGAACGCTTGAAGAAAAGTTAGGGCAATGCAGGAGAAGGCTGGATAGATAGGGGGAGGAAAATTTTAGGAATATCCCAAAGAAGATTAGAGAAGAACAAAAGGAACTAGCCCACTTAAACTCAATCCAGCAAACTGAAGAGGTTTTGAGGAACACCAGGGAAGTAGAAGCTAAACTGGATGAATTATTAAAACTGGAGGAAATTTGGTTGTCGCAAAGATCAAGAGCCAACTGGCTGAGACATGGTGATAGAAACACGAAGTATTTTCACCAGAAAGCATCTCAGAGAAAAATAAGAAATAAGGTCGAAGCGATAATAGATGATGCGGGAAGAAAGATTGAAGATGAGAAAAAAATTGAATATGTGATGAGTTTTTTTGAAGGACTTTTCTCATCGGAGGAGACAGTAGAGGCAACAAAGATCTGTGAAGTTGTCGGAGGCTGAATAGATGAGGAGAAGTTTTAATTTCTAAATAAGGATTTCTCTAGAGAGGAAGTGACGCAAGCTCTCCAGCAAATGCATCCAACAAAGGCTCCTAGGCCAGATGGTATGCCAGCCCTGTTTTACCAAAAGATATGGCCTATAGTAGGGGAAGAAATAACCAGAATAGTGCTCAAGATTCTTAACGAAGGTGCTTATCCAAAACCAATTAACCACACCCACATCTGCATGATACCCAAGGTAGCTAAACCAAAGCATACAAGGAAATTCAAGCCAATCTCATTATGTAACGTGATCATGAAGATAGCTACCAAGACAATGGCAAATAGACTAAAGAGAATCCTACCTCAGATTGTAAGAGAAAATCAGAGCGCCTTTGTTCTCAGGAGGCTTATTACAGATAATGGTTTGGTTGCGTTTGATATCTTCCACTACATGAAGAAGAAGACGGAGGGAAATAAAGGGTATGTGGGGATGAAGCTCGACATAGAGAAAGCCTACGATAGAGTTGAATAGAGTTTCTTAAGAGAAGTCCAAATCTCCATGGGATTTCCGGACAGGTGGGTTGAAATTATTTGGAGATGCGTGAGTACGACGTCCTTCTCGATATTACTGAATGGGTGTGCCAGGGAAAGTCTTTCAACCAGGGAGAGAATTGAGGTAGGGGGACCCTATTTCCCCCTACCTATTCATTCTTTGTATGGAGGTACTCTCTGGTAATCTAAACAAAGCACAAGAAAATAGACAAATTCAAGGGATCAAGATAGCCAGACACAGCCCATAAATAAACCATCTATTCTTTGCAGACGATAGTATTTTATTCACTAGGGCCTCTGATCAGTCAATCCAAGCCATGACGGAAATACTGAATTCTTACCAGAACACGTAAGGACAACGCATCAACCTAGAGAAGTCGGAGATGTCTTTTAGCCAAAACATTCCTACTAACAGACAGATGATCATCCAAGATCGGATGGGGTTTAAGGCGATGGAAAGACACTCGAAGTACTTAGGTCTACCAACTTTGGTGGGGAGATCTAAGAAGAGGGTTTTTGAGTTTGTTCAAGAGAGAGTTTGGAAGAAACTTAGAGGTTGGAAGGAGAAGACATTATCAAGAGTGGGAAAGGAGATTCTTTTAAAGTCAGTTGTTCAGGCTATCCCGGCCTACATATTGTGCTTTTTCAAGTTGCCGAACAGCCTCTGTAGCCATATAGAGGCAATGATTAACAGATTCTATTGGGGTTCGAGGGAGGGGGAGAGAAAGATACATTGGGTCAGATGGGAGAAGTTGTGTTTACCTAAAGACAGAGGAGGTTTGGGGTTCAGAGAAGTAGAGGCTTTCAATTTGGCGCTCTGGTGAAACAAGGGTGGAGAATGATCAACAACCCAGACTCATTGGCAACAAGAATTCTAAAAGGTAAATACTTTAACAGAAAATCCTTCCGGAACTCGGATCTAGGCTGGGTACCAAGCTACACTTGGAGAAGCATATGGCAAGTTAAGGGCGTTATTGAGATAGGTGGATATTGGAAAATAGGAGATAGAAAAATGTCAGCATTTGGAAGGATCCATGGCTTCCAAAACAAAATGGCTCCAAGCCATGGACTCCACCAAATACTTTGGATTTAACAGCACAAGTGGCAGAACTCATTCAAACAGAAGATAGGAGTTGGAACAGAGATTTAATAGAACAAATATTTCTACCATTTGAGAGCCAACAAATCCTAAACATTTCAATCCCAAGAATAGACCAACCAGACAGGTTTATATGGAAAACAGCTAGAGATGGCATCTTCAAAGTCAAATTAGCATACCATGAAATTAAAGCCATAAATCAGAACCAGTCCATAGACACAGAGAGTGAAGGAAGAAAGGAGGTTACCTGGAAAGAAGTTTGGCAAATTAAAGCACCCCCAAGATCAAAGAACTTTCTTTGGCGTTTGATCCATGGATCCCTCCCTACAAACAAAAATCTCTGCAGAAGAGGGATGACGAGAGCTCCGTTATGTACTAAATGACGGAAAGCCACATAATTCTGGGATGTCGGTTCGCAAAGAAGTTCTAGTTTGCGACCCATTGCTACTGAGAATGAAAGATGAGGCTGGAACTACTTTGAAGGAATGGGTTGCTATATTGTTGGGGAATCTGGAAGAGAAAGAAAAAACTCCACATCTGCACCCTGATACACCAGTTGTGGATTGCGAGAAATAGAAGAACCTTCGAAGGTAGAGAAGACACAATTGAAGCAGAAGTGGACACATGCAAAGAAAATAGCGAACGGATTTTGAAAAGCTCAAGTACAGGAAAAGGAGAGAGGCTCTGTAATGACCACCCAAATGAAGCATAATTGGGAACCACCAACTACCACTCTCGTTAAAATTAATGTGGATGCAGCCATATCCAATGGTAATAATGGAGGAGTTGAGGCGGTGATTAGGAATGGTATGGGTCACATTCTTACAGCAACAATATGGCCCACAACACAACCACTTGAAGCCCATGAAGCAGAGGCTCTTGCAATATATTTGGGGATGAAGCTAGCAAAAGAATGTTGCTTTATGGAGATTGTTGTAGAGAGTGATTGCATAGAAGTGGTAAATGCACTCAAACACAGTAGACCAAACCCAACTTGCTTCAGAGCTTTTGTAGTAGATGCTCTATCTTTGATGTGTAACTTTAGAATAATGGCTTTCACTCATGTTAAAAAAAGTGGAAACAAAGTAGCCCATAAATTAGCAAAAGAGTAGTGCTATGCATACAAGTCATTTGGGTTTACAAGTCATACAAGTTAGGCCAAACCACACGCGCGCTACTCAACGGTTTTCATAGCGTACTTCGCGTTCCTCCTCCTCCTCCTCTTCCTCCTTTTTCTCCTTCTTCTTTGTGTTTCTCCTTCTTTTTCTTCGCGTGTTCCATCTTTATCATTGTTTTTTTTATTACTGCTGTTGCTGTAATTTTTTCCCCTCTTTCTCTGTCTATTGATTTTATAACATTATGTATTTTTTTTCTTCTTTGTTTGATTTTTTCTCCCAAGAAGAATTATAAGAAAATAAAATAAGAAGATGAGGAAGAAGAAGCAGTAGAAGATGAGGAGGAGGAAGATGAAGAGTTTTGAATTATGCAGAACTTATCAGAATAAAAATACACCCAAAATTCTTAAAAATATACCCAAATATCTTCGTGTTACACCCAAATTTGCTGCAAATATAGAAAAATATTTTCTCTAATGCTGCATTTTTTTCTTCTTTTTTTCTTTATTTCTTTCTTTCTTTTAGTTAAATGAATGTAAGTTCATCCTCTTCCAAGTAATTTTGCAGCATTATGTGTTTTTTCTTCTTCTTTATTTGATTTTTTTTGTTTTTATTCTTGTTAAGAGAGTAAAACAATAAGAAACTTGAGAAGGTAAAACAAAATAGAAAAAGATGAATAAGAAAAAAAAGAAGATAGTTATGATGATGAAAAAAAGAAGCAGTAGAATATGAGGAAGAGGAAGAAGAGTTTTGAATTATGTAGAACTTATCAGAATAAATATACACCCAAAATTCTTAAAATACACCCAAATTTACTGTAAATACAGAAAAATATTTTTTTCAATGCAAAACTTTTACATTATATTCAAATTAAACCATCAACGATGAAATATTGTTCACCTACAGAATCATAAACTACTAACAAAAAAATTAACTAGAAGAAATTTCAATGAAAAAAGAAGAAGGAAGAGGAGGAAGTGGTGGTGTTGGTGGCGACGATAACGAAAGAACGTGCAATGAAGAAGAAGAAGAAGAAGAAGAAGAAGAAGAAGAAGAACGTGCAGTGAAAAACGTGCAGTAACGGCTGAAAGCGCGTGAATATAAATAACTTGTAAAGACTTGTATAGGAAAATACTTATATATGGAGAATTATTCTTAGCAAAAATAGCCCATACCAATCTTAATACTATATGGATGGAAGAGGCTCCTAACCATATTCAAAATTTGGCTTGGCTGGACATTATAACCCATATGAAATGAAAGTCTCTTCTTCCAACAACAACAACAACAACAACAACAACAACAACAACAACAATAATAATAATAATAATAATACATTTAAAGTATGTTAATTTATTTGATTTTTTTCTTATGCATATTACAAAAATAATTATTTCCAAAACAAAAAAATAATTATTTATAAATGAACATAATTAATTATACGACAAAGATAATACCAATACGTTTATTTTTATCAAATTAAATCCTATTAAATTATTAATTTAAATTCAATCTATTTAATTTTTAATTTCAAAAAACATTTCATACATTGTTCTGTGTGTGAAAAAATTACGTAGAGATTTTTAATTGCCCAATCATGCCATTAATACATTCTCTTGCACTTTCTAAACCATACATTATTCTGTGTGCGAAAACTTTCAATTATTACCTTTTGCCATAATCTTAAACTACTTCATGATACCAATAATTTTCTTTCTCCTGCTAATTATATCATTGTATATTATCGTATACTATTTAACGTACTAATAAATAAAATTCATAACGTAAAATTGATATCATTACAACCAGTGGCAGAGCTTTCTTGGGACAATGGAGGCCACGGCCCCCCAAAACTTTTATAAGTAGTTCTATCTCAAAGAAAAACAAGTTAGCTCAATTAGTTAAAATAATATGCTTCCAACTTATATACTTGGGTTCAACACCCATCTTCACCATTATTTAAAATTTTTTTTCTTGCATGCATATATTTAAATCAATATTACACTGAATTATATTCGATTTTTCGTATATTTTCATGCATTATTTTATTTTTAGAATAATGAAAATTATAGTATAACTAATACTAATATCAGTTATTAATAAAAAGTTAATATTTTATTTTAAATCAAAATTACAAGTTAAATGTTATTGTAGTATCAACACTGTTTACATTAATAAATTTCAATATTTTTATTTTATTAAAAATTTAAGATTTTATTTTGTTGTATTGTATTATTTGATTGTAATGAAAATAATACAAAAAATAATTAATCTTGAGACTTTTGAGAGATAAATATTATCGAAAATAAAATTAATCTTTTAAAATGTTACAAAATAATTTATAAGTTGTAATCATTTTTGTATAATTTAAATAAAAATCAATTTTTTTGAAAAGAAAAATTAGTTTTTAGATTAAAAAATAATTTTTTAAATAAAAATAAGTTTTTATGAGCAAAAACTACTTTTTTTCATGTAAAAAGTAATTATTTTTTTAAAATTGACTTTTTATTTAAAATCAAATTGGTTTATTAATCTAAACAATTTTTTTTTACAAAAATCATATTTACTTTTTTAGTTAACCTTAACCATATGGAATCCTACATTTTAATTAATAAATTTAAAAATAAAATAATTATAATTATAATTTTTATTTTAATATAAATACTATTATATAATTTTTTTATTAGATTTTTAGTCCCTCTAAAAATTTCTTTCAAGCACCGTCACTGATTGCAACTTTATCCAAAATCCGAATTAAATTAAGATTTAACAAATTATAAGTCACTCAACTATTTGTTTCCATAACAAACAACATTATTGTATAATCCGTTCCAACCAAAAACCACACAACTTCATCGAAAATCAGTTATTTTTTTCCCCAACCCAAACTTTCATGTGAAACAAATAAATTGTCACATTTTCATCGACAAAACTAACGACAATCGACTGGAGACCAACCAGATAACAAAAATATTCGAGGTCCAATAAAAAAAAGCCTACAACCTTAATTAACAACATCAACCATTAATCAATTTCACTTGATTAATCCCTTTCGATCAACACGCAACACAGATTTTGACAGTTTGCAGATCTTGTCCTCCTCCGTCGAAACACACACCACACGCGTTTGTTTATCATTTGCCCACGTACGTTTCACAGGTGAGGAACAAAAATTATTTTCTCACCGTAGCATTGGCCCTAAATTAAAACACATAACCATTGTTAACAAAATCGGACCAGACCAACTGGCTCGACCGAAAAACCAATAAACTGGACCTTAAATCGGTCCGGTCCGATAATCTGACCGGATGAGGCAATGAACCGGTGCGAATCGGTCAAAACCGGTCAAACTCGATAAGACTGGTTCGATCGAACCACTTGAGTTTCAAAATTTTTTCAAAATGTTGAATCTAGGGTTCGAACCCCCCTCATCAAGAAAAAACATGATACTCACAACCACCAAGTTGTTCAGCTTGTTATCAATATATATGCAAATTAATATATATATATATATATATATATATATAAATATCTTTTAGCAAATAATTTACTTCTATTTAATTTATTTTAATTTTAGTTATAAACTTATTCATTCTTAAATTAATTATATTTTTATAATTATATAATATCTATTAATATTATTTTTCAATAAATACTTGTAGTATATAATAGTATAATAGATATAAACTAATTAATAAATTATTAAAATTCGAAAATAATAGTTATTTTAATATAAAAAAGTAAAAATATTTATGATAGAATAAAATTAACAAAATACTTATTGTTCCGGTTTCATATTGTTTTAGAATAACTAGATATTTTTAAAATATTAGTGAAAATATGTATTTTAAATTTTATTTTAAATTTTTTACTATATTTTATTTTTTATTTACATTGGACCGGGTCAATCGGTTCAACCAATGACCTACCGATTTAACCAATAACCCAGTGATCTGATCGGTTCAATCACCAATTCGGTTCTAACAACTATGCACATAACTGCATCTAGTTCTTTTTTTCACTTTTCTCCTCTTCATCTACTTCTCTTTCTGTATTCATTTAAAAACCGGTCAATTTTCGGTTTGACTCACCAATTTCCAACTGATTTTCCAATTTTTATACGGTTCTTTGGTTGGTCAATTTTTTGTTAGATTAAATTGCATGTCATCGGTTTATAATTCAACCGGTTCAACCAATTAATTCGAACCAATTTTCAAAACCTTGAAAATAATCTCGATTACAAAAACTTATTTATTTATAATGCAAAGATTATCAATATTTTATAAAAACTTATTTAATTTTATTCAATGGACATATACTCATGTAAGGATTGATAATAAATCTAGCCAAAACCGTATCACGTACTTTTTTTTTTTTTTTTAATGATTATCAATCAAATAAAAATTGTAAAATTTTTTTTATTAATATATTATTATTGCTACTAGCATTACTAGTTACTAGTAGTAAACAAAAAGTTACAAGCGATGGGATGACCCCGGATTCGATCACATTGAAATACATATACTAGGAGAATTTAATCAAATCCATATTAAAGCATGGTAAATGGAAACATGTGAAAAACTAATGCCATAACCAAATTCATTGCCAAAACAGCTACCTAATTAAAAATTTGGAACAAGGTATCCAAGCCCTTCAAAGATCAGGCATGCCCATCCCTGTTTTAGCATCATAAGTCTTCTCTAACACATGCTCCATTGGAGTATCTTTGGGACCAGCTGCAGAACATTGAAACGTAAACATAGGATAAGAATTCCTCTCTACTATAGCTAGAAACAATAGCAGAAATAAAAATACAAGAGATATCAATGAAGAAAAGCTTTTGGATCTGGTCTGAGAGAAATCATGGTAAAGATCATGGGCACACCATATTCATGCCAAACATCTAATTGTCCAAAAATTTGTCATCGAAAATAAGCAGAACGCGCTCCAACCAAATACTCCACATAGTGGCGTAAACTACACATTGCCACAAAGACTTTGCCTTTTTCCTACTTCCAAATACAAATAAACCTAATCAATAGGAATTGGTCTAAGGTATAGACATGATATTATTTTTATTCCAATGAATCCATATATCCCTTTGGCTACATTTGAAAGAGTGGGAGACAAAGACCAAGTTAAGTCTCTATATTGTATTTGGTGTAAAGTGTATAAGACTGAGTTATGTTTCAATATCCTAATTGATTTAATATAAATATAGAAACTGAAACAAATAAAATTACTTGAATACCCTTTCCTCCTTTCCCCTTTTCCTTATCAAATTTCTTCTTCTATCACAAAAACAATCAAAGTATGGGGTTAGCAAGGCATTGAAATGGTCATTTGCTCGCATTCCTCATGGTATTCATAGCCCAAAGCTTTCAATGCTCACAGATTCTAAATCAATTTCAGCTGATCAAAGTGACCAGAATTCCTTGGGTTTTCTTTGTGTTGCTTCTTATTCTCTATCTGGGTGTGCCACTGTCTACTCTCATAAAACAAATAAATAAATGAAAGACCAAGGGAAAAAAGAGGGGAAAAAAAGGAGAAAAAGAAAAACTAAAGAGAAGAATACTTCGTCGGCGGCGGTGGAACTTACAGTTGACACTTAGCATAATGGAAGAGAGAGAATGCAGAATGGAGAGGGCGAGAGAAATTGGAGCAAGTGAGATAGTGGAATTTGAAAAGTAGGTGAGGGTATTTTTGGAAATAAATGTTATTGAAGTTTCAATCTCTGTCTCTAGAAATTTCAATCCCATGTGTCCCCCAGCTTCTTCTGGAGGGACAGAAATTTTGTGTTCCAAGATTGAAATTTTAGTTCCAATCTCTACTATCAAACACAATACTGAGTCTCAATCTCCTAGTTTCAGTTCCAGCCCCCTGTTTCCAAACACTATTTTTAAGTTTAACACCGCATTGGAAGTAAGAGGTACAAACAAAACTAGGTTGAAGAATAGCTAAAGAGTAACTGAAGAGATTGGCCTTGTAACAGGAACATTTAGCCCTGTTTTTGGTAGCTATGTCAACTGCCAAGATACATATACAAAGACAACGAGACAGTAAAGATAGAGAATATTTCCCCCACAGTCCCCATATTTTGGGCAGAAAGTACAGAGGAAACCTGCCCTAGGATAGAGGCATTTTGCTTGCTTTTGTAGCTGTCTTCTCCTTAACAATTTTGTGTCCCTCAGGGTGTGTGTGGTTCAAGTATTACATTATTATAAAGATTCCATTTCCATGGGAATTAAAGATATCCAAGGGGAAGGTGGGAATTGAAATGATGGTATTTTGATTCCCTGGAATCAAACTTATTTAGAAATAGTTTTTCAAACTTTGAACCAAACATGGAAATATGATATTCCTATCTTAAAATTCCTAGGAATTATTTTATAATTCCTCCAACCACACACACTCTCATGGTTTTCTGTATTTCTATCCTTGGAAGTTGCCAAATGCAGGTTTAGAACTCCCATCGATTACCTTGCCTCTAACCTAACTTTTAACTTAATGAATATCACAATAAACTTTAATTGATCGATCAAAATTACTGGGATAAATGCATTACAGTGTTATGATCTAGCTTCCTAGTTCGGCTTCCACATTTAGATATGAATGCTTCGCTGCAAGTATATTAGTTTAACTAACTCAAATTCTGGAAGCAAGATTCTTCTTCTAAGCACTTCACAATTACAGTTAGGACAACTAAAATTCTTCAACATGAAATAATTCCAATTCCTGACCACTCTTTGAACAAGACTCTTATTGATTAGAATCCAAAGTTCTCTCAATGATGAAATATTCTATTTAGACAAGAGTGCTTAGTTGAATTAACTCCAACAGTATGCTATTGAAGAATTAGAAGGCTATTCCCTAATCAATGTATTATATGTTAGTGCTAATTTGGAATTGAATATACATATATTTGTGCAATGTTCTATTGCTAATTTTCTATGGAACTCATTGTCTGACATATTTGATACAACAATAATGTTGGGTTTATCCTGAAAATTTGGGATTTTATCAATTAAGTTTGTAGGTTTTGGGAGAAGAATGGAAGCCAAATGTTTATAGCAATGTGCTGTCTGCCATTATTTGGTGTATTTGGAAGGTGCAATTCTTGCATTCTTAATAGAAGGCTTTTGGGCAGCAAGTCTTGTGAGATAGATTTGCACCTACCTAGTGTAAGGAACGCGATCTATTTAAAGGGATAATATCCTGCTTCGTTTTTTGTATTGAGGATCATAGTTATAAGGAAACTGATACTTTCAAATACAGGAACAGGTCACATGTAAAATATGTTATGTAGGAAGTATATCCATGGCGTCCCGATACGTAGATGAATTGTTAATTGTTAATTAGTACGTGGTATGTCACCTAACCAGTGAAATTATGTAACTATGTTGAGGACATCTTATGTACCATCCTCTATGTAATATCATTCCCTTAATCCCTTTGTATCAAAAATATTTCTTCTTTTATCACAAAAAAATAAAGGAAAAAAATTTCTTCAACATGTAATCAGTCGGACAACTAAATTGACCACTCCCCCACTCTCTTTCCAAATATGAATTTCCACTCTATATATCTGCATATTTTTGTGCCAACTGCCATCTTTTAAATGTGTATATTAAAGGAGGATGGATCAGCTCCAAAAGTGACTCCTGAGTATAATTAGAAAGGCAGAAGAAACAACATATGCTTACCATATATGGAAACTTTAAAGAAAAGCTACAGCTACTACTTAAACAAGGAAAAAAGGGCAAGGTTTTAGATATGTACGTTGTGTAGGTCTTGGTGTAGTTCTTATCTTGAGGATCTCAGGTCGAGGGATTATGGACCCAGATGTTCCTATTCCTCTGGATACTCTGACTTTAGTACCATCTTCAAGATATTTAATCCCAACCTTGCAAGGCTTCCTGCACAAGTGAAAGTGAAAATCAATTACTGTGAAACATTATTCCAAACCTGGAGATGCAACAATCACTGGTTCAATTTTCAAACACAAGTGCATATACCCTGTAACTGGGTCAACGACTTGCACATTGGAGGCATGAAGTGGGGCTTCAACTGTAAAGATCCCCCCTTCATGACCTGGCCCTGCCTTGATATGTTTCTTTACCTGTATAAAGGACATCAAAAAAATCATTCAAGTAAAAAAAATTAGAAAGCATAGTGCACCCATTTAATAAAATTCTCACTTAATCTCAACAAAATACAAGAGTAGTTACTGATGCAAATATAGATATAAACTCACATGAACACCAAATCATTCAAATTATAACAAAATACCGAATAAAGCACTAATACTTACATGACATAGAAACCAAGACAAGCCAAATGTTTAAAATAGCACGAGAACAACATTGTTATAAACACATACGTACATATACGATTTATATAATTTTCATGATTTTATAAATATCAATCTACCAATATATACAACATTCTAGGCTCTGCCAGAAAATTTAAGAGACATTATTAACATATGTCATTTGTGTTACTACTTACTACAACTAAGTTCATTCGAAAATTTACAAAATATCATTTTTATTGATATTTCCCAACCTATTTATACTATTTCCAAGTCATGTCTGAAGTGTGAACCAATTGAGAAATACATGTTTCGTCAAATATAGATACAGATACACATACGTCATGCTATGTTGGTGTCCTTGCGACCAACACATCACTTAATTGGTGTCCATGGTTTCTAGAGCATACCATATCATTATGACAAAGGTTTGTATATTGTTATTGTATCAATTTTTTTCCATAATCACATGCTAAATATGACAAATAATATAGTAGGGATGAAGAGTGTTTTATTTTTCTCACCAAATTTTTACCCTCGACAATAACACGATTCTGGGAACGAATAACACGTTTAATGACCCCAGACTCACCCTTATCTTTACCCCTTATGATCATAACCTGTTACATACAGAAAATGAATATGTAAAATCAAAATTTATAACATAAATATGTAAAAAAGGACAAACAATATTTAGTTGGATTCGGGGATTGTTATTACATTGTCACCTCTGACAATTTTCCAGTGTCTAATAAGTTTCTCTGCAGCTTTCCAACCCATTTCAATGTAACACTCTGCAACCAGAAATCTAAAAACAAATAAACAAACAAAATTAAATTCAATTAAAGAAGCAGCAAAGCTGGGTGGGAAAAAAAAGGTAAGACGAGAATTTCAATGAAATTGCAAATGGTGTTAATGGGCTTTGCTTTGGCCTTGATCCGGCACTATATTTTGATCAGGTCTATTTTATAGACCCTTTATCCAGCCATAGACCCAAACAGAACATAGCCTAAACACATTAACCACCAACTTTAACATACAATGGCTAATGATATTCATATTCTGTTCACAGCACAATATAGCATAGCAACAAAAACAACCATAAACACCAATAATCAGGAAAAAAAACATCAATCAACCATTAAAACTATATATATTACACTACCAAGAATCAACAACATCAATCAGTTACTGAATAAACAGAATCATAATCAACAACTTATAATCAACAACAATATATATAGTTTGACCGAGGTTCAACCGGTTTAATTAAATATTAATTAAAAATTCAATTTATAATTTCAAATATTTAAATTCAATAATTTCTAACTTAATAAAATTCAAAATTTCACAATTTCACCTAATGTTCTACACAAAAAAAAACATTAACAACCAAATTTTTAACTAAACACATGCACTAATCATCACTAATCAGGAATCATCAGAAAATCAGCAACAAGCCAACAACATATCGGCAACAACATCATCATCATTTCAGAAGATCAGCAATTCAGAATAAGCAAACATCAACAAAATCAGTATTATTAACTCAGCAACTCACAATTAAACCCAACTCCAACTCAAAATTGAACAAGCAAAAATAAATTGAAGATACCCCAATGCCTGTTCCAAACAAAACACAATAATTTATATCAGATGCATTATGCCACAAAGATATCCCATATAAACCTTTAAGAATTATAGGAAAATTTCCCTAAAGCAGGTACAAATAGCTCTTGAAAATGATATCTTATAACTTCTAGCAGAAAACACATATTTGAACAAAATATATGGACTAAATTTTCAGTATGAGAAATAAACAAGGTTCGGAAAACCGGACCGGTCATCAAACCGCTCTAGCTACTGGTTCACTGGTTTACTGGTCCAACCGGTCTAACCAGTGGTTCAACCGGAAAAACCGTTTTAAAATAAAATAATAAATAAATTATAAATAAACATCCTAAAATATAATTATAGTATAATATAAATATTAAAATAGTTTTCAAATTTAAAAAACTACATTTAATGTCATCAATCAAATTCATATAATCTTAATAATATACAAACTCAAGTTAAATAATATAAAGAAATATCAAATATTAAATGTCAACATAAAGAGTTATCAATCATCAAAACCTCAAGATGTCTTCTGAGGCATCAATGTCTCCTCATCCAGCCCTTCCAATTTCTTCGGCTAAAGCCATAACAAAAGGAATGGTACGAGAAAATGAGGTAGTTAATAGATCATCAAATGAGAAGCTTTTTGCAAAGTGAAGATGAACATGCCAATGTAGAAGAATAAGTACACAGCTAAATTCCTATGCTGAATAAGAAGAATAAGTACACAACCAAATTGAAAGAATCATAAAACTAAAATGAATAATATATAAATTAATTAATGGTTTTTGATTCCTCTGACTCTGAAGATGCAATGTAGTTTCTC
This sequence comes from Arachis stenosperma, assembly GCF_014773155.1. Classification (NCBI taxonomy): domain Eukaryota; kingdom Viridiplantae; phylum Streptophyta; class Magnoliopsida; order Fabales; family Fabaceae; genus Arachis; species Arachis stenosperma. The sequence continues at coordinate 105,122,073 of NC_080379.1, read as the reverse complement.
TTTCATTCCATGAAGCTAAGAAGGAATAACATTCTGATCACTAAACAACTAGACTAGAATGTTCCATTAGCAAGAAAACATAGATAGAAACAGAATAGGATTACCCCAGATAACAAAATCAGTTTTTTTCATCAACTTTGTGTGGAATCAAAAGAGAATCATGCAGAAGTATACAAGTTACACACCAGAAATAGTGAAAAGCAGCATAAGCAGTTTGAAGTAGGAGGAATTTTCAAATTCAAAAAGAATGAAAACCAGATAACCCCAATCATAAACACCATTATCAAATTAAATAAAAAATCAACCAAAAATCACCTTGCAAATCAAAAACTCAATCTCTTGAACTCAATAATTACATCAGTTATCCAACTAAATAATTACAGAAGTTAAGAACAATTAAAAATGAAAAAAGATTCAACAGTTTTCAACCCAATTTTAATAAAGCTCATCACAATGATTAACAACAACAAAAAGTACTGAAGCAACAGTGAATCAGTAACACGCAGTACAAATTTAAAATTTAAAAGTTATCAATTTAAAATTTATCATCAAATACAATCAGTGAGCAAAACCAATCAACCAAGCACTGACTGAGTATTCTGTTCTGATTCTGTGACTGGGAAGCAACAAATTCGGCAACAAATTCAAGTTACAGCAACAAATTTAACAAATCCAAGTAAAGTCCCGATCAAGTTACAGCAACAAATTTAACAAATCCAAGTAAAGTCCCGATTTACAGCAACATTTAGATTAGCAACAAGGCAAATTTGATTAGCAATTCGGCAACATGCAAGAATACAGGGAGAAGGGAAATCTGAAAAGAGAGAACAGGGAAGCGATGGTGCAGGGACTCACCAACGGTCGACGGCGAGTCGGCGACCACCCCACGGAAGGCGAAGAAGCAAGACACAACCCCACGAGTTGCTTCTGCCGCCGGCGACGAGACAGACAAACCACGAGATGCCAGTGACTGAGACGAGACTCGAGTGAGACTGGGAGGCAGAATCGAGCAGCAACCAACACGCACAGCTCGAGCACTCACTGGCGGAGGGAGGCGCGAGCAGCCGAGCACAGAGGAGAACGGCGAGATGCGAACACCCGACGTGGAGGATCCGGCGAGAGGCCCGAGAGCACGAAGACGGAAGTTCTTGAGTGCGATGGACGGAGGCAGCAGTCTCTCACTCCGACAGACGGCGACAACTATTGGTGGAGACTAGGTTTGCTTTCTTTGGTGGAGGCTAGGGTTTGCTGAAGGAAGGAGTTGGAGAAGGGGGAATGGGAGATAACGCGTGCAAGTTTTTCTCTTTTAAGGAAGGAAGCGAGGTCGTTTTATGTAAACCGGCCGGGTTCCGGTCCGGTCCGACCTGCCGGTAACCGGCCGGTTCAGCGGTTCTTGAGCAATTTTTAATTTTGCGGTTTTGCATGCTGGATCAGACCGTTTTTCCTGTCTGTTTCCGGTTTAACCGATTCGACCGGTCGGTTCAGTCCGGTTTTCAAAACATTGCACATTGTACAAATATTTTATTGATTCCTCGTACTTTTTCGTATTATATTTACTTAAAAGAAATTGGAATCTATTTGAAATTCTGACTTGTGACTATGTACAAAATATAGCACCATTTAATGTGATAAAATGATAGCTCTAGTTTCTAGGATGCCTCTCAGCTGGGGCAGAAAAAACTTAAAAGGCAAGCATTATATACAAAAGCTCATGATCCAAGCCAGCCTAAGGCTACATAGAATTATAGATAATTTCATTTCATTTATATATTCATTCATTCTGATTTCTTGAAAGAGTGATGCAAGCTGTCCTCTGTTCTATTACTTAATCACTCTTTTGCCATTTCCTTCTTCATGTTCATAATTATAGGCTTCACCACACTCACATAACAATACTCTTGTTATTTCAGCTCTCCTAATAACCACACCACAATCGAACAAATAAAATTTCAAATATATGTTAAGATTAAAAAGTGATACTAAACTTTTGAGTTTTTCTATATTAAAATAATAGTATCTGAAAACTGAAAGAGAATCCACTTTAGTTTCTTCAAATAAATAATTACAAGAAAAATCAAGTCTCATTCTCAATACACTTAGAAAGCAACATTTTACCAAATGCAACTCATTATTTCATTGGTTGTAGAGCTGATGTGATTTTCACATAAACTGGTTTCTTCTTTGCATTTGGAATGGTTATTTAACTTGACAAATGCCTGAAGAACTGTCTCTTCGGTATAAAGAAAAAACACACAGAATAATAATAAGTAAAAATTATAAATATAAATAGCCAAAAAGAGATGTTTTTATTTTTTGTTTCTCACAATATCTTTTAACCTAATAGACTAAAAATTAATTTATTATAAATTGAAACTTTATTTTAAATTTTGCTGTTAATTAATAAATTATTACATACATAATTTTCAATACTTACTTAATCAAATGAATGAACTAACTTGTTATCATTTAGAATGAGGTCACTTTGTAATTTGATTGATTGTCCTTGCATTGAAGTTCAAAGAAGTCTCTTTCTACAATTTGTCATCAATTTTGTCACATATATGATTAAGGAGTCAGTCCTTGATTCCCTCATATATATATATATATAACATTAATTAGTCAATAGGGTTCCATATATTGAATGGGCTGTGTGGCCCAAATACCACCAAAGTGGACCAATAAATAAATACTGACCTCCACAACAACCAAAATGTATTACTATTAATAATTAATAATAGCATTGATTAAATAGTAATAGATGCAAAAGTTAAGTCATTCTTATTATACAAACTTAAACAATTTTTTCCCCTAGCAAGATCATTGAATGTGAATTTATGAAAGCACTGTACTTCTGTTTATTTGCTTTAAAAACAACATAATGTTGTAATACATATACATGCATCATTATTAATCCAATGGACAAACATAATAGAAAAAGAACGGGGAATCTCAGTTTGGGATGGCAATGGTTACTTTTAGGGCGGATATCCCTTTTCCTCTCCGTTTTCGTTTTTTTCCTCGTTCTAGTTTATGATTTTTCTTTTGTTTAATTTTTTTACGAATTTTTATTTAATTATTTTTACAAGAATAACAAATATTTATAGATATCTATAGATATTATCTTTAATTTTTTTTTATAAAAATTAACATAAAATTTAGAATATAATTTTTTTAAAATTCAATAAAGTTTAATATTAGATAATACATTCAAAATTCCAAACACAATTTAATATAATCCAATACAAACATTAAATATCTAATATGACAATTTATAATTTTATATATAAGCTAAGTGAGTGCATTTTAGTAAATTTTTAATTTACGAAAATTTTATTGGGTCATATTCCGGATTCGATTCTCGGATTTCGAATCAGAGCAGTTACAACTCGGTTACATAGGTCGAGACACCAATATGGCCCAGACCGGCCTAGTAGCCACAAATGCCTAACTAAATATTTGAATTCAAATACTTCCTTATCTTAGTCCACAAGATAAAGATAAGATAACAACACAAACCATATAAAGAGAGCTAGAGGCTCCTTCAGGTACATTACACATTCCTAACTCTCACTTATACCTCTCAGATCCATTCTAACTTGAGCATCGGAGTGTCTTTGCAGGTACCACCCATCGCTGCTCCGAGAAGATCCGATCCTGTCACCACCCAAGGCCGGCGAGCCCCTGATCCATCTTACAACCCGTACCGGCAACTTCCAAAACATTAGTGCCGTTTGTAGGAACTTGCCAAACCTCCGCGACATGACGGAAGAATTCGAAGAGCGATCCTCAAACTTTCACCATGAGTCGGACCCATCCAACCCGACAGATAAGCCATGAAACAACGTCACCCCGCCCACCCACGGGAGGATAACCAACACCGTGCACCGCCAATCGATCCCTAACAGGCAGCAACCAAATGAAGATAATCACCAACTCAATAAGGCCAGAGCAACTGATGGCCAAGAAGAGAAAGTAATCCAGATTATCCAAGATCTCTATCAAAGGGTATAAACGCTCGAAAGCCTGGTCGCTTCCAAGGAACGATATCATCCAGAACATGCAAGCCAAGCGGCCTCCAGAAGCCGATCATGGCAAGAAACCAAGAACGAAAGGTCGCCCAAACAGCGACACAAGAAACAGCGGGACCGCAGCTATGAAAATGAGTCTAGGAGCTATGAAAGCTCCACATTGACGACTCATCAAATACCAGCTCCGAGGGAGCAGGAATAATACTGGAAAACAGAACGAGTTCGCTATCGAACAGTCCATTCGGTACGAGTTTCCGATCTCTAACAACCAAATCGAATACGAAACCCTCTTAGTCGGATTGATGCTAGCCAAAGAAGTCGGCGCAAAAAGGCTAGAAGTCTGCAGAGACTCCCAGATAGTTAGCTCCCAAATAAACTGGGACTACCAAACTTGGGACCCCCTATTACAACAGTACTTGTCCAAAGTCAAGGAACTAACCGCCGAATTGATGAGGTAACCATCCGGCACATTTCTAGTGAACGAAATGCAAGGGGGACCTACTCTCTAAACTAGCAAGTACCAAGTCGGTCCCGGAAAACCAATTACTAATCCAGGAAGTCGTCAAGACACCATCCGTCGAGACCACAACCTCAGCAAACTTACTGGTGTCAAACCAACAATCTTGGACCACCCCGATCCTCCGATACCTCGTCGATGGGGACCTGCCTAAGGACCCAAAAGAGGCAAAACACATAATGCTAGAGGCCGTGAAATACACCACCATAGCGGGATAGCTATACAAACGAGGCTTGTCCCAACCCCTCCTCAAGTGTATAGAACCCAGCGACACAGACTACATACTTCGTAAAATTCACGAAGGATGTTGCGGCCACCACGTCAGAGCAAAATCCTAGCATAAAAGATTATCCGAGTCGAATACTTCTGGCTCACTATCATCAGAGGCTCTCTCCAATTGGTCAAAAGCTTCAAGAAATGCCAAGTCCATGCTGACCTACACCAAGAAATAGTGTAATAACAGCGGATCACCCCTTCGGAACTTGGGGAATCGACCTCGTTAGTTCATTTCCCACGACTCCCGGGAAACTCCAATTTCTTATAGTCACCATTGACTATTACGCCAAATGGATCGAATCCAAAGCATTGGCCACGATCATAGCCACCCAATGCCAAAAATTCTTTTGGAGGCAAGTCATAATCTGGTTTAGAATACCTAAGATCATAATCTCTGATAACGAGACCCAGTTAGTAGACAAGTTCTTCCGAGAATTTTTCTAGAGGGACTCGGCATCTCCTAGAGATTCATCTCGGTGGAACATCCGCAAATCAATGGCCAGGTAGAAGCGGCCAACAAATTCATCGTAAAAGGGCTCAAGAAACAGCTAGACAAAGCCAAAGGCCTATGGGCCGATGAACTAGGGTCAGTACTCTGGTTATACCGAACATCACCCTAAACCTCAACCAGGAAAACCCACTTCTGGCTAACATATGGCCTCGAAGCTATTATTCCCGTAGAAATCGGGGAGCCAAGCCCCTGAAGGACCATTAAGGGACACAATGAAAATGCAGAATGGGACCTCGCGGACGAGGTTAAAAGCATAGCCCACCTGTGAAAACTAGCCTTGAAACAAAAGGTGAGTTTAAAGTACAATTTGGGCATAGTGAAAAGAGACTTCAGAGAGGGAGGCCTAGTCTTTACAGTGCAATGATATCTGCCCCTCTACCCCAAGAGAAGCTAAACTCACATCCAATTGGGAAGGGCCTTATCGAATCAAGTCGGTAATCAGAAAAGGAACCTATGAGCTGGAATGACTTAACGGGTAGACTTACCGAGGTCATGGAACGCTGCAAACCTACGGTGTTTCTACTCATAGGGAAGCCCTAACGATTTGGAAACTTTCTCAAAAATTTTTATTTAGCTGTTTTGCAAAATCTCTATTAGTTCTTTAATGGTCATTTTTCTTTTATTTCGTATTTCCGTTTCTTCGGGTACTCTTTCCTATCCGGTAACACCAGAAGGATTTAACAAGGCCCACCATTTAATAAAAGTCACTTTTTTCTATTTTAAACAACTCCTACCCAAACAAAATAGTACAAACTAAAAAACATTTCATTCGCATTCTTACCAAGCAAACGGTACGAACAGAATAAACTAGATGGCTACTCGGGGGCCCGATCACCCCAAAGGCCAACAAACAGATACCCACAAATAAACATAAGTACTTAAAACGGCAAAGGGCCCACTATTCATCCAAAATGGCACACCAAAATAGGTCACCAAAACGCAGTTCAACGAGCCGAAAAAATGGCTTACAAACTTCACAAGATAAATTATTCCACAAAAGTAACAATATGAAATGTCGAATAGACGGCTTACAAACTTATAAAATGAAATAAGAAATAGTAACAAACTACTCCAAATCCACGAACTGACTATCCTTCATGGTCCAGAATTCTCCCATCATGGACACATCCATATCCAGGGCAAGAACCTGGACTTGGGCTTTCAAAGCCTCCTCAGTAGCTGCAATGGCTGCCCGAGCATCAGATAGCAGGGCAGCATTTCGCTTCTTTAAATTCTCCACCTCGGCCATCGCATCCTCCGCCTCAACGTGGATAGTGGTAGCGATAGTGACAGTGGCAGTTTAGGCATCAGTAGCCAATTTTTGGGCCTTAGCCACCTGGATTGATAGCTCAGTTTTCCACCTTGACAACCTCAAGATCTCAGTACTAGCATCTTCGGCATTCTTGGCCGCCTTAACTCTGGCAACCTTATCCGCCTCCAACTGTCCCTTCAAAATTTCCAAATCCGCCTGAGCCTGCTTCGGCTTCCTGTCCAGACAAAATTTTGCGAACGCGAGGGCTAGGCTTTCTAGATGATGGCAACGAAGTGAAGGATGGCATGGTACGTGGACTTAGCTTGGCCGAAAAGATTGCAATCCCTAAAAAACTCATTAGTTTCGGGCAGCAAGTGACGGTCGATAAAGCCAGGAGCATCAAAGGAGCGGTCCATCACAAAGGGAGCGACCACCCCTGTGCTAACCCCCTCCCGACCAGTGCCTTCAACCCGCTTGCGCTTCTTATCTATCTCGAGAATCAGAATCTCCCTGGGGTCATCATTCCCGGCGAACCCCTGTTGGATGATCTCCTGAAGACTATTTGCAAACTGGGGATAAAGGTCTCCAGAGGAGTTGAGTGAGAGGACCCCTCAACCCTAACTTCCGGAGTGTCAACGAAAGCATCCTTCAAACAATGTAGAGTCGTCAACTCGTCAGCCATGCCAACTACAAAAGTAAAGTAGACAGGAGAAATAACAAGTTATAAGATTGAAAGACAAATACATAAAACTAGAAAATAAATAAAATAGACCTACCAACATAAGACTTGCCCCACCTCTGGATCCCCCATCACGTCGCGAGAATTCAAAGGTCGGTCCCGAAATGTAATACCCTACCACACTCAGCCTTACGCTTAAGCCGTAAAATAGAGATGATGGGGTATTACAACCTCTAAAATAAAAAGTGTACATATAATAGCGGAAGAATATAATAAACTAGGAGCCTTGAAGAACAGATAAAATAAAAACCGCGAATTAAAACGCAATGTTCAGAAAACGAGTTAACTTGCGTGCTAAAAAAACTTTAACTATCGAGCATAAGATAACAAAAGTAGGAATAGAGGGCCAAAGGTACAAAATAACAAGCTCCTAACTCGGCCCGCGAAGTCAAAACTAGGCCAGAGAATATTTACATATATATATATATATATATATATATATATATATATATATATCCAAAACCCAAATTTACATAAACAAAATCCTGTCTCTCCATAAGCCTCTAAGAGGATCAAAAGGAACAAGTCATGCAGAGAGAATACTAGGCACACATATATATGACTATACAATCCAAAAAGTAACCCAATAACCAGTTCGCTTCAGGAGCTCTGACGCGTAAGGAGGTGCCTCTCGACCTGCATCTGAAAAATAACAACATAGTATGGGGTGAGAACCAGAGGTTCTCAGCATAGTAAAGGTGCCACACATATAAGATATAAGGTCTTGGGAATGCCAGAGACAATCCTAGAACACCGACACTCAGATTATAAAGCTTAAAGTATTAAACAGAAGCCATAAAAGGTGGTTCTCTAAGAGTAACTAAGCCTATCTTAACTCAATCTTGAGTCTAAATCCCACTGTCTTTCCTCTATACCTCCATCTCCAACAATATATCATAGACAAACAAGTAGATAAAGGCAAGCACAAGAAGGTTACAAGTACTGCAGGTAACAAATATACATTTAACATAGCAAATACACTTAGGCACACCCAGTTAATGCACAAACAAGTAATTCAAGTAATATGCACATGATGCATGCCTGTCCTATGGCTGATGAGTCTCATCTGTTGGTTATCAAGCCAACCCGACAAGTCCGGTTTGCTAAACCTTTGGACTGTCTCTCGGCGTGCATCCCCAAAAGTCTATGCATAGCTTTTTCTCATATATATATATATATCAAATCGCTCAATGGGGGTACCATTCCTGGGAATTTATAAGTGCCCAATCACCCTTACGTCGTAGGGTCAATAGAGTATCGAGTTTTTTACCTGGTACACGTGGTGGCAAGCCACAGTACTCTACCTAGGGAATCTCATATCTCAGATCATTTGATTATTCAAGCCAAGTATCATACATGATCATCTGTAATATTTCATAATCAATTCATCACTTTTCAGCTTTACTTCACCTCCAAGTTATCCTCATTTCCTAACTTCATCTGATTATCAGGTTTAATACTATTATTTATGACTAAAAGAATGAAAATAGAGGTTTAGAAGTTTGAAATAGAGTTTAAAACTCAGAAAAATCATGTTTGCTGAAAAAGGGGCCACGCGTATGCGTGGGAGTGTAATAAAGCAGCTCACGCGCGCATCTTTTTACCATTCGTACGCGTAGGTGAGTACATCATATCACGCGCACGGTAGGCCATGCGTACACATGGACATGCATGTTGACCCATTACGCGTACGCATAGGGCTACTCACGTACGCACAGTCAAATTTTCCATACCACGCATGGACCACGCGTACGGGTGGACGTACGTTTTTCCAAAAACCTGATTAGGCAGAATGCTGCAGAATTACATAATTTTTAACCAAATTTTTGATGCATATAACTTAATCATTTTAAATCTTTTTTCATCCATTCTTCGAACGACATAAACTTCACGAACCCAATTTTCATTTAAAACAAGTTGGAAATAAATTGAAGGTCCGGAAGCCAAATTATAACTCGTCGAAGTTTGGCCCAAAATCAAATTTTGCAAAATTCCCAAACCTTTTCATTCAAAAACTCCATCCTTTTTATCACCAAATGTAAAACCCGGTTAATTAACGGCTAATTAACCCATAAATGAGAATTTATTCTAGAAAGCCTAAAATGTGATTTTTATGGCTAAATGTGATAGAGGAGATTGAGACGAGAATTTTGGTACCAATTTTGTAGAATTCGGACCAAGATTGGACCGAACGGGCTAAATCGGGCCAACCGGACCCAAAGTGGGCCCTTGGCCCAACATAACTTAACCAAAACCCTAGTTTTCAGCACTCTCTCTCCTCATTTGTTACACACACAAGCTGAAATGGTGGAGGGGAAGGGAAGAACATTCTCTCAACTTCTCTCTCTCACTTGATCTTCAAATCACCATAACTTTTGATCTAGAGCTCCGATTGCCGCCCCGTTTGCGGCCACGCGTTCACCGCGGAGAGCTCTACAAAACCCATATAATCAATCTTGAGGTAAGCCACACCTTGCTGTTCGAAATCTCAGCCCCTATTTTCGAGTTTCATGGGTTAAATGTTGAGATTTTGGGTTCTTTGATGTTATAGGACCCAACTCTCTTGAAGGAGAAGGTTAATCTTGTCTCCTTGGACCTTGGGTGAGGTAAGGTTCTTAACCCTAGTGTAATTTTGTTGTTTTATGATGTTTGGGTTTTGAGGTGTTGTGTATGGGTATGATGGTTGTGGCTTAGGTTGTGTATGTGTGGATATTGGAGCTTGATTGGTGATTTTGAACAAGCTTGGAAAGGGCTTGGTGGTGAAAAATCTGCTCTTGGAGGTGTTGAGGCCTTGTGAGCTTGAGGATAAGTGGTTTAGAAGTGCTCCGGTGGAGCTTGGGAAATTCGGCTAAGGTATGGTTTCGGTTTCCCGTATCTAATATGTAATGTGGTAGGAAATACTTAGGCTAGAGGCCCTAAGATAGGCATTGAATGGTTGATGTTGTTGAATGATTGAGATATATGATGTGGTCATATATGTGATGATGAGTAGTGATGCCTTGATAATATGATGTATGAGAAATATGCATGTTGTGATATATGCTTGATTATTGGTTATGGTTGAATTGTGGGTTGAACCATGTTGATGGTGAGTATGATGTTGTTTGTGTACCATGATGATTTATTGGAATTGGTGTTGTTGAGGATTGGTATGAGGAATAGTATATGATATGTCAATATGTTTGAGTTTGAGCCACTTGGGTGAAGTGGGAGATAATGGTGAAATAGTGATTTTGGTACATTGTGAGTTATGTGTCAATGTGTGAGTTGAGGAGGCTTGATGTTGAATTTGATGTATTTTGATTGATTTCAAAGAAAAGGGATGAAATTGGCATGTTTTAATTGATTTTGGAAAGAAATGGAAATGGCTTGTTTTGAAAATGGCACCTTGTGGTTTTTATGAAAAACATGGTTTTTGGGCATACTTTGGCGGGACATAACTTGGACTACGGATCTCTGTTTTGTACCAAATCTTTTTAGAAATGAAATTGGATCCGGGATGTCCGTGCCGTTCGAAGAACGGACGAAAAATGATTTAAAAGGAGGAAGTTATGTCCGTTGGAAGATTGGGGTGTAAGTCTGTGAATTCTGCAGTCTTTAACTTAGAAAATTTTTAGCAGAATGACCCCTTGCGCGTGGGCGCACCTGGCGCGTGCGCGCCGATCTTCCGAAAGTGCCATCCACGCGTACGCGTGATGTGCGCGGGCGCGCCGATTGTGCTGCACCCAATGCCCAGCCATTTTCCAGAGAGTTATGCCAGAACTGTGCCGGTGTTGTGCCTGGGGCACAAGAACACCCGCGCGTACGCGAGGTTGACGCGTGCGCGTCGATGGGCAAGTTTGGAATCCACGCGTTAGCGTGCATGACGCTTGCGCGTCGATGAGTTTTTGAGGCCATCCACGCGTGCGCGTGGAGTGCGCGTACGCGTGGCCCTGTTTTCATCCCAAAGTTGATATTTGAGTTTTAAAAGCCAAATCTCACACTTCTAAGCCTCCGATCTCACCATTCATGTCTTAAATCATCATAACATGCCTAGCTGTTAGAAAGGGGCTAGTGAATGTGATAACTTGCGAGTGAAGCAAGGGAAAAATGTATGATCAATGAGGATCAAGATGATTATGTGAGATGCGGAGGATGGTGGTGGAAGTGTTTGTTATGCCATGGGCCGAAAGGCTGTAATTGTTGATGAAATGGCTGGTTATGGATTTAACCATGAGCCGGAATAGCTGTGTATGCTATGAATATTGGCTGGTTCTGGATTGAACCGTGAGCCGGAATGGCTGGTATGGATGTTGATCCATGGATGAGAATTCATGCATGTTGATGCTGAATTATTGATAATTGTGAAATTGCACTTCCACTACCTGAGTACGAGTTTCCTTGGGTAGTAGCAGTGGCTAGCCACCACGTGCTCCAGGTTGAGACTCGAAGCTCTGTTAACCCTATGTTGTAAGTGTGGCCGGGCACTGTGAAAGGCCCGGATGAGCTCGAACCCCCGTAAATATTCACCAGTGAGGGTGAAGGATATGGATCATGTTTATGATCAAGTTTATAACGAGTATAACTCGAGTTTGGGGATGCACGACAGAGGGACAGTCCAATGGTTAGCGACCAGGACTTGTCGGGTTGGCTCTATAACCGACAAGATGATATCATCGGCCACTAGGGACAGGCATTCATCATATGCATACTATGTGAATTGGTTGAGATTGCCTAACTGACTGCATATTACTTGCTAATTGTCTAAATGTCTTAACTGCTACTATTTGTATATTCTCTGTTTGATATATCTGTGTTTGCTATAATATACTTCTGCTGGTGGTTGGGAGGTTTGAAGGAATTGGAAAGGGAAGTATTAGTTAGACTGAAGAATCTTTAGTCAGATGCCCTTATATGGTTTAGCTTGTTTATAAGCTTTGATATTACCTGGGGGGAGTTATAGGATTGCCTTTGGCTTTCCTCTATTATTATATATTATATGTGGAAGCTGTTACCATGCTGGGGACCTCTGGTTCTCACCCATGCGGATTTTGTGGTTTTCAGATGCAGGGCGTGAGGTTTCCCGCTGAGGCATGCTGGAGACTTCTATACTTGCGAAGATCCTTTGTTCTCGGGGCTATTTTTGGTTTATATGTTTTGTTTAGATACTTTTATCTCCATTAAATAATACGAACTGTGATGACTCCTTTTATGGGAGAATTTTGGAGGATAGGTTTTATGTATTTGTGTCCCTTTGGGTTTACCTTGGGGTTTTCCTTTTTCTATCATATGTATATACTGTTATGCTTGGACCGGTTATCTTCGCAGCCGGATTTTGAGCCTTGATATTCCTGTTTTTGACACTCTTTTGTATATATATAATCTCGCGTTGGTTTATCCTTGTTCGTTACGTTATCGATCGGAGTGTTGCGCTTTTGAGTTGCGGTTTTTGTTTACCACTTTTTCTACAAAGGCTCCTAGTTATAACCAATCATTCATACTATTATAGGTACTAAATTTTTATTTTAGAGGTCGTAATACCTTGCCATCTCTGAATTATGACTTAAGCATAAGACTCTGTATGGTAGGGTGTTACATTATGGTATCAGAGCAGTTCGTTCCTGTAGAGCCTGAGGGATGGACTGACTATGCTTCTGAGCATTCTCTGTGTGTGTGTTATGTGCTATTAGTATATCTACTTGATATAATTGGCATAAACGTTCATGAGCATGCATTTGGGACTTTGAAGTACTAGACTTCCGATATTGAGACTGATCAACTTAATATCGATTGTTTGGTATGTATAGGAACCAGATGGCGCCTCGTGGACGCGGTAGAGGTAGTGCGAGAGGTCGTAGGAATGCTCGTGCACCGGAGAATAACCCTCATGACCCGGTGAACTTCATGACTGCGTTGGAGAACATGGCTGCTGCTATGCAAGCCACTGCTGAGGCTCTTGGTCAACAGATGAACAACCATGGTAATGATGGAGGTGGAGTTCAGGGCCCAATGACACTGGCAAACTTTTTGAAGGTTAATCCACCTAAGTTCAAGGGAACTACTAGTCCGACTGAGGCTGATACATGGTTTCAGGCTATAGAGCGAGCGTTGCAAGCGCAAGTGGTGCCTGAAGGACAGCGTGTCGAGTTTGCTACCTATATGCTTGTCGGTGAAGCGTCGCATTGGTGGCAAGGTATCCGACGTCTTCTGCAGCAGGGTGATGACTATATCACCTGGAATGTCTTTCAAGAAGAGTTCTATAAGAAGTACTTTCCGACTTCTGCTAGGACGGCTAAGGAACTTGAATTGTTACAGCTGAAGCAGGGTACTATGTCCATATCAGAGTATACTGACAAGTTTGAGGAGTTGTTCAGGTTCTCTCGTATGTGCCAAGGGACTCCGGTGGACTATGAGGAATGGAAGTGTGTTAAGTATGAAGGAGGACTCCGGAGTGATATCTTCAGTTCAGTGGGACCAATGGAGATTAGGACTTTCTCCGAGTTGGTGAACAAGTGTAGGGTTGCTGAAGAGTGTGTGAAAAGGGCAACCGCTGAGAAAGGGAGTCAAAGGGGATCATTCCCACAGAACCGAGGGAAGAGCTTTGCACCTAGAGGTTCGTCTTTTAAGAGAGGAAGCTCTTTCAGGAGGCCCAACAACAACAACTCCCAAGGAAAGAAGTTTGGGAAACAGCCTCAGAATGATCAAGCTTGCACTAGGTGCGGGAGTCACCATCCGGGAGCTCCATGCAAGGCCGGATGGGGTTTGTGCTACACATGTGGAAAGGCAGGGCATAAAGCTGTGAATTGTCCTGAGAAGCAGAAACAAGGTGCTGGAAAGGCACAACAGACTGGTCGGGTGTTCACCACTTCAGCTGTAGGAGCTGAGGGATCCGAGACACTTATTCGAGGTAACTGTGAAATGAATGGTCAAATTTTAAATGCTTTATTTGATTCGGGAGCATCACATTCATTCATTGCATTTGAGAAAGCTCATGAGTTAGGATTGAAGATTGTAACCTTAGGTTATGACCTAAAGGTATATAATGCTACCCATGAAGCCATGGTAACTAGGCTAGGATGTCCGGAAGTTTCCCTTAGATTCAAGCAGCGTGATTTTGTTCATGATTTAATCTGCTTGCCGATGATTGGTCTTGATCTTATCTTGGGGTTGGACTGGTTATCTAAGAACCATGTTTTACTAGATTGTTCTACAAAGTCGGTGTACTTTATGCCGGAAGATACAGAAGGGCCGGTCGTGGTGAATAACTATTACTTGAATTCGATGATGGTGAATTGTTCCGGAACCGAATGTCAGGGTATCTTGTTGTTAGCCGTGGGTGTTTCGGGTGATGATCAAAGGTTGGAGCAGATTCCGGTTGTGTGTGAGTTTTCGGAAGTGTTTCCCGATGATATTGATGAGTTCCCACCTAACCGAGAGGTTGAGTTTGGTATTGAGTTGGTGCCCGGGGCGGGACCAATCTCAAGTGCTCCTTATAGGATGTCACCGTTGGAGATGAACGAGCTAAAGTCTCAGTTAGAGGATTTGTTGGGAAAGAATTTTATACGACCAAGTGTTTCTCCGTGGGGTGCTCCAGTGTTACTGGTGAAGAAGAAGGATGGGAGTATGCGGCTCTGTGTGGATTACAGGCAGTTGAACAAGGTTACAATAAAGAATAAGTACCCATTGCCGAGAATTGATGATCTCATGGATCAGTTACAAGGAGCTGGAGTTTTCTCCAAGATTGACTTGCGATCCGGTTATCACCAGATAAGGGTGAGGGGCGAGGATATCCCTAAGACCGCTTTCAGGACTCGTTATGGTCATTACGAGTACACTGTGATGTCCTTTGGGTTGACGAACGCTCCTGCGATATTCATGGATTACATGAATCGAGTTTTCCGTCCGTTTTTGGATAAATTCGTTGTTGTCTTCATTGATGACATACTGATTTATTCCAAGACTGAGGACGAGCATGCGGAACACTTGAGGACCGTATTGCAGATTCTAAAGGAGAAGAAACTTTATGCAAAACTGTCTAAGTGTGAGTTTTGGAAGAGTGAGGTGAAGTTTTGGGCCATGTGGTGAGTAAGAAGGGAATAGCAGTAGATCCAACTAAGGTGGAGGCGGTGATGGATTGGAAACAACCAACCACTGTAACAGAGATAAGGAGTTTTCTGGGTTTAGCTGGCTATTACCGAAGGTTTATCAAGGGCTTTTCACAGATAGCTTTGCCAATGACGAAGTTAACCCGAAAAGACACTCCGTTTGTTTGGACTCCTGAATGCGAGGAGAGCTTTCAGACATTGAAGAAAAAGTTGACTACTGCACCTGTGTTAGTGTTACCCGAGCCGAACGAGCCTTTTGAGGTGTATTGTGATGCCTCATTGAAGGGTTTAGGGTGCGTGCTGATGCAGCATCGTAATGTGGTGGCGTATGCCTCACGACAGTTGAGACCTCATGAGGTTAGTTACCCTACGCACGATTTGGAACTCGCTGCGGTCGTGTTTGCCTTGAAGGTGTGGAGGCATTATCTCTATGGGGTTAAGTTCCAAGTTTTCTCTGATCATAAGAGCTTGAAGTATCTCTTTGATCAGAAAGAGCTCAATATGAGGCAGAGGAGGTGGATGGAATTGTTGAAGGACTACGACTTTGAGTTGAATTACCATCCGGGAAAAGCGAACGTAGTGGCGGATGCGTTAAGTCGGAAGTCGTTATATGCGACTTGGATGATGCTTCAAGAGGAGAAGTTGCTCAAGGGATTCGAGAGTCTGAATATTGGTGCTCGAGAAGTATCCGGAACCTTGTGTTTGAGCCGATTAGAAATCTCAAGTGATTTTAAGTCCGAACTCCTAAAGGCTCATCAAAATGATGAAGCATTATGGAAAGTGTTACCGGCCATTGAGCAAGGGAAACAGTGGAGAGTGTCGGAAGAAAAAGATGGGTTATGGAGATTCAAGGGTAGAATCATTGTGCCGGATGTTGGCACTTTGAGGCAAGATATTTTAAAGGAGGCACACAAAAGCGGATTCTCCATTCACCCGGGAAGTACTAAGATGTACCATGATTTGAAGGCGATGTTTTGGTGGCCGGGTATGAAGAACGATGTGGCGGAATATGTATCAAAGTGCTTAACTTGTCAAAAGGTAAAGATTGAACATCAAAGACCTTCCGGGATGTTGCAACCTTTAGAGATTCCACAATGGAAGTGGGAGAGTATTGCAATGGACTTTGTGTCGGGATTGCCAAGGACTAGAGCTGGTTTTGATGCTATCTGGGTGATTGTGGACCGACTGACGAAGTCAGCTCACTTTTTGCCCATTCGGATGACTTACACCCTTGAAGAGCTAGCACGGTTATACATAAAGGAGATTGTGAGACTTCATGGTGTACCTGCTACTATAATCTCTGATAGAGATCCTCGTTTCACTTCAAGGTTTTGGGGTGCATTTCAGAAAGCTTTTGGAACCCGATTAAGCTTGAGCACGGCTTACCATCCTCAAACAGATGGTCAATCTGAGAGGACGATCCAAACACTAGAGGATATGTTGAGAGCTTGTGTTTTGGACCAACCAGCGAGTTGGGATCGGTATATGCCATTAGTGGAGTTTGCATACAATAATAGTTATCATGCGAGCATTGGAATGGCTCCGTATGAGGCCTTGTATGGGAGGAAATGTCAATCTCCGCTATGTTGGTATGAAGCTGGAGAGAAAGGCTTGTTGGGGCCGAAAATGATAGCTGAGACTACTGAACAAGTCAAGAAAATCCGTGACAGGATGCTTACGGCGCAGAGTCGTCAAAAGAGTTACGCCGATCAAAGGCGAAAGCCCTTAGAATTTGAGGAAGGAGACCATGTTTTCCTTAAGGTTACTCCGACTACTGGAGTAGGTAGGGCGATTAAGGCAAAGAAGTTGAATCCTCGATACATTGGTCCATTTCAGATCCTAGAGAGGATTGGACCGGTGGCGTATCGGATGGCTCTACCACCTCATCTTTCGAACCTGCACGACGTGTTCCACGTGTCGCAGCTTCGGAAGTACACCCCTGATGCTAGCCATGTATTGGAACCTGAATCAGTTCAGTTAAGGGAAGATTTGACGCTTCCAGTGGCTCCGGTCAGAATTGATGATACTAGTATCAAACGGTTGCGTGGAAAAGATGTTTCACTAGTCAAAG
The DNA here is from genome assembly GCF_014773155.1 of Arachis stenosperma. NCBI lineage: Eukaryota > Viridiplantae > Streptophyta > Magnoliopsida > Fabales > Fabaceae > Arachis > Arachis stenosperma. Next base: position 105,104,595 of record NC_080379.1, on the reverse strand, counting down.
TGGCATGGAGTCGAGGCGGTGTTGAGGAACACACTTGGGAACTTGAGTCAGAGATGCGATCGGATTATCCGCATTTATTCTCAGGTAATTGCATTTGAATTTTGTGGGCAAAATTCCCAATTAGGAGGGTAGAATGTAAAACCCGGTTAATTAACCCATAAATGAGAATTTATTCTAGAAAGCCTAAAATGTGATTTTTATGGCTAAATGTGATAGAGGAGATTGAGACGAGAATTTTGGTACCAATTTTGTAGAATTCGGACCAAGATTGGACCGAACGGGCCAAATCGGGCCAACCGGACCCAAAGTGGGCCCTTGGCCCAACATAACTTAACCAAAACCCTAGTTTTCAGCACTCTCTCTCCTCATTTGTTACACACACAAGCTGAAATGGTGGAGAGGAAGGGAAGAACATTCTCTCAACTTCTCTCTCTCACTTGATCTTCAAATCACCATAACTTTTGATCTAGAGCTCCGATTGCCGCCCCGTTTGCGGCCACGCGTTCACCGCGGAGAGCTCTACAAAACCCATATAATCAATCTTGAGGTAAGCCACACCTTGCTGTTCGAAATCTCAGCCCCTATTTTCGAGTTTCATGGGTTAAATGTTGAGATTTTGGGTTCTTTGATGTTATAGGACCCAACTCTCTTGAAGGAGAAGGTTAATCTTGTCTCCTTGGACCTTGGGTGAGGTAAGGTTCTTAACCCTAGTGTAATTTTGTTGTTTTATGATGTTTGGGTTTTGAGGTGTTGTGTATGGGTATGATGGTTGTGGCTTAGGTTGTGTATGTGTGGATATTGGAGCTTGATTGGTGATTTTGAACAAGCTTGGAAAGGGCTTGGTGGTGAAAAATCTGCTCTTGGAGGTGTTGAGGCCTTGTGAGCTTGAGGATAAGTGGTTTAGAAGTGCTCCGGTGGAGCTTGGGAAATTCGGCTAAGGTATGGTTTCGGTTTCCCGTATCTAATATGTAATGTGGTAGGAAATACTTAGGCTAGAGGCCCTAAGATAGGCATTGAATGGTTGATGTTGTTGAATGATTGAGATATATGATGTGGTCATATATGTGATGATGAGTAGTGATGCCTTGATAATATGATGTATGAGAAATATGCATGTTGTGATATATGCTTGATTATTGGTTATGGTTGAATTGTGGGTTGAACCATGTTGATGGTGAGTATGATGTTGTTTGTGTACCATGATGATTTATTGGAATTGGTGTTGTTGAGGATTGGTATGAGGAATAGTATATGATATGTCAATATGTTTGAGTTTGAGCCACTTGGGTGAAGTGGGAGATAATGGTGAAATAGTGATTTTGGTACATTGTGAGTTATGTGTCAATGTGTGAGTTGAGGAGGCTTGATGTTGAATTTGATGTATTTTGATTGATTTCAAAGAAAAGGGATGAAATTGGCATGTTTTGATTGATTTTGGAAAGAAATGGAAATGGCTTGTTTTGAAAATGGCACCTTGTGGTTTTTATGAAAAACATGGTTTTTGGGCATACTTTGGCGGGACATAACTTGGACTACGGATCTCTGTTTTGTACCAAATCTTTTTAGAAATGAAATTGGATCCGGGATGTCCGTGCCGTTCGAAGAACGGACGAAAAATGATTTAAAAGGAGGAAGTTATGTCCGTTGGAAGATTGGGGTGTAAGTCTGTGAATTCTGCAGTCTTTAACTTAGAAAATTTTTAGCAGAATGACCCCTTGCGCGTGGGCGCACCTGGCGCGTGCGCGCCGATCTTCCGAAAGTGCCATCCACGCGTACGCGTGATGTGCGCGGGCGCGCCGATTGTGCTGCACCCAATGCCCAGCCATTTTCCAGAGAGTTATGCCAGAACTGTGCCGGTGTTGTGCCTGGGGCACAAGAACACCCGCGCGTACGCGAGGTTGATGCGTGCGCGTCGATGGGCAAGTTTGGAATCCACGCGTTAGCGTGCATGACGCTTGCGCGTCGATGAGTTTTTGAGGCCATCCACGCGTGCGCGTGGAGTGCGCGTACGCGTGGCCCTGTTTTCATCCCAAAGTTGATATTTGAGTTTTAAAAGCCAAATCTCACACTTCTAAGCCTCCGATCTCACCATTCATGTCTTAAATCATCATAACATGCCTAGCTGTTAGAAAGGGGCTAGTGAATGTGATAACTTGCGAGTGAAGCAAGGGAAAAATGTATGATCAATGAGGATCAAGATGATTATGTGAGATGCGGAGGATGGTGGTGGAAGTGTTTGTTATGCCATGGGCCGAAAGGCTGTAATTGTTGATGAAATGGCTGGTTATGGATTTAACCATGAGCCGGAATAGCTGTGTATGCTATGAATATTGGCTGGTTCTGGATTGAACCGTGAGCCGGAATGGCTGGTATGGATGTTGATCCATGGATGAGAATTCATGCATGTTGATGCTGAATTATTGATAATTGTGAAATTGCACTTCCACTACCTGAGTACGAGTTTCTTTGGTAGTAGCAGTGGCTAGCCACCACGTGCTCCAGGTTGAGACTCGAAGCTCTGTTAACCCTATGTTGTAAGTGTGGCCGGGCACTGTGAAAGGCCCGGATGAGCTCGAACCCCCGTAAATATTCACCAGTGAGGGTGAAGGATATGGATCATGTTTATGATCAAGTTTATAACGAGTATAACTCGAGTTTGGGGATGCACGACAGAGGGACAGTCCAATGGTTAGCGACCAGGACTTGTCGGGTTGGCTCTATAACCGACAAGATGATATCATCGGCCACTAGGGACAGGCATTCATCATATGCATACTATGTGAATTGGTTGAGATTGCCTAACTGACTGCATATTACTTGCTAATTGTCTAAATGTCTTAACTGCTACTATTTGTATATTCTCTGTTTGATATATCTGTGTTTGCTATAATATACTTCTGCTGGTGGTTGGGAGGTTTGAAGGAATTGGAAAGGGAAGTATTAGTTAGACTGAAGAATCTTTAGTCAGATGCCCTTATATGGTTTAGCTTGTTTATAAGCTTTGATATTACCTGGGGGGAGTTATAGGATTGCCTTTGGCTTTCCTCTATTATTATATATTATATATGTGGAAGCTGTTACCATGCTGGGGACCTCTGGTTCTCACCCATGCGGATTTTGTGGTTTTCAGATGCAGGGCGTGAGGTTTCCCGCTGAGGCATGCTGGAGACTTCTATACTTGCGAAGATCCTTTGTTCTCGGGGCTATTTTTGGTTTATATGTTTTGTTTAGATACTTTTATCTCCATTAAATAATACGAACTGTGATGACTCCTTTTATGGGAGAATTTTGGAGGATAGGTTTTATGTATTTGTGTCCCTTTGTGTTTACCTTGGGGTTTTCCTTTTTCTATCATATGTATATACTGTTATGCTTGGACCGGTTATCTTCGCAGCCGGATTTTGAGCCTTGATATTCCTGTTTTTGACACTCTTTTGTATATATATAATCTCGCGTTGGTTTATCCTTGTTCGTTACGTTATCGATCGGAGTGTTGCGCTTTTGAGTTGCGGTTTTTGTTTACCACTTTTTCTACAAAGGCTCCTAGTTATAACCAATCATTCATACTATTATAGGTACTAAATTTTTATTTTAGAGGTCGTAATACCTTGCCATCTCTGAATTATGACTTAAGCATAAGACTCTGTATGGTAGGGTGTTACACCAAACCTGCATTTTTTTCAATTCAATATACCCTTCTTTATCATCATAGCAATCACCACAATAAACCTACCTCAAATCAACAATTATACCCATACCATATTCAAATCCATCAACCAAAAACCATAGTTCATAAATCCTAGGCTTTTAACACAAAATACCCTTTCTCATCATTACAATAACCTCCACAATCCTTATACCTCAAATCAATATTTCACCAAATCACCAATTAATCAACAAGCACCAAACCTAACATGTTCATCAACAAGATGCTAAACATTAAATATACACATGCATTTTGATAAACCACTATTTTATGGTTTATCTTATGCTCAATTGAGTGGTTTATATCAATTCTTTACTCACTTATTCATATGATTTGCATGAGTTTACATTTTTCCTTCTTGATTTTGTGCTATAATTGAAAACATACTTTTTTGGCCTTAAATTTCCTATGTTTAATCCTCTCTTATTACTATTCGATGTCGTGATATATTTGTTAAATGATTTCAGGTATTACAGGGCAGGAATGGCTTGGGGGATGGAAAGGAAGCATGCAAAAGTGGAAGGAATACAAGAAGTTGAAGAAATTGCTAAGCTGTCCAGCCTGACCTCTTTGCACTCAAACGGTCATAACTTGAGCTACAGAGGTCCAAATGAGGCGGTTCTAGTTGCGTTGGAAAGCTAACGTCCGGGGCTTCGAAACGATATATAATTTGCTATAGTCTCCATACAGAAAAATGACGCGCACGCATGGATCATGCGGACGCGTCGTTCTGCGGAAAAACCAGCGTGGCAGATTTCGTCCCCAGCGATTTCTGGGCTGTTTCTGTCCCAGTTCTCGGCTCAGAAAACACAGATTAGAGGATATAAAGTGGGGAATCCATCCATTCATTGATTGAACATTCATATTCACAATTTTAGGTTTTAGATGTAGCTTTTAGAGAGAGAGGCTCTCTCCTCTCTCTTAGGATTTAGGATTAGGATTTAGGATTTCTATTATGATTAGGCTACTTCTCTTCATTCCAGGTTCAATGTTTCTTTAATTTATTTTCTACTTTTATTTATTCTATTACTTTAATTGTTATTTATATTTTCAATTTGGCTTATGAACTCCATGTTAGAATTGATTTCTTTATTTAATGTATTTTGAGGTATTTTAGATTTATGATTGTTTTATTCTATTTATGATGCTTTCAATTTAATTTAGATTTTTCCCCTTTTGGCTTTGGTTAAGTAATTGGTAACACTTGAGTTATCAGACTCAGCAGTTGATTAAAAATTGGAATTCTCGCTGATTGATTTGGATCGCTCTAAAGCTAGTCTTTCCACAGGAGTTGACCAGGACTTGATGATCAAATTGATTGGTCCACTTGACTTTCCTTTATTTAGTAAGGGTTAACTAAGTGGGAGCGATAAACAATTCTCATCACACCTGATAAGGATAACTAGGATGGGATTTCCAGTTCTCATACCTTGCAAAGAGTTTTTTTTATAATTATTAATTTATTTTTCTTGCCATTTAAATTACTTGTTCCCTTTTTCAAAAATCCAAAAATATATAATTTTCCATAACCAATAATAAATCATACTTCTCTGCAATTCCTTGAGAGACGACCCGAGGTTTAAATACTTCGATTATAAATTTTATTGGGTTTTGTTACTTGTGACAACCAAAGTTTTTGTATGAAAGGATTCTTTGCTGGTTTAAAAACTATACTTACAACGCGATTATATTTTATAAAATTCTTTACTAGCAGGAGTCCAATCATCAAAAATGGCGCTGTTGCCGGGGAATTGCAAACGTGTGCCTTATTATTGGTTATTGTAAATATTTGATTTTTGCTTGTTTATTTGTTTTTATTTTTGTTTTTATTTTTGTTTTTTCGTAAATTAAGAGGTTATTGGTTTTTATTTAGTTCTTAAAATTTTCGAAAATAATGTTCCTTGTTCTTTCTTGATTTTCAAGTTGTTCTTCGTGTTCATCTTGACCTTCAAGTTGTTCTTGGTTTTTTATTTGTTTTGATCTAAAAATTTTAAGTTTGGTGTCATTTTATTGTTTTTCTCTTTCCTCATTAAATTAAAAAATATCTTTTCTCTTTATTTTAATTGATTTTTTTCGAAAATTACAAAAAAAATCAGATTTTTATTTTAAAATCTTTATCTTATCTTATCTTAGTTTTAAATTTCAAAATTCAAATCTTTTTCAAAAATCATATCTTTTTCAAAATCTTATCTTATCTTATTTCAAAATCAAATTTCAATATTTAAATTCCAAAATTCAAAATTCAAATTTCAAAATTTAAATTTAAAATTTTAAAAATCAAACCTGTTCAAAATTTAAATCTTTTTCAAATCTTTATCTTATATTATTGCTAGTGTTTCTAGTTTTAGGAGTTTATTTTCATTATTTTTTATTAATTTTTGTCTTTAATTGCTACTATGAATTCTCATCCCTCTGGTTTCAAGTTTGGCTCCAATGTTGTTGTAAGGAATGGAAACTATAATGAAAATAGACATCAAGGTTGGAAGAATCAAAGATGGGAGGAGCCACAAGGATTTGATCAACCCTCTTGGCAACAACCCCCTCCAATGCGCTATAACCAACAACCATTCTGTGATGCATACCAAGACAATAGTTATGGTGGACCCTTTCGTGACAAACCACCTCCACCAAATTACTATGGTCAATAGCCATTTCAGGGAGCGTACCAAGATGATGAATATGGTGGAACCCCTTGTAGTTACCAACAAGCCCCACCATATGCTTATGAACCACCTCCCCAACATACCTTTGAACCACCATATTCACAAGCACCTTACCACCAAACACCCCCATATGACCCTAACCCACATCCACCACACCAACCACCACATGAACCACACCTAGAACCATCACTTCAATATTCACCATCTCCATATCCTTATCAAGAAGAACCACCTCCGTATCATGAGCCCTTTCTCCCAACAAATGAACCCTCCTATCCACCCCAACCTCCATTGGATAACAACACACTCATCTCTAATATCATTGGTTTCACCTCTACACTCCAAAATCTTATATCCCGCATGGACCAACCCTCTACCTCCAATATTCAACCCTCAAGCTTCAGTGCGCTTCCTTTTCAACCACATAATAATCTTCCCATCCCATCACCACCCTCCATGGAAGAGCACCCACATCCATCAATCCAAGAGCAAGATGATCCCAGTTATGCTATTGATATGGAACAAGAAAGAAGGAATCATCTTCGCGAATCCATACTTCATAAGAAGCTAGAGGAGGCCCTACAGATGAAGGTAGTGGAGACCCTTGAAGTCGAAGGAGTGGTTGAAGAATTAGTGAAGGAAGACATCAAGGAGGAGTCTGATTTTGTCTTAGAGCAAGAGGAGGCCCAAAATGTGGAGATAGGAGAGACCCTTGAAGATGAAGGAATAGTTGAAAGGAGTTATCATGGAAAGAAAATCATCAAGGATGAGTACGATTTTATACTAAAACAACTGGACAAAGCAGTAATTATTGAAGAGGAAGAAGTGGTTGAAGACTTAGGAGATGCTGAACCTCCATGGGAAAGTCCAGTCATAGAACTTCCTTCCAACACGTCTAAATTTGATGTTGAAGAGGGTGTACAACCTCCAAGGCATATCATGGCTAAAGACTTTGAAGAGGTTAATCAAGAGATGGAGATTAAAGAAAAAGAAGCACAACCTCCCATACCCTTGGTGAATAATGAAGAAGATATTGAATTGGAAGAAAGCTACCAAGAGGAAGAGGTTGAAATTGAAGAAGCTTGCAAAGAGGTGGAAGTTATCAAGGAAGAGCACAAGGGAATGGAGCTTGAAATCACCTTGCCAAAGTTGTTGGAGACCTCTCCTCCAAAGCCATTACCATCCAATACAACATTCAAGTGGGTAAAATACTTATCCTTGACCTTTACATTCTCGCTTGAATATGGGTTACTTGAGACAGATGGTCAACTTCGAGCTCTTTGTGGCTTTACGAGTAAGAGGGAGATGGCTAGTGGTTGGATTTGTCATGCAAGGTTCAATATGGTGGAAAGCTCAAAGTTTAAATGCAAAGGTTGGTGTAAAGTACAACTGAATGGGTCTAGGAGGCTGTTTGGATGCCTTAGTGAGAATTCCGATTGCTTACCACCTGGATAAAATCACGATGATCAACTTGAAGACAGGTGTAGGATCAAGATTTGGGATCCGGGAATATATGAGGATCAAATTTGGGAGCTCAAAGCTTGTGAAGAACTCCATCAAAGCTTGAGAAATTTACTTGGTATTGATAGAGCTTATTGGAAGTTCAAGCATTGGTGAAAGTTTCAAGACGAGTTCAAGCACAAGCCACCATGACAAGGAGCTCACCAAATGTCCAACTTAAGGACTTTAACTAAAAGTGCTAGGTGGGAGACAACCCACCATGGTATGATCATTCAATTTTAGTCTTAGTTTTATTTTACTTTATTCTATTTTTATTTTTGTTAATGACTCTTCTCATAATCTCTGTATATAGCTGCATATAGCCTGCATTTACATTTACATACTGCATATAAAAAAAGAAGCACGCGACGCGTCAGCGTCCGCGTCATAGCACATTAGAAACTATGAGGAAGAGAAGTAGAAAGTTACGCGAAAGCGTGGCTGGAGGCGTGCCTCAGGCACAAATATGCCCACGCGACCACGTCGCTGACGCGCTCGTGTTGTTTGCGAAATAGCCTTCCCACGCATCCGCGTCACCCACGCGAACGTGTGGCCCTGCAAAAATCGACGTAAATGGGTGTATGGCAGCAAGTTATGGTGGAGTAGGGCTGGAATGGTGCTGGACGCACAAGCCTTATCACCTGAATGCGTGCCCCACGCGTCCGCATCGTTTTCAACATATGGCCATTCACGCGATCGCATCACCCACGCGAACGCGTCACCCCAAAATTTGGCAAAATGAGTATAAAATAGAGAGTTGTGCGTACGTGAGGCTGCACTCGCGCCAATAGCACAAATTAGGTCACGCGATCGCGTGACCCACGCGTCCGCGTCACATGCAATGCACAGCTTATCCAGATCAGCCAAGATATCTTATCTTTTCCTTCCCAAATCTAAATCTTTTCTTTTCCTTCTTATTTCTTTCTTCTTCCTTCTTCTTTCTTTATTCCTTCTCACTTTTTACTTTCTCCCTTCCTTATTTTTCACATACATTATCAAGGTTCTTTTCTTTCCCTCTTTATTTTTACTTTTCCCTTTATTATTTTTATTAATGTTTTCTTCTTCTTTTTCTTTTCACTTTCTTTATCTATATTTTCTTTTTCTTTCTTTTCTTTTCTTTTTATTCCTTTAATTGGTGTTAGAAATTTAATTAGGTGATTATTTACTTCTATATTTTGCTTGCGAGTTATTGTGGAATTGTTTGACAATTAATATTACTTCTTAAAAGGTTGCTTTCATGTTCAAATTAATACTTTCAATAACATATTTACCATGCATGCTATGTGTTTGTGAAAAAAAGCCCGTATGGCATTGCACACTATTTTAAACTATTCTACTACTCTAATGCTTGTTTTTTCACAAAACTCCTTTTATATTTTATTAATTAAATATAATTGTCAATACAAATAGGTTGTTAGTTTGAAAGGGTTGGTAATCTAACTTGGACATTGAATGCTCTATCTATGCTACTCATGCCTTTGCCAGCATGTCAATAAACATCTTGCATCTACTTGCCATCATATGCACTTGCTATATTTCCATTGATGAACTTTTCACATGTAGTCATGACCATGTGTTAACGACATCCCTCTTTACCGTGCATTGATTATCACTTATACCATCCCTTCCTTGCTCTAACCCTTAAGTTTTAAAGTTACTTACTTTTTTTCTTTTTAGGATGGCCACCAAGATTGGTAAAGAGAAAGCTGCTCCCAAAACACCAGCAAGGAGAGGAACCAAGAGACCTCCAACTAAGGCGCCTCCATCTACAAGCGTCAGTTGGAGCAACCCGTCCACTTGTACATCTCAGCATGCACTGAGAACGGTGTAATCTTTAAGTGTGGGGAGGTCGATACCGATCTCCATGGGTTAGTTACTCTTCTATCTCAACACCAATGGTTTATTTTCCTTGTTAGTTGTTACATTTGCATGTTTGATTGCATATTTATTTGATTTTGTGCATATTTTATCACCACTTTGTTAAAGTAATATTTTTTTTTCAAGAAAATTTTTATAGCATTCCACTAATTTGAATTAAAATTTTTATTGAACCTTGTTTGAAGAAATATTATTTTGGAACATAGTTTAGAGCTCGAACACACAAAATTTGTGAGATTTTTGAGCTTATTTAATTGGTTGCATTTTATCAACCAATATTTTATTTTTTTGGTGTGTGTTGTTCTCTCTAAAATTGTGATCTTTGTCTTACTTGATTCTATATTTTCATTGTTTGATGTATGCATGCACTTATATGATTGAGGCCTTTGTTTCACTGAGCTTACATACCCATATGGCCTTACCCTTTCATTATCCTTTGCAAACCAATGTTGAGCCTATTATACCCCTTTGTTCTTTACTTTAGCTCATCACTAACTCTAAGTGGAAAACAATAATGTCCTTAATTTGAATCCTTGGTTAGCTTAGACTAGTGAGAGTGCTCATGAATTAAGTGTAGGGAAGTTGGGTTTGGAAATATTTGGTTTGAGAATTGGGTGTTATATATCTTTATAAAAATGTGAAAGAAATGTTTAGGACATATTCATGCATTTAATAATTTAATCATATGCATTGAGAAAAACAAAAGAAAAAAAAAGAAAAAAGAAAAATAGGCATATATATAAACAAAAAAAAAAGAGAGAAAAAGAAAAGAAAAAGAGCAAATAATAAAAGGGGACAAAATGCCCCAAAGTAAATGGTGAAAGCAATGCATATGAGTTGTACTCAAATTCGGATGCATGAATATGTGGAAACATAATTAATGGGTAGTTAGGCTTTATATTATGATTACATGGATTGTCCTAAGTTAGGTGAGAAGTTTAGGTTAATTAAGGATTCAGATTTTATCCACTTGGCCAAATACAATCCTACCTTGACCCTAACCCCATTACAACCCTTAAAAGACCTCTTGATATGTGTATCTGTGTATTAAATTTTTGTTGATTGTTAGATGAAGAGCAAGCCTTAGAAAGCAAGATTAGTAGAGAACTGAGAGATCGAACCTTAAACACCTGAGCAATTAGAGTGCATACACTTCCGGTGAGGGTTTGATGCTCAATTCTTTGTTCCCGGCTTTCATGAGCTATTTTCTTCTTGCAAGTTCACTTGTACTTTATTTTGTGATTTGAATTAGTGGAATCCAGTTTATATTTATTCTTGGAGAATTTATTCACTTTTAAACCAAGTAGGAAAAAAAGTATTCTGTATTTAGTTGCATTCATATAAATAGGTTGCATTTCATACTTTCTACCATTCTCCTTCACTCTCTTATAGTTTCTCTTGAGCTTAGCATGAGGACATGCTAATGTTTAAGTGTGGGGAGGTTGATAAACCATAATTTTATGGTTTATCTTATGCTAAATTGAGTGGTTTATATCAATTCTTTACTCACTTATTCATATGATTTGCATGAGTTTACATTTTTCCTTCCTGATTTTGTGCTATGATTGAAAACATGCTTCTTTGGCCTTAAATTTCCTATGTTTAATCCTCTCTTATTACCATTCGATGCCGTGATATGTTTGTTAAGTGATTTCAGGGATTACATGGCAGAAATGGCTTGGGGGATGGAAAGGAAGCATGCAAAAGTGAAAGGAATACAAGAAGTTGAAGAAATTGATAAGTTGTCCAGCCTGACCTCTTTACACTCAAACGATCATAACTTGAGCTACAGAGATCCAAATGAAGCGGTTTTAGTTGTGTTGAAAAGCTAACATTCGGAGCTTCGAAAAGATATATAATTTGCTATAGTGGCCATACAGAAAAATGACGCACACGCATGGATCACGCGGACGTGTCGTTCTGCAGAAAAACCAGCGTGGCAGATTTCGTCCCCAGCGATTTCTGGGATATTTCTGTCCCAGTTCTCGGCCCAGAAAACACATATTAGAGGCTATAAAGTGGGGGAATCCATCCATTCATTGATTGAAATTCATATTCATAATTTTAGGTTTTAGATGTAGCTTTTAGAGAGAGAGACTCTCTCCTCTCTCTTAGGATTTAGGATTAGGATTTAGGATTTCTATTATGATTAGGCTACTTCTCTTCATTCCAGGTTCAATGTTCCTTTAATTTATTTTCTACTTTTATTTATTCTATTACTTTAATTTTTATTTATCTTTTCAATTTGGCTTATGAACTCCATGTTAAAATTGATTTCTTTATTTAATGCAATTTGAGGTATTTCAGATTTATGATTGTTTTATTCTATTTATGATGCTTTCAATTTAATTTAGATTTTTCCCCTTTTGGCTTTGGTTAAGTAAATGGTAACACTTGAGTTATTAGACTCAGCAGTTGATTGAAAATTGGAATTCTCGCTGATTGATTTGGATCGCTCTAAAGCTAGACTTTCCACAGGAGTTGATCAGGACTTGAGGATCAAATTGATTGGTCCACTTGACTTTCCTTTATTTAGTAAGGGTTAACTAAGTGGGAGCGATAAACAATTCTCATCACACCTGATAAGGATAACTAGGATGGGATTTTCAGTTCTCATACCTTGCCAAGAGTTTTCTTTATAATTATTAATTTATTTTTCTTGCCATTTAAATTACTTGTTCCCTATTTCAAAAACCCAAAAATATACAATTTTCCATAACCAATAATAAATCATACTTCCCTTCAATTCCTTGAGAGACGACCCGAGATTTAAATACTTCGGTTATAAATTTTATTGGGTTTTGTTACTTGTGACAACCAAAGTTTTTGTACGAAAGGATTCTTTGCTGGTTTAGAAACTATATTTACAATGCGATTATATTTTTATAAAATTCTTTACTAGCAGGGGTCCAATCGTCACATTCCAACTTATCCTATGGCTATCTAGCCTAAGTTTTAATAGGACATTATATATTAAATGCAAGAAACCTAAACCATACCTTGGCCGGTTTCCAGGTATTGTCCAAGGCAACTTACTAAAATAAATACAGCCCCCAAACGTTCAATCAAACAGCTTCCTCCAAGTTCCAATATCCACAATTTCAAGCTCCAATTATTTATTCACAACCTAATACACATCCATAACACATATATACCCAATTTAATACCCAAGACATAAATTCAGTAAATTAAATAGGATTTATGGTATCCTCACCTTACCCAAGCTTCGTATAAGCAAGAGTGAATGTTTTCGTCAAACTAATTGGATCCTAAAACATCAAAGAGCAAAGAAATTCAATACCTCCACTTAATTTTCGAAAATTGGGGAAGAAAAGGATGAGAGTGAATAAACGAGTTACCTATGAAATTGTTCCAATAGAAACATAGAGCTCGACGCGGTGGTTGTGTGGCCATAAACGGTGTGGCGCCTACATCAAACAGCTCAATCTCTAAGATCCCTTGTTGAGGCATGGCATAACCTGAGGCAGATTACTAGCTCTCTGGCAATTGTCACAGTTACGTACAAACTCTCGGGAGTCTCCATAGAGAGTAGGCCAGTAGAAGCCACATTGGAGAACCTTGGTGGCTGTTTGCTCACCTCCAAAGTGTCCTCCATATTGTGATCCATAGCAATGCCATAGGATCTTCTGTGCCTCTTCTCTAGGCACACATCTGTGGATTACTCCATCTGCACACCTCTTAAAGAGATATGGTTCATCCCACAAGTAGTACTTTGCATTAGAAATCAACTTTTTCATTTGTTGCTTACTGTACTCTTTGGGTATGAATCTCACAGCTTTATAGTTTGCAATGTCTGCAAACCATGGTAATTCCTGAATGGCAAAGAGTTGCTCATCCAGAAAGGTTTTAGAGATCTCAATAGGAAGGAGGGACGCCCTGCTACTGGTTCTATCCGGGACATGTGATCTGCTACCTAGTTCTCTGTCCTTTTTCTGTCTTTTATTTCTATATCAAACTCTTGCAGAAGCAACACCCATCTGATGAGTCTGGGTTTTAAATCTTGCTTTGTGAGGAGATATTTTAGAGCAGCATGGTCAGTGTACACAATCACTTTTGATCCCACTAGATAAGATCTGAACTTGTCAATGGCATAAACTACTGCAAGCAACTCTTTTTCTGTGGTTGTATAATTCTTCTGTGCATCATTCAAAACATGGCTAGCATAATAAATGACGTGCAGAAGCTTGTTGTGCCTCTGTCCCAATACTGCACTAATGGCATGATCACTGGCATCACACATTAGTTCAAATGGTAATGTCCAGTCTGGTGCAGAAATGACTGGTGTTGTGACCAGCTTAGCTTTCAGAGTTTCAAACGCCTGCAAACACTCCGTGTCAAAGACAAATGGCATGTCAGCAGCTAGCAGATTGCTCAGAGGTTTTGCAATTTTTGAAAAATCCTTTATAAACTTCCTATAGAATCATGCATGCCCCAGGAAACTTCTGATTGCCTTAACATTGGTAGGTGGTGGTAATTTTTCAATTACCTCAACCTTAGCTTGATCCACCTCTATTCCCTTGTTTGAAATTTTGTGCCCAAGGACAATTCCTTCAGTCTCCATAAAGTGACATTTTTCCCAGTTTAAAACCAGGTTAGTCTCTTGGCACCTTTTCAGAACAAGTGCTAGATGGTCAAGACAGGAGCTGAATGAGTCTCTAAATACTGAGAAGTCATCCATGAAGACTTCCAGAAAATTTTCTACCATATCAGAGAAAATAGAGAGCATGCACCTCTGAAAGGTTCTAGGTACATTGCATAGGCCAAATGACATTCTTCTATAGGCAAATACTCCAGAAGGACATGCGAATGCTGTTTTCTCTTGGTCTTGAGGATCTACTGCAATTTGGTTGTAACTTGAATAGCCATCCAAAAAGCAGTAGTATTCACGACCTCCTAGTCTCTCTAGCATCTGGTCTATGAATGGTAAGGTAAAATGATCCTTTCTGGTGGCTGTATTGAGTCTTTTGTAGTCAATACACATACGCCACCCTGTAACTGTTCTTGTAGGAACCAGTTTATTTTTTCATTATGAACCACTATCATGCCTCCCTTCTTGGGGACCTTGGACAGGGCTAACCCAGGGGCTATTAGAAATAGGATAAATAATCCCAGCCTCTAGTAGCTTAGTGACCTCTTTCTGCACCACCTCCTTCATGGCTGGATTCAGCCGCCTCTGTGGTTGAACCACTGGCTTAGCATCATCCTTCAATAGGATCTTGTGCATGCATCTAGCTGGGCTAATTCCCTTAAGATCACTTATGGAAGAGCTGTCTTGTGTGTTCTTAGCACCTGAAGTAGTGCTTCCTCTTCCTGTGGCTCTAAAGTCGAGCTTATGATTACTGGAAATGTGTCATCTTCTCCCAGAAATGCATATTTTAGGAATGATGGTAGTGGTTTAAGCTCGGGTTTAGGAGGCTTCCCCTTTTTCTGAGGAGTTTCCAGAGGTTCTTCGGTTCTCTCTGGTTCCTCCAGGTCAGGCTGAACATCTTTAAAAATGTCCTCTAGCTCTGATTCGAGACTTTCAGTCATATTGACCTCTTCCACCAAGGAGTCAATAATATCAACGCTCAGGAAGTCTTTTGGTGTGTCTGGATGCTGCATAGCTTTGACAGCATTCAACTTAAACTCATCCTCATCGACTCTCAGGGTTATCTCCCCTTTTTGGACGTCAATAAGGGTTCGTCCAGTTGCTAGGAAAGGTCTTCCTAGAATGAGAGTTGCACTCTTGTGCTCCTCCATTTCCAGCACCACAAAGTCAGTAGGAAAGGCAAATGGCTCAACCTTGACAATCATGTCCTCAATTATGCCTGATAGAATTTTAATGGAGCCATCAGTAAGTTGGAGGCATATCCGGGTTGGTTTAACTTCATCAGTCAAACCAAGCTTTTTGATAGTGGATGCAGGTATTAGGTTGATACTTGCCCCAAGATCACATATAGCTGTCTTGGTACAAGCACCCTCTAATGTGCATGGTATCATAAAGCTTCTAGGATCTTCAAGCTTCTCTGGTAAGCTTTTCAGAATGACTGCACTGCATTCTTTAGTGAGGAAAACCTTTTCAGTTTCTCTCCAATCCTTCTTATGACTTAAGATCTCTTTCATGAACTTAGCATAAGAGGGTATTTGCTCAAGTGCCTCTGCAAATGGAATCTTTATTTCAAGAGTCCTGAGATAGTCTGCAAAGCGGGCAAATTGTTTATCCTATTCTGCTTGGCGGAGTTTCTGAGGATAAGTCATCTTTGCTTTATATTCTTCAACCTTAGTTGTTGCAGGTTTGTTTCCTACAGAAGTGGTTGGAGAAGCCTACTTAAGGGGGTTGTTATCAGCACTTGCAGGTGTCTGATCCCTTATTGGCATTTAAATGCCAGAATTGGGGGCTGCCTGGGCGTTTAACGCCAGATTACCACCCTTTTCTGGTGTTTGGACGCCAGAACTGGCCATCCCTTGGGAGTTTAACGCCACTTTCTTACACTTTTCTGGCGTTTGAATGCCAGAATCATTCCTCTCTAGGCTCTTAATGTCCTTAGAGGGATTTTGGGCAGTGGGTTGGTCATCCTCTGTCAGTTGTTCCTTTCTTGGCTTTTTGCTGCTTTGAGTTGAGACATTCAATGTCTTCTCACTTCTTAATTGAACAGCTTGGCATTCTTCTGTTATCTGTTTATATAGCTGCTGTCTTGTCTGATCCAATTGTGCTTCCATATTCTGGTTAGCATTTTTAGTGTCTTGGAGCATCTCTTTGAATTTTGCGAACTGTTTTGTTATACTAAGCAATTGCTGATTGATTTCAGCAACTTGTTCTTGAGGACTAAGTTCAGTGGATACTGCATTAGCTTCTTCTTTCATGGAGGACCCACTACTTAAGTATAGATATTGATTTCTAGCAACTGTATCAATGAGCTATTGAGCCTCTTCAATTGTCTTTCTCACATGTATAGATCCACCAGCTGAGTGGTCTAGAGACATTTGGGCCTTTTCTGTAAGCCCGTAGTAAAAGATGTCTAACTGCACCCATTCTGAAAATATTTCAGAGGGACATTTTCTTAGCATCCCTATGTACCTCTCCCAAGCATTATAAAGAGATTCATTATCCTTTTGTTTAAAGCCTTGGATGTCCAGCCTTAGCTGTGTCATCCTTTTTGGAGGGAAATATTAATTCAGGAATTTGTCTGATAACTATTTCCATGTTCTTATGCTTGCTGTGGGTTAGTTATTTAACCATCTCTTAACTTGATCTTTTACAGCAAATGGAAACAGTAATAATCTGTAGACATCCTGATCTACTTCCTTATCACGTACTGTGTCGGCAATTTTTAAGAACTGTGCTAGAAACTCAATAGGTTCTTCCTATGGAAGACCAAAATACTGGCAATTTTGCTGCACCATGATAATGAGCTGAGGATTTAACTCAAAGCTGCTTGCTCTTATGGGGGGTATACAGATACTACTCCCATATGCAGCAGTAGTGGGGTTAGCATATGACCCCAGAGTCCTTCTGGACTGTTCATTTCTACTTAGGTCCATGATGGAGAAAGGGAGATGTTGTGGATTGTAAAATAGAAATAAAGTAAAAGAAAAATTAAAATATTTTTGTTTTTATTTTATTTAATTAAAGATAAACCGAATTGAAAGAAAGAAATAAAATAAAATAATTGAAAAATAAAATATAAATTTCGAAAACTAAAAGATAAAGAAATAAAAGAAATTCGAATAATAAAAAGATTAATAAACGAAAATTTTGAAAAATTTTTGGATATGATTTTCGAAAAATGAAGAGAGAGAAAGTGGTTAGGAGGTTTTGAAAAAGATATGTCTTAAAATTAAAGATGCTTGTAAAAATAAATAAATAAAAGAAAAGATTTGAAAAAGATATGATTTTAAAATTTGAAGATTAAAACTTTCTCAACAAGGAAACACCAAACTTAAAATTTTTCAATCAAAATAATAAGATAGTACAAGTAATTCAAAAATTATGAGTAAGAAAAAGATTTTGAAAAATTTTATAAAGGATTTTCGAAAAATATAAAAAGAAAATTGAAAAAGATTTAAAAGATAAATTTTAAAATTGAAATTTTAACTAACAAGAAACTACCAAATGTAAAAAATTTTGAATAAGTCAACTTAGAGAATTCGAAAACTATGAGTAAATAAAGGGAAAGATATTTTTTTGAATTTAATAAGGAAAGAGAAAAACAATAAAATGACACCAAACTTAGAATTTTTAGATCAACACAAAGAAATCAAACACGAAAACTTTGAATGTCAAGATGAACACCAAGAATACTTTGAAGATCAAGATGAAAACCAAGAACAAATTTTGAAAATTTTTAAGGAAATAAGGACACAAAGGACACCAAACTTAAAAATTTTAATATTTTGGACACTAATAATTCAAAATTGCACAAGAAAAACAAGGAAAGACACACAACAAGAAAAATTAAAGATCAAACAAAGAAAATAAACAAGAACAACTTGAAGATCATGAAAGAACAAGACATATAAAACTAAAAAATATGAAGAAAAATAATAACATACAATTCGAAAAATTGAAGGAAAATAAAAACATGCAATTGGCACCAAACTTAAAATATGAAACTAAACTCAAATAGAAGACTAAATTATAAAGTTATTGGTTTTTTTTTAAAAAAACTTTTGAAAATAATTTAGAAAAAGAAAATAAGGATTTTAAAATTTTGACCAAAAACAATAATAGAAAAATCAATTTTAGTGACTCTAAACCAAAAAAAAAGATAAATTTTTTCTAATTTAAGCAACAAAATAAATCGTCAGTTGTCCAAACTCGAACAATCCCCGGCAACAGTACCAAAAACTTGGTATGAGAAATTTTGATTACACTTTTCACAACTCCGCACAACTAACCAGCAAGTGCACTGGGTCGTCCAAGTAATACCTTACGTGAGTAAGGGTCGATCCCATGGAGATTGTTGGCTTGAAGCAAGTTATGGTTATTTTGTAAATATTGGTCAGGAGATTAATGATAAGAGTGATTGTATTTATGAAAAATAAATAACATAAAATAAATAGTACTTGTGATTTAGTAATGAGAACAGGCTGAGGTTCCAGAGATGCTCTGTCCTCTGAATCTCTGCTTTCTTACTGCCTTCTTCTCCAAGCACGCATGGCTTCCTTCAATGGCAAGCTTTATGATCCTCTTGGATGAAAAATACCAGGTACGATCTCTGCATGGCTAATCAACTGTCAGATTTCTCGTCTTGGATGAAAAATACCATGTACAGCTACTGCACGGCTAATCATCTATCGGTTCCCACTAGCATCGGAATAGGACCCTTGTCCTTTTGCACACTGTCACTGCGCCCAACATTCGCAGGTTTGAAGCTCGTCATAGTCATCCCTTCCCAGATCCTACTCAGAATACCACATACAAGGTTTAGACTTTCTGGATCCCAGGAATGCTGCCAATTGGTTCTAGCCTATACCACGAAGGTTCTAACCCCCCGACTCGGTCCGTGGATTAGAAACCCAAGAGATACGCACTCAAGCTGTCGCCCAATGACTACGTTGAGCTCAGATAGAACGGAGTGGTTGTCAGGTACGCGTTCATAGGGTTGAGGATAATGATGAGTGTCACGGATCATCATATTCTCCATATTGAAGTACGAGTGAATATCTTAGAATAGAATCAAGCGTAATTGAATAGAAAATAGTAGTAATTGCATTAATCTATTGAAACACAGTAGAGCTCCTCACCCCCACCTATGGGGTTTAGAGACTCATGCCGTAGAAGATACAATATGAAGTGTAAAAATCATAAGTTGTAAACTGAATCTCTAAAAGTAGTTTTTATACTAAACTAGTAACTTAAGTTTACAGAAAATGAGTAACTAAGTGCAGATAGTGCAGAAATTTACTTCTAGGACCCACTTGGTGCGTGTCTGGGCTGATCCTTCAAGATTTCACATGCATATGCCCAAAGTTGGAGTTAAATGCCACCCTGGGTGCCAAAATGGGCGTTTAACGCCAAGAATTATGCCAATTCTAGCGTTTTACGCCAGAAAGTTTTAGGCTGGCTTTAGATGCCATTTTGGGCCATCAAATCTCGGGTAAAGTATGAACTATTATATATTGCTGGAAAGCCCAAGATGTCTACTTTCCAACTCAATTGAGAGCGCGCCAATTGAGCTTCTATAACTCCAGAAAATCCACTTCGAGTGCATGAGGGTCAGAATCCAACAGCATCTGCATTCCTTTTTCAGCCTCTGAATCAGATTTTTGCTCAGGTCCCTCAATTTCAGCTAGAAAATACCTCAAATTACAGAAAAATACACAAACTCATAGTAAAGTCTAGAAATGTGATTTTTGAATAAAAACTAATAAAAATGTTATAAAAAGTGACTAAATCATACTAAAAACTATGTAAAAACAATGCCAAAAAGGGTATAAATAATCCACTCATCAAGGCACATTGGGTCTCTGTTTGGTCTTCAAGTGCAACACATGGGCTTTACACGCATGGATTGCTTTGGCAGAAATTGGCTTCTATTTTTTCTCTTCACATTGCATGCATGGGTTCCCACGTGCAACACATAGCTTCCTTTGATGATTCTTGTCCAGGGAGCTCTCTGTTTGATTCTCCTTCTTATGCCTTTTTTTTTACCATGATTCCTAGCCTCTTCTTCCTCCTTGATCTTTGCAAATTCTCCTGTAACAAATGAATTCAAACTAACTCAAAGTAATGCTCATTGAATCATGAAGTCATTGTTTTTCTAATAGAATCAGTAGCTTAATGAGTGAAATTCTAACGAAAAAATAACCAAAGATGTGGATGCATCACATCACCAAACTTAGGACTTTGCTTGTCCTCAAGCAAACAAAGAATTATATATTCATAATTGAAGAACTAAACCTCACAATTCAAGGGTGACTTGTAGTATTTTCACTAGGTTTGGTCAGCCTTTTAACTTATACACAATCTAGCACAAAAGTCTTGATTCTTGCAAGACTTCCATATCAATCATATTATAGAATCCTTTCTTATAAATTTCCACCTTGAAGCAAGCTTAACTCTTTCTTTTCTTCCACAATTTCTTTTATGAAGGTGCTTTGCACTTCGAGTGTAGCCGTGACTCTAAATGTTTTGTCTTAAGCTTTACTCGACATAGAAACACTACAAGAACTTGATTGGGAAACCCTTTGAGTTCAAGTTGTCTTTTTAACCTTTCCAATCAGAGGTTTTTAGAGCCTTTAGCTTCTCTTTCTTTGGGGGATGCTTTGCACCTTAAGCCTAGCTGTGACTTTAAATGTTTTATCTCAAACTTTGCTTGACACAAAAATACCACAAGCACTTGACTAAAGAACTTTTTGAGTTCATATTTTCTTTTTAATTTTCTTAGTCAGTGGTGCTCAGAGCCTTTGTCTACTCTTTCCCTCCTTGTTTATTTATTTAAGTGTTAATTAGTTGATTATTTGTGCTTCTTCAAGGCTTTGTGACATATGAGGATTCTATAATACTCCTCTAGATTGAAGTCTCAAATAATGATACTCATTTTGCACTAAACACTTAAGCTAATTTAGCCTTCCTTACCCAATTAGTCATACTCTTTCTTGTTTTTCTCAACCATTTTCT
This sequence comes from Arachis stenosperma, assembly GCF_014773155.1. NCBI lineage: Eukaryota > Viridiplantae > Streptophyta > Magnoliopsida > Fabales > Fabaceae > Arachis > Arachis stenosperma. The sequence continues at coordinate 105,083,225 of NC_080379.1, read as the reverse complement.
TTGTCTTTTCTTTGTGATACATAGTTTATGCTTGCTAAATATAGCAAAACTCAAGAAAGAGCAAAATAAAATAAAATAAAATAAAACAGGAAATAATGCAAGAGAAAAGAAAAGACAAACAAAATAGAAAGAAAAAGAAATGAAAGATAGGATAAGCATAAAAAAACTTGACCACCTTATTTATCATTGTTGCCTGCATCATCATCTTCTTCATCATCCTCCTCTTAACTTTCTCCTGGTTCCCAAATTCCTAGTACGGAATGTTCAGCTTTGTCTTTTGGTTTTCAAAGTCTTTGGATAGTTAGTTCCTTATCTCTCCAGAGGGCATGCTCTTTGTTTTTCTTCTTAAGCTCCTTTTTATAAACTTTGGTCACCTATTCATACGGAGGTATTGTTGGATGAGCAGCATTTTGAGTCCAAGTACAATAGTTAATCTTGGCATGCATGTTTAGTTGCCAAGAGTCTTCGACTTCATATCGAGTCTCAGAAAGTGCTCGATAATCTTAGAATTCCTTATGATATTCATCATGCAAAGCTCTGAAATCTTGGAACTCCTTGTGATGTGCCTCTTGTAAGGTTTTGTTCTCTTGGAACTCTTTATAGAATTTTGTTTATTGTGTGGAGAGTTCTTGGATTGCGGAGTACACTTGCTGCCACCCTACCTCTTGTTGTGGAGGAGTAAAGGTTGTTGGCTCGGTTCGACTTGACCTTGAAGAGCTTGAGGCTGAGGTAGAAAAAGTTGTAAAATTTCTTCTTCTTGAGCTTGTGAAATTTCTTCTTCTTGAGCTCCTTGAGGAGGTGCTACTTTCACTCTCTCAATTATTTTCTTGGTGATTAGTTTTCCTATTGAGATAGGGATTTCATTCTCAATGAAGACACCGATGGCTTCACAAAGATGATGGATAATACTTGGGAAACCCAGCAGAGAATTTTGACCTAAATTAGAGGTAAAGTGATATAGTTTATTCGGAATAATTTTGTCCACTCTTACCTCTTCGCTAATCATGATATAATGAACCATAATGGCTCTAGCCATAGTAAGCTTGGATCAGTTGCTTGTAGGCAAGATCAAATAGTGGAGAAATTCCATCCAATCCCTTATTTCGGGCTTGAGATTGCTTCTCCTTAAGTGGAGTGCCTTACCCGTCACATCTTTGATCTACTGTACACTTGGTAGACCGATGTTTCTGACTACCTCTTCAAGCCTTGGGTCATTACTCATTGTCTCTTTGTAAGTCACTTCGGAAGATGAGGAGATTAAGATTCTCAACCGAAGGATCCTCCAGATGCTTTCAGGACTAAATTTGATCTCTTTACCTCTCACAAAGATTTTGTAAGTTCAGGATCTTTTATCATGGATTTGTGCATCGGTAAGCCATACATTGGCATAAAATTCTTCAATTAGTAGTTGCCCCATCTTTAGGACTAGATCATAGAGGACTTGCTATCTCTTTCTTGTGATTTGATTAGTGATTTTAGGGTACTCTTTCCTTTTCAGATTAAATGGCCCTTTGAAGATAATCTTCTTGCCACAAAAAAGTTGTAGAATTGATTCTCATGCAATCTAGAGAGGAACCTTGTTGAGTCATATGCAGGAGTAGCTGGTACCTTTTCTTTCCTCTTGTTTGATAAATAAAATTATTTCTTAGGTGTTATTCTTTTTTATCAAGCTAGATGGATCAAAACCAACACCAAATTTAAAGATTTTGCTTGTCCCCAAGCAAAAAAAGAGAAGGACAATGGTGAAGAGAAAGAAGAAGTGTGTAGAATAGGTGAATGGTGGTGAATATTATGGAATTAGAGGAGAGGAATGCAGAGAGAATGGAAGAAGACTATGGTTATGTAAAGAGAAGTATGAAGCAAAAGTGAATGAAGGAAGTGTGTAAAAGGGTAGTATTTATAATGGGAAGGGGAGGTAAAATGGACGATGGAGTTTGAATCTTGAAATCCAAGGGTGTGCACGGGGTGGGGGTAGTTTGAAACAAGCAAGGGAAAGGGACAAGGCTTATAATACATGGGATAGAGTGTGGAATAAGTATGGCATTAGATTGATGGAAGCATAGAGAAAAGTGACCAATGCATATGAAGGGAAGCAAGGAAGGACAATGGCATTCAAATTCTTTTCCTTTAGGGGATGGTCTTCGAGACTTTGAAGAGCTCATGCATAGTTCCATATGAAATGGACCATAGGGTGGTTGAAATACTTATGCAAGCACAAGAAAGATCAATACATGTGCATTACTCAATGGACTAGTGAAGCTAGCAGAGATTCTATAGGTGCTCACATGCTTCTACCTCCAAAATTTAAATAAAAATTAGAAAAGGAAAATAAAATATGAAAATAGAGAGAATGAAATTATGCATGAAATGAAATAAGGAGGATTTGATAAGCACAAGAGGGGGGATGTGCATGCACTCCCATGCAAGGAGCAACCTGGTAGCACGAATCCCCACACCTTTGTACTGTTGTACCAGCAAGTGTACTGGGTCGTCCAAGTAATACCTGAGTGAGTCAGGGTCGATCCCACGAGGATTGTGGTCTGAAGCAAGCTTTGGTTATCTTGCAGGCCTTAGTCAGGTGAATCAGAAGGTTGTTGGATTGAATTTGGTTAAACCATAAAAGGAATAAAGCAAAAGGGGTAGAAAATACTAATTATGAATAGGGTTAAGGATTCGAGTTGCTTTGTCTTTCTGAATTAACTCTGGTATTGCTGTCCTCTTTGCTTGTGAGTGATCTCTTCAATGGCAGGCTGTAAGTGATTGGTGCCTTTATTGAGAGGTCGTCAATACTCCTTTGGATCTGAACCCCAAGGTTAGTGTGGATCCATCTTTGCTTGAGGGTGAAGCGCGTATAGTCCATTCTCCTTAATGATCCTACTTAAAACACCACAGACAAGGTCGGATCTTCCAGATCAGAGAATGCTGCATCAAAAGGTTCTAGCCTCCATTACAGAGACCCTAATCACCCCGAAATCGGCTGAACTGGTGTCTCAAGAAGTCCCCAACGAAGTCATGGATTAGCCGTCTGAGAGATGTATGATTCAAGCTGGTGGTGCATGCTTTCCACTGAAGTAGTAACACAAACCCAAGCAAACGCAAGTGTTTGTCAGGCACGTTCGTTTTAATGTGATGAACAGAGCTAATTGTCAC